>NC_140491.1:83729002-84329002 GCF_964271855.1 Acomys minous
ACACCAGAGTAGGGAGAAACAGCCTGATTTGAGTAGCCTGCAATGTCACTTGAGGCCATGTGAGCTTTTGGCCCATGTTGCCACCAAAGACCTTAAGGATGTCTCTGGTCTGGGGTGTTGCCTGGGCCCATGTGATGTCTGGGCACTATGCAGAGCTGGCCTCACCCCTCAACTGGGCAGCACGGGAGAACAGGGCCCAAGGGCATGAGAGCAGGATATCTGGCCTGCCTCCTCACCTTCCTACTGCTGGAGATCTGGCCCCAATGCCATGAGCAGGAGATAGTGGTCAGGCTGCCTAGCTCAGCTACAGCCTAGACCCAGATCCAGGCCTTTGAGCTGGCACACACTCTGAATGTCTGGAGGGTGTGAAGGGACTAGCCCTCCAGAACCAAAGCTGCAGGATCCCTGAGACACAGGAAAAACAATAGGATACCCAAGAGGAGTCTTAGTGAGGATCCAGTAGCGGAAGCCAGAAGCTTAGAACCACACCAATGACTCATTGCGACCAACATTTGTAGGGAAAGCTGTTTGGGCAAAAGGGTATGCTGTGTGACACACTGTGACACACCCAAGCATCCATGGTGAGATTTTTTTTAAATTTGTTTTCTCTTGGGAAAGCAAGGGTTGCAAGGGCAGAAAGCCAATACGGTGGGCCAGGGAGTTGAACGGGATTGAGGTGCATGATGTGAAATTCACAAAGAGTCAATCAAAAGGTAAACCCATTACACAATATAAGTTAATAATCCACGCCATTCTGCCTGTTCACAATTTCAGAGGTTAAAAATCAATGTCATGAGTGATTATTTCACGTGGTTATGGACTCTTTAAAAATTGTTCTTGCTTGCCATCCGTTTTCTGATAAGTTGACATAAGATACAGTTATCTGGAAAGAGAAGTCGCTATAGAGGATAGGCCCTCACCCATGCTGCCTGTAAACAAACCTGTAGGGCATGTAGAAGAAGTCTGTACACTGGATGGTGCCATCTCTTGGCAGACGGTCCATAACTCTGGCTGAGAGCAGGCTAAGCAAGCCAGCAGTAGCAAACCAATAAGCGCCTTTCTTTATGGCATTTTCTCACAATAGGAAAGTAACTAGGACAACATTCATTGATTACTTTGAGACATTTTATTCACACACAGACACACACACACACACACACACACAGACACACACACACAAATGTTTTTATCTATGTTTGATTGTTGCAAAAGCAAAGAAAAGTATTTGAATCACGGACTTTTATTGAACTTTTTTGAAGTTGTAGGTAGAAAGAACATCATTGGCAAATTTCCCAAACCAGAAACTAGAAAAGAAAGATTTTTTTAAAGGTGAACTGTTCTCATTTTACGTTCTCATTTTAGTAGTTAATTCTTCATGTTCTTGAACCTTCAAAGTAAAAAGAGATTAAGAAACAATCTATAAAAATGGAATAGCACAATGAAACTAAGTTTGCAATTGATAAACCACACACACATTTCACCTAAGTGCTATGCTAATTTCTGGTAACAGTGTGAGAACCATTTATTTAATTATTTATAGAAGAACCATGTCATAAGCAATTCTATGTATGGTGTCTCATTTAATCTTGACCATGTTTCAAATATGTGAAGTGTTTTATTTTTCATAGGTAAGATCTGGAACAGTCTGTTGTCCAAATTGGCTTTGTTAACCCAGTTTGTCATGGAATCAACTTTATACCACAAAATGTCACTCCTTTTTACACAAGGCTATTCTTATTCTCTGAATATCTAACTGTCCAAAACTAGAGTGGTTTTGAAGAAAGTCCCACAACACGTGGCCCTAATGTCATGTGTCACATATTTTGTACATTATCTTGTTGCGTTGTGGTAAGGATTTAAAGCTAACAATCGTCAAGTTATAGCAGGGAAAGAGGCTTTATCATCAAGGGATACTAGTAAGCATGTGAGAAGCTTCAGTTTCCATTTAAGACGTTTTTAGTCATCAGCATTTACTCTTTCAGGACTTTCCTATAAGAATGCCATGAGTGGATCATAAATATGAACATCTGACTCTGCATGTTAGGAGATCAAGTATCTAGATTGGCCAGTTATTGAAAGGTTCTTAGTTGGGGGTGGAGAGATGGCTCGGAGGTTAAGAGCACTGGCTGTTCTTCCAAATGTCCTGAGTTCAATTCCCAGTAACCACATGGTGGCTCACAAACATCTATACTGAGATCTGGTGCCTCCTTCTGGCGTATAGGCGTACATGCAGGCAGACAACTGTATAATTAATAAATACATAAAATCTTAAAAAAAAAAAGGTTGTTAGAAAATGACACTTTTTGATATCAGGGTATAAGAATTGGGCATATACAAGGGGAGGAAATCCCCCTCAGGAACAGTCATAGGGGAGGGGAATAAGGGGAAAATCGGAGGGAGGGAAGAATGGGAGAATACAAGGGATGGGATAACCATTGAGATGTAACAAGAATAAATTAATAAAAAAAAGAATTGGGTACCAAAAGATGTAAATATTACAACATTAGAAAGGTATATTTTAATTGGGAATATATACATGAGGTATGAATATGCAACTAAATATGCAACTATGAAGTAAAGCAGAAGAGTGGTGGTCAGGGAAATGGAATGAATCGGATAAGCTTTATAAATATAATAGAAAATATGACAAAAATTACAAATGAGATTGAGGAAGTATATTATTTCAATTATGCACTTCAAAAGATATTAAAATTTTTACTGATTGATGATGTAATAATTGAATAGAAAAAAAAAAAGAAGTCAGGACTGAGTTGTAAGTGAATTTCAAGGAAAGCACAACTGAGAGAGGTGAACATGGACTCTGCCTGAGATTATCTCTGTTCTGTGGGAAGAAAATGAGTCACACAAGTCACTCTGCTATCTGGAGAAGATCAAAGCAAACAAGAGAAAAAAAATCAACAAGTGAGAAAATTCCATTTCAAACAATGATAAAAAGCTACAGTATCTACTAAATAGGAATTAGGAGGGAACCAAATTCTTCTCTACCACAGTGGCATATTTACATGAAGTGAGGGGCTATCATGACCAGTGCATCTGTCACTGTGGCTTTGAAGGGCACAGGGATTGTCTCCATTTTCATGTTTTCTAACTTCTTCTTTATCAAAGCTTTTTCATTTTTTTTTTTTTACTAACAATTCACTTACAGTGGAATTTATACAGAACATATAAAGTAAGTACAAAATCAAATATTTACTGATAAAATATAATAGATTTATTTTTTAAAACTTTATTTTTGCAGGGATAGCAAAATACTTCAATGAGTGCTGGCACATGTCACCATTCTAACAACCTGTGTTTGACCCCTGGGTCTCTAAGGAATCACATGATAGAAGCGGAGGACCAAATCCTACAAGTTGTCTTTCGTTTCCACATTTCAGCTCCAGAAAAAATATAAATTTAATAATTATAAATTAATTGACATACACATAATTTTACATTTATTAAGTAGAACAGCAATTTGGCAAAAAAAAAAATAAGGTGGCCATGCTTGTTTATTTAAAAGTATTAAATATTGGATATTTAGGATCTAATGCATCTTCAGTATTCTCCAAAGCTAGCAAAATTTGATTTTACAATGATCAATGTTGAAAAACAATTTCAAACAAGTATATAGTTCAAAATGCCAGAGAAATGTTTAGAACTATTTCAGAAATTGTTAGAAATTACGTCCTAAATCTAAGCTAAAACATTCAATAATTTTTCATGAAACTCAAGTCAGCCATGGTAACTTTTAAAATAAAAAAAAAATTTTTTTTCTAAAGTAATTTGATAGAAAATGTATTAACTTGATACTTACATGCTGGCAAATTATAGTAGGAAAATATGTGTTCGTTTTCCATAAGAGACCCATTATACATTTATAAAACCCAATACATGTGTGAGTGCTGTAAAAACACTGCATTTCAGAACACTGAGTAGTCCGCTGTGAGGTCAAGGGTACCACTGAGTATTGGTGTGTGTAAGTCAGCTGACAGGACGCGAAGGATGATCAAACCTGGCTGCACTAGTGTTGCCAGAAATCCTTCAGACTCATCATGTGCCCCATTTGGATTTAAGTGTTTGTTAGCATACTTCTATTTATTTATTTTGCCGAATTTGCATGATATGTGTATCACAAATCTGGGCCTGGATATCTGTGCTGTTCTTCCCTTCCTACCACAGAGTCACATCCTCCTTCCCTGCGCTTTCCAATGAAGCAATTCTTTTACTCACTCCTTCCCAGATACATTTGTTTATTAATTAAGGAAAGACTTTTCCGGTTTGGATAGACATTTAAGACTGAATAAATCCATGACAAGAAAAGAGAGAAAATTCCTAGGGGAGAGATTAGCTCTCGCTAATGGGAATGTATGGTCTAAATTGTCCACTTACTGGGTCACACACATCAAGTAAGCAATAACGTATAGGATGCCCCTGTTTTTCTCATCTTCTTTTACTGTGGAAGGCTAGATAAAGCTCAATTGGCTTTTCTGTTTTAGCTCCAATATTGTGGATTCCATTTCTTTAGCTGTGGTTTTGCTGAACAGGAACAATAGATGTTTCATGTATCAAATCATTCACATGAAACACACTGTGATTTGGTAAAGTGCCCTTGAAATAGGATTCTCTTCTCACTTTTATTGGGGGAAATGTAAGATAGTTTTTTTTCCCCCTCTACTCACAGGGTCCACTGAATGAACCATGCACTCATTCTGTTGTGCATTTCCCGGAGCCCAGGGCTCTTGTGAAAATTAACAGTTATTTTTAAGATGGAAAAGGTTTCAGGCACTTAAAACATTTGGCTTGTTTCTGACATACTATGAAAAATTTGAGTGAGATTTCCTAACTCAATGGGGTTTTTAGACTCACTGACTTGCATCAGGCTTCTTAGAAATGAATCTTTTATGAAGTGATTTACTTTCATAATTTTTTTGTCTTTAAAAAATTAAAAACTTCAAACTACCTCTACCTTTTAACCAGTTCTTTCCTGAGGTAAACTTGTCTATGCTCAGGTGGTCTTAGAGAATGTTTGGAGCTGTTTGTGAATGCCCCGAGCTCTGTTACCCTGCTGCATCTTTCTCAGAAGGAAAACATCACATTTCACAAAATGAAATAGAGCCATTTGACTCTTGAAACCAAAATTATTCATCTTCATTTCTACAAACTCTTCAGTAATAGGAACACAGCATGCTGGTGTGAAACACTTTAGGAGGGATTACTTGGAGAAGTGTTGGCTTCTGGGAATACTGAGAACCAGAGGTCATCCATGCGTGTTCACACAGAAGACCCAGCCATGGTTTCAAGAGCTGAAGATGTCCATAGGACCCTTCTACTCAAACTCAGGGAAAAACACGTGTCATTCAGAGGGACACAACTTGCAATGAGAAGTGATACTAAATGGTCTCCTTTCTCTACATTTATTCATAAGCTGAAGTCCCCTCTCCACTGCCCTGACAACTCTTTAACTTATTGGTGTTCTTAAGCATTAAGTGAAATTTAAATCCACATTTAGATTTTTTATGTACATCTAACCAAATCATATATTCTTCCTCAACATTTTAAGCAGATAAAATAATACAAAGAAAGAAGCAGCATGTTTGGTCTCTGTGAGATTATGAAGTTGTATGTATTTCCATTAAATCTTATATAGACAGAAACCCTTGCATTGGTTGTGATTTATGTCAAATATTTTTGTTACAGAAATATGTTTGAAAATTGGTCTTTGGAATACTCTCAAAAATTAAACAGTTTTCAAAGAAGTGCCTAGCACTTTACTAAATAAATTAAATGATTTAATCCAGATTTTTAAAAGCTGATAAATTTATTGATGTACCTTAGGTTTCTATGACATTTTCTCACATGTTCCTTGTGTGTGTTTTAAAAACAAACTATTTAGACAATTTCCTTAACTACTTCTTACGGACAGAATAATTATATATTTAAAATATATATAATATATCTTACATTTTTCTGACTTTACATCTATTATTCAAACAGTACAGAAGGAGAATCATAGACCTTTAATATGATCATAGAATCTCTGTATCTTATGTATGAATGTAACAAAGGCTGTAATTGTACATAAACATCCCAGTACCTCAATAAAACCAAGCTATGAATTTTAAAATTTCAAATGCTAAATATTCAAATTAATTTATTAATTGGCGGGGTCTCTCAGACGCTCTTCTGTTAATAAGATCAAATTCCTGGTGATTGAAAAACTTTACCATAGTAACCAGTTTCACTATATGTAAATGGGATCTCTTGTTGTCAGTCAGTCTTTCAATCTTTAGGAATAAGTAACTATTTCATCAAGCTCCTGTGACTTCCTTGTTTCTGTCACTTCTTGTTACTCAAATAAAAAAATCCATCCATCCTGGTGCAATGGGCAAAACATTTTTATCTGTCTCAAAACAGCTTTCCTAATTATTTGCATTTTCAAAACTCTGTCTCAATACATTCAAGTATCTACTCAACTGTTTCCAAAGAGACATGCTTAGGGGACGCCTTCTCTGAACCATCAATGGTGGTAGTAAATGCCTCGCTCCTCAGAGAATTTACAAGATCAAAACCTCATGGTGTACATGGAGTGCTTAGATTATAATTTTCCTATGTTCTTTCATGTACATTTATCAAAAATGAATTTCATCTGCCACTGGGCTTCACAATTCTCCAGTATGATTAGAGCCATCTGGAGTGTCTCCCAAATCTCATTAGTTTTTAACTAACCAAAGTAGCATAATGTTGTCAGAATATTTTACCACCGCCCTCTTTGTGTGTAGTCCACATCATTAGCAAGTACACTGAATACGAAGATCCTAACACCTCGAGTCACTATCTCTTCTGTCAATGGCCCCGCCAAAGAGCACTTGGGTCTTATCAGCTGTTGTTGCCAAAACGTAACCACTTTTCACTCAACACACACACTCCAGTTCATTAGCACACTTTGTATTTCACCAAAAAGTGGATAATATTTGGTTACCTTAGCATAAGGTTAAAGAGGCAATGTTCATTTCCTCATGGGTATGTCAAAAGTTCTCTATTTTCATCTAGAATCAGAGAACATTCTACAAGAATATAAACTCTGTTTTGTTATGTTTTAGTTTTGATTACACACAAAGTTAATCTATATGTATCTCTTACTTTATTAATATAATGTTTGCTCAGAGAGTTATTGTATTAGCAAAATAATTGTTATAATTTTAGCCACGTATAGTATACATTAATAATCATACCTACCTTGTTTTTAATTTTTGAAAATATTCTAACATATATTACATATACCATAATTGTACATTATATATCTATATAGCTGTATAAAACTTTATAACGATGTTTTCATTAGCATCATTGTGTGAAAAGATGACCAATAGGTAATCATTTAAGGTACTCTTTAATTTCTTATAACTCAGTTTGAAGAGATGCATTTTTAACTACCAATTGCAACTTTTCCCTCTATTTCCAGCTTATCAGAAATAGAATGGCTTGACAAGAATTTGAGGCCTCCTTGAGTTACACAGTAAATTTCTGACCAGTTTGGCTTAAAAAGTAGACCGACCCTGTGTCAAAAAGAGCTAATCTATGCCTATGAAAACCAAATACAAATAAGAAAACTATAATTACAAATGAAATTAGCTATAATTGTTCTTTTTATAAACTGATACAATCATCATGGCCATTGTAATGTGTTTTCAGAGTATATTAGTTTAAGAAATTCATAAATCATATATTTCCAAATATTGAATGATAATGACAAAATACCCATAAATTTGTATCATTTACATTACCAATATACATATATATTTTCTCTGTTACTTAAAATAGATTCTTTTTTTATACACTACATCCTGATTACAGTTCCCCTCCCTGTTTCCTCCATCCTCCCCTCCAAAACAGATCTATGCCCTTCTATCTCTTATTAGAAAAGGTTAGGATTCTAAAAGATAACAAAATAAAGTATAATAAGATAAAACAAAAATCATCATATCAGAGATTGACAAGGCAAACCAATAGAAGGAAAAGAGCCCAAGAGACCCACTAATTCACACATTCATCCGTTCCTTACCAACCTCACCCATCTAGTTGTAATGCCATTTTGTATAGTGATATATCCAAAAATCCAAAGGCACCAATATTTAGCCATTTTTATTTAAATTACAAACCAGTTTATTCTAAGAATAAAAATACAAATTCTTTATGACAAGGTTCTTATGTCTTTGGGAGTACGTCTCATTTTGAAGAAATGAACTTTAGAAATAATGCTTGATCTAGATGTTATATATATATATATATATATATATATATATATATATATTAACGATATTAATTAATTTGTGAAATCGTAGACGAATACAACTTTAAAAATGCTTATCGTGTTTCTATTTTTGAAATGAAAACCATCCAGTAAAATAAAGAAATAAACTAAGGAGCTAACAAAAAAATTAAAAGAACCAAGCAATGAAGGCAGCAGCATCCCGTAGAATTTCTTCAGGATTTCTTTCAATTTTTATTGAAGTCCAAATGAAATCAGTTGGATTGACAAAAGGAGGACTACTAAGCCAATTCTTGTCATGTAGTTTAGTGAGATTTTCATGTGTCTATTTCTAGGCTATCCAGTACGCACCACCAATCTGTTGCCTATACCTTCTTAATTACAAAACTTCATAATTAAAAGTCAAATATGCAATGCTTAATTTAAATACATTCAATGTCAGCAATCCTCTAATATGAAAACATCAGAATTTCAGAAATATGTTTAAACTACCCTGAAAAGTTGTAAACACAGTAACAATGCATGTCTTTCCCCAAATCACACTTTAGAGCTCTGAAGAAGTCTGTTGCTGTGACTGTTCTGGTGAGTTCACCATGCCATTGGCTATGGCTTGTCTTCTATCATACGCATAACAGGAAATAAAACCTCCCCACAAAAGCATCATAGATGACTTGAAAACACATGGGTTACCTTCTAAAAATTATATAATTCAACTCTATTCATGGATTACTTTTCACCAGTTAAGTATTAATAATATTCTATACATATTAAGGTTTCATGAGAATTAAATGTGTGTCTATGTTTATTTAAAACTTTAGACCTCCCCACCCCCAACAAGGTTTTTCTGTGTGGCCTTCACTATCCTGGTTTTGCTTTGTAGGCCAGGCTGGCCTCAAACTCACAAAAAACCCTCCTGTCTCTGCCTTCCAGAGTGCAGAAGTGCACCACCACATTCAGCTAACTTAGTATTATATTTTAAAATATCCCTTTTCTGGAGTTTCATTCTCATATTAAAGTTGACAATTATGTAGCAAAAGCCTGATTTTTGTTTTTCCACTTTTCTTCTTGCCCAGAAGTAAAAATCAGTATTCTGTCATTCTATCATAAAATATTTTTATTGAAGGAATCTATACTAATGGGAAATCATTTTTTGTGAGTTTTTTTAATGAGAAGCCAGTTAACAAATATTTGTAACCAAAAAGACATATCTTAATGTTTTAAAACACACACAGTTAGGTGACTTATTAGTATTTTCTTCATGTTTTAAGCTAAACATTAAAAATTATTATTATATTTATCATATGTAGGAAAGAATAAATTAAATGCAATGGCTAGAACTTCTAAGCTGTAATAAGTAAAATATAAGGAGATTTCTAATAATGTGATTTGCTCTATTAAAAATCTGTTTAACTGCACTTTTTCTCCTCCATCCGGTTAATAGCTTACTTTTTGTTTTAAATTTGCCTAAAGCATTTTACTTTATCTGTATTAGAATTCTTTATATCTGTGTCTTTACTCAATAAATTATGCTATTGTATTTTCATCAGTTTATAGTCATTCTTTGAGTTCCTTAATACATAAATGTAGATTTGCATTAACTCTTACAAATGCCTTTATAAATCCACACTTCATTTTGTTTGGAAGTACGTAACAATAATGTTTATATTTCTCAACTCATCATTAATTTAGAAGTTTTATTAACTCCAGCAAATATATTTTACATGTGTTTGCTGATTTCCAACAGTTTATAACATTTACTAAAGTCTGAGATAAGTCATTTTGTACCTCTTGAAACAAGAGAATTTATTTCCTAAAAATAATAATAATGACTTGTACTTACATAGTACAAAATCTGGAATGAAGTATTAATAACATCATATAATAATATCTAACACGCACTATATAGCTAAAAATGTAGTTTCTCCAAATTGTTTAAACAGCTTCTTTCCCAGACTTTTTATCTTCTGTTTTTTATTCAGGCTTCATTAGAGGCAGAACTGACAGAAGTCACTATAAAAATAGATTCACATGACGTGGCCAATGATAAACATGAAATCACTAGCATGTGGGCTGCTGTGAGGTCTTTTCCTCTCCTGCAATGTCTCATTTTTAGAGCATAGGGAAGAAATAATTGAAATATAAGTAGAGATGTAAGTCACAGATGTAGATATGGTAGAATCAAGTAAAAGTTGCCAATTCATACTAAAGGTTGAGATTAAAGTCTACAGGAATAAATTCACCTTGGAGTATATTATTTCTTCCCTTGGTTGTTATATTAACACATGGAGAGAAAATAATTGGTAAATGAAGACATCAGGGGCTATTTCAACCTCACACGTAATGGCACAAGACGGCAACATACAGTTTCATTTGTAATATGAGGAAGGACCTATCACATCTTAACATGATGGAGAAAGAATTTTATCTATTTTGTAAATCACATAATATAAATATCATAAGAACCCCCGAAAATTTTACTTTTTGTTGTTGGTGGCATTTTTTTTATTTTTTTATTAATTTATTCTTGTTACATCTCAATGTTTATCGGATCCCTTGTATCCTCCCATTCTTCCCTCCCTCCCATTTTCCCCTTATTCCCCTCCACTATGACTGTTCTTGAGGGCCCACTCAAACTAAGGCACCAGCCAAGGACAATACAGGTGGTAAACTCTATACCCCTACCTAGATCTAGCCAATGGACAGAACATTCTCCACAGTTGAGTGGAGAGTGGGGTCTGACTTTCACATGTACTCTGGTGCCTCATATTTGACCATGTCCACTGTAGGGGGAGACCTGGTATTTTTGTTTTTTGCTTTTCAAGATAAGGATTCTCTGTGTAGCCTTGGCTGTCCTGGACTTGCTTTGAGACAAGGCTGGCCTTGAACTCAATGAGATGTGCCTGCCTCTGCCTCCTTGAGTGCTGGGATTAAAGGCTTGCACCACAAGCCCGCCTCAATTTTTTTCAGAGAAAAAATAGTCGATTTAAGTATTGTGTTCATTTTTTTTCCTGATAGCATGTATATATGAATCAAACTCACACAAAGAAAAAGAGAAAGAAAGAAGAAAGAAAAAAAGAAAGAAAGAAAGAAAGAAAGAAAGAAAGAAAGAAAGAAAAGAAAGATTTTGCTGGTGAAGTGCTTGACTTCTAGTCTGAGAGACTTTAGAGATATTGAATATTCTGAATATTCACAATGTTCGGTAAGGGAAATCAACTCAAGTATAACTGAATTGGTCAATGGCACTTAATGCCTATTTTTAAGAAGGGTTATTTGAAATCTGTTTTCATTCTCACGTAGAAGGTAGAAATTTATGCTTTTTAAATAATGAGCAAATGACATAAGGTTTACTGATTCCTTCCATGCTTACATTATTTACATATTAGCATTTCATAAAGATATTTTAAGATTAAATTGTAACCAAAAGACATATCTTCCTGTTTTTAAAAGACACTTAAGAGGAAAGAACACATTCTCATGATGTACATTTATAAGGAAAGAAAAACAGCAGATGCTTTCAGTGTAATGTTATCATACCATCTGCATTTTTTACTCCATATACATTTAAACGCCAAAGTGGTAGGTATTCCTTTTTTTAAAAAAAATGGAAAAATAAAGGTCTCCATTCCCAAACAGTTTCAATACTTTGGCAAGTTAAATAAAGAAAGTTTTTTCCTCCTTGGTGAAAAGACCATACAGCCCCATGAAAGTCAGGGTTTACGACAGCCTGCAGCCGCAGCACTGTGCACGGCGCCTCTGTAATTTTATGTGATCCACAAAAAAAAAAAAAAGTTTCAGTTATATAATGGACATTCTCACTAAATTTCCCTTTTTTGCAGGCTTACACATGTATTGTTTTATATATACTCATGTCAATCTTTGTGATATAGTTCTGCCAAAAGTACTCTTTGATGAATGCTAATAAATTCAAACACCTAATATTGCAGTATGTTATTTAAGGTTGGGAGTGGAAAAGAACAAAAGGCAAGACTGAATAAATTATAACCTACACTTGACATGGAAAATTGGGCCAAATATCCATGGCTTCAAAAGATGGAATTTGTCCAACCCGAATACCCACTTCTTTCCTGTCTATGTTAGTCAATAAGACGGCACAACATAAAAGTCTTTATGGTGCAGACCAGTCAACATGGAATTGTATGTTTTGAAACATCATTGAACAAAGGCAATTCGTTATCCAGAAAAGTAAAATCTGATTTTTAAAAATAATGGAAATTTTTAGAAATCTGTTTCTTTTTCATAGACAGGGGCCTGCATGCTATTATTGCTCATAAATATTTGAAGGGTCTTATCCTGCACAATGTTTTTATGTCGCATTGAAGCACTAACTTGTTTATGCCCCACCTGAGCACAAGAGTTTGAATTTGCAGGGGAAATTCTTCTTCTTTTTCTTAATGTCATTATGTTAACAGTCAGATTCGGGTGTACCTTTTTGAATACTAGTGAAGATCAAATATTTTTTGACATCATTTTGGTTTTCATTAACACTTGTGTACTACCTTACCATCTTTTCTTGCATCTACTATTTTATAACGGGAAGTTTTTTTCTTAAAATTCTTTAATTGTATTTTGAGTTTAAGTAGTTTTTTACTATATTATATACTGTTAACTGAATGTATATATGAAACATTGTTTCTGTATATACACATATATGTATTAATTGTACGCATTTTTCATTTAACACAACAGATACACGCAAGCACACACACACATATGCACAATATGCTAGATGCTATTTGTCCACATGTATGAATGTAGAAGCTAGAAACTCGTGATTGTGGGATCTTCTTTCCCTCTCTAGTCTTTAAGAAGACATGAGCCAATAAGCTTTACCCATTGTGTCTAGGCTAGATTGACAGGCCTGAAGACCCCTGGCATGCACCCAACTCTGCACAAAAGCAGTGGCATTTTACTTTTTTGCTTTTAATCTGAACTCAGATCTTTATGCTGTCACAACAATCACTTTACTGACTGAGCCATGTTCCAAGGACCATATTGTAAAAATAAATTCTAATATCAATCTATATTTTGTGTTAAACCATTTCAGAGATAGATGAATGGAGACAGGCTTTACACATATGTTGTTTTATTTATGACTTTGTTAATGCTAAGTCGTGTGTTAGGACACTTTAACACTTTGTTTCCTTAACTGTTATCTATACTATGATAATAGGCTAAAATTGAGAACTTTAAAAAAATTTTATTTTATTAATTTATTCAGATTACATAGCACTTGTTATTCCATCACTTGTATCTCCTATTTCTCCCTCCCTCCCATTTTCCCCCTATTCCCCTCGCCTAGTTCTATGACCAAAGGGGACCTCCTCCACCACTATATGGTCACAGGCTATCAAGTCTCATCTTGGTAGCCTGATTATTCTTTCTCTGAGTGCCACCAGGCCTCCCCACCAAGGGGAAGTGATCAAATATGGGGCATGAGAGTTCATTTTAGAGTCAGTCCCAGCTCTTCACATAACTGTGGAGAATGTCCTGTCCATTGGGTAGATCAGAGTAGGGGTTCAATGTTTTCTGCTTGTATTGTCATTAGTTAGTGCAGTAGTTTGAGCAGACACCCCCTGGACCCAGATCCATCCATCATGATGTTCTTTTTGTATGTTTCTAGGACCAATGGGATCCTTTTATTTCCCGATTCTTGTATATTTCTCTTACTTAGAGCCCCAGTAGGATGTCCTCACATCTATCCCAATATCATGGTAAGTGAAGACTTTCATCGGATATGCCTTTTGGGCTAGTGTCCAATTATAAATTAGTATATACCATATGAGTCTTTCTGCTTCTAGGTTAACTCACTCAGTATGGTCATTTCTAATTCCATCCATTTGTCCACAAATTTTGGGATTTCCTTGTTTTTAATAGCTGAGTAGTATTCCATAGTGTAAATGTACCACAGTTTCTTTATCCATTCTTTAACTGAGGGAAATTTAAGCTGTTTCCATGTTCTGGCTATTATGAATAAGGCTGCAATGAACATGGTTGAGCATATGACCTTGTTATTTGCTGGAGCATCTTCTGGGTATATTCCAAGGAGTGGAATAGCTGGGTCTTGAGGAAGCCCTATTCCCAGTTTTCTGGGAAAGCACCAGATAGATTTCCAAAGTAATATAATGTATCTGTTGAGACACACACATATTAGGCTGGCTCATCAAAATCTCTTTTTAATTACCACTCAGTACTTAATGACAAATTCTGCCCTGTGCCTGAATCCATATATATATCCAGGTATATCCTTCAGACAGTCTTTTTGTTGCCAATTAAAGAACACAAAAGAGTAAGACATATTTAGATCTAGTAAGTGTTCTAGAGAATGTCTTCTTGTTTCTACTAACAAAAGAACACTCATAGATATTGATAATGTTCTTTCTCAATGTGATGATTAGTACATAACATCACCCATCACCTTGACACATTTAGATTACCTAGGAGACAAGCTTCTAGCCCTGCCTATGAATGACGTTACTGATTAGGATCCTGGGGATGGGAAGAACCACCTTAAATGTAGGCAGTAAGTTTCACTGGGTTTGAGTCCTACACTGAGTAAAATAGAGGGAACTAGCTGAGTCTTAGGTTCCAGCCTTGCTTTCTTCCTGCCTGTTGAAGCAAATGACTAGCTGCTTCAAGCTCCTACCACCTTCATACCAAGATAAGGTGGACTGTGCCCTTCAACTAGGATTCAGAATGAACCCATCCTTCCATACATTGTCCTTTTCAGGGTATTTTTATCACAGCAACAGCAAAAGCAATACACCCAGTTATACACAACTATCCGTTGATGCATTTGTATTACCTCAACACTTTTTAATGATGATGAGAATACACACTGTTTTTTGTAGCACCATCTCGCTATATTAGTTAGTCTATAATTATATCTTTATTTGGCTAATCTGTCTTACTGGTTTAGGATAAAAGCCTACTTTTTGTATTTCCTTTTAGAAAATCATGAAAAATTTAAGTCAATAAATATTTTTTTTGAATAAAGCAATAAAATGCACCGTCTGAGGCTTTATTATGTACAAACCATATTATTGGACAAAATGGCAATTTTTTATTAATTCATTCTGTGAATGAAGAAGTACTTAATGAATGTAAATGAATAAAGAAAAAATGAAAATTAAAAAAAGACATATGTATGTGTAAGAAGGAAGGCTAGGTAGAGAGTGTGGGCAGGTAAGATGCAATACAGATTCTATGTAAATAGATCTCCACATTTTATATAATACATAAGTTACCTAGCAATGCTTTAAAAGTGCTTTTAATGTTATTTTATTAATTAATAATAAAAGCATAGAGATGAAAGAGGAACACACATTGTAAAATTTATCTATTTTGCTCAATATTGCTATAAATGTCCATTGGAAACATTTTTATGCTTGGTTGTTTGAAGATAGGCAATATGTTAGGTAAATGTAAATTTGATTAAGAATTAAAAATATTCTCACCAAAAATTCCCTGGTGAATGTACCATATCCACAGAAATCTGCTAAAATGGAGAAAAAAGCAGTTACATTGTCAGGTGGATGCTATCTCTCTCTCTCTCTCTCTCTCTCTCTCTCTTCTCTCTCTCTTTCTCTCCATGTGTGTCATGTGTGTATGTGTAAATTGATACTATTTCATATTTCTGAGCTTATTTTGCCTGATATTTACTATATCCATGGATCATAAATGAATAAGTATACTGATTAAAAAACCCAAGTCTTCATTATTTTACCACTATTAAAAATAATTTCTACTTATTTTAATAATAAATATAAAAATGTGATTTCAAAATATTTAAATATATTCTGGAAACCTGATTGATTTGTGCATCTATGTCCTGATTATTTGCCCATAGAAGGTGGTGATTAGATGGAGAATAAACACATGTGCAGGATAAGACCTTTCACCTGTTTATCAGCAATAATAAGATGCAGGCCATGTGTATGAAAAACAATTAGATTTTTAATTTTTTTCACTACTTTTGAAGATCAATTTTCACAATTTTGGGGGAGTGATATGCCTTATTTGGTGAAGTTTCAAATCATTGAACTGATTTATCTGTTTATTTTGGCTTGTGTTTTGAATTGCTGTTAGAACTGACCTCCAGTCTGCATTGAATCTAGCTTGACAGTTATTTACACATACTTGGAACCCAAACTACAGTAAACCAAAAAAAAAAAAAAAAAAAAGTTGTGAACAGCTTAATGAATCCCAGGTCTTTAAGACATGGATCAGAAGAGGTATTAGAAATACTGGTATTTATTTGGGGATTGTAGTAACTTGCCTCTAGCGTTATTCTAAATTACATGTCAGAACTGAAGGCTAGATTCCTGAGAAACATTTGTGGTCTCATGAAATAATTTTAATAATAAACAAGACATGGAAGCAACATGAGTATACATGGATAGATTAATTATATATTATATGCATTATAATAATAATATACATTGTATATATGTGTATACATTTTGTCTATAAAATAGGTTAACTGTGTAATTGGTAATAACATAGACTTGAAACAGCATTATGTCTTGAACTAGTCACAGAGTGACAAATGTTTACTTACGTGAAATATCTAAAATGGAAAATGTCAATTTTTAAAAATTAGTCATTAGAACATGGAAGGTGAGGAAACTTACAAGGGTGTGAAGTTTTAGTATGCTAGGTGAGTACATTGTATAAGTTTCTGCAGTATAACATAGTCCAAAACATGGGCTGTGGAGGACAGAGACATAGCTCAGCTTCAAGTGTTACATATGTGTAAACTTACAAGGTTACACACTAACGTTGTGCAGGTATCTTCATGTCAATTGTATTTCAGTGAAAATACAGAAAAATAATTAAAATGTTTACTGAGAGTGGATACTCTTGTTTCTTGTGTACCTGAAATAATTGCTACTGTGGCTACTTTGATTATGTTCAACTATAATTTACTATTTTCTAAACATTATTAAATGTTCATTAAAGGAACATTTTCTATTTGTTAAAACAAGTAAAGATATCTATACCATTATGATCATTACTTGTAAATATCTCAATATTTTAAATTAGTGTTCTTGCAAAATCAGTTACGTAGAGACCTTACAACGTTGCGGAGGTTTTCTTACTAATCTCACTTGTTTCTTACAGCTCTGAGGTGAACTGGCATCATCTGCATGATGTACATTTTGCCAAAGAAGCACTCAGGCCAACTCAGTGATGTATTTAATGTAGTGTAGCCCTCATAGAGATAGAAAGAAGATTTTGACTCAAGCATTCTATCCTAAAGTTCTTTTGTATTTAATTAAAATGTGTCAATTATAGTCTCTCATGGACTCCAGTGGAATGCAATCTAGAGAAATCCACTCACAAGGTATTTGCTCCACTGTTACAATAACTATTAAATATTTTCTTAAAAGTATTCAAAGGGATGGAGAGATGGTACAATAATGAAAGCTTTTCTTGCTCTTCCAGAAGATAGGAAATCAGTTCCTAGCACCCATGTCTGGAGGCTCACACCCATCGGTAACTTCAGCTCCAGGAAATCTGGTCCCCCTAGGTACCCACCCACATCACACATGTAGCTTATGCACACAGACATACATATACATATAAACAATGAAAATGTATCATTCTTAGACTTTTCCATAATTCCACATAATTCCATCATCTATATTTATTATCAACAATTGAATTAGATTTCTATGGTTCCATCACCTGTGGATATTAAGAAGTCAATGGCTTACAAAAACACTCTGTAGTTTAAGATTTAATATATTGTTTGCTTATTCTTCATTCCTAAGGGAAAACAAATCCAATTTTTTTTCAAAACTACAAAGACAGGAAGAAATTTATTGCTTTCTATTATATCATTTGGCTCCCTGCCCCCCAGCATTGAGAGTTTTTCTGGAGTTTGGTTTCTATGCAGGCACTTTGGATCATAATTTATGAGGTGGGTCGGATCAGATAGTAATGTATGCCATTTATACTTTATCATACTCACATAGCTTTATGGGCGTGTACCTTAGAGGCACAGAGGCAAATTTTTATTAACACATGTTTATACATAATTGACCAATTGGGAAGTGGTAAGAAGTAATGGCTGTGATTTACATAGACTAAGCAATGTCTTAGAGCACCTCACCCTGTCTGGAGCCCCTACTGTGACAGATGAGCCAATGCCTGTGGGGGATGACAGCATGCTATTTATGGCATTTCCTTCTGAGACAATTAAGTAACATATGCCAAGACCATAGGGATTATCTTTGAGCTACACAGTGTGTAATTCTATCTGAAGAGAAATATAATATTTTATAAATTTGACAAACCATAAGAAAGCTGAAATTGATTCACCCATTTTAACAAATGCAGTAACATTTTTTTTGTGCTTTAAGATTTACTTCTTGATAAGAGTATGTCATAAAAGATTAACATGTTATATACATGCATTATTCAGAATAGATGGCATATTTATTTTGCTAGGGTACAATGCTCATAGTGAACTCTTACATAGGAGACTTTATTTTAGCAACTTCCTCCTCATATTTAAGCTAAAGAAATGGAAAAGTCTCTTAAATATAGACTATAGTTTTTATTAAAAAAAAACACATTTAACTCTATCATTTAACTCTAGTTCTTTAAGCCATAGTCAGGAAAAGACAGCATGTTGGCAGGGGGCAATTAGAGGCAGGAGTAAAGATTTAGATATCTGAATGACTGCACTGTTTTTACCCATCCTCAGTGATGCAGGGGACTCATGCAATGCCATGTTTTTAAATATAATTTAGGCTCACCTACTGGTTTTCTTTTGCCTAGGAAGATTTATCTAAAAACTCACATATGACACTCATAAGAAGGCTGACATTCAAAGAGACATCAGTGACCAACAGTGACATTATGGGCATTCAACAAAATTGTCCCTGAAGTTTACCCATCTCACTTTTCCAGTGTGGTGTGTTTGTGAGGTATGTGGTGTGTGGTATGGAATGGTGTGTGTGTGTTTGTGTGTGTGTGTGTGTGTGTGTGTGTGTGTGTGTGTGTGTGTGTGTGTGTAGACACATGTGGTGACCAAATAAAGACATTATTTCCTCTGTTCTATTTCTACCTAATTCCCTTGAAACAAGATCCTTCACTGAATCTGGAACTCACTGTACTTCAGCTACATAGGTGGTCCAGAAAGCTAACCTGATCCTCTACCTCTGTTCTCACCCACAAACACTGAGGCTACAGGCATGTGCAGCCACTCCCGCTATTTTACGTGGATGCTGGTGATCATATCTTCATGTATATGTAGCAAGCACTTTCATCCACTAAGCTATGGCTGTACCTCCCTCCATGGTATTTTGACACAAGGTTTGCTATTGGACCTAGAGCTCACACAACCAGATACTCTGTTTGGCCAGCAAGTCCCAAGAACCTTCCTGCATCTGCCGATGCCCTGCTGAAATTCCAAGCTTCCACTGCTGCACCAGACTTGTTAATTATTTATCTATTTAAAACTATGTGTGCTGAGAATCAAACTTTTGTCCTCGGGCTTGTAAGGGAAACATTATACTGAACCATCTCCTCTGCCCTAGTAGTAATTTTTTAGATGAATGAATGAATGGTTAGGAGCATGTTTGCTAAGACTCTGCAGATATCTTGTTTCACTCAACTTGGTACACCACATTTGGTTTGTTTGTTTGTTTGTTTGTTTCTCATGTTACTGAATTTCATTCACCTGGCCTTGAATTTCCACAGGTTAACATCATTAGACCTTATGGGCAGACTGCATGGGGCTGTTGTGAAAAGCTTATTTCTGTCATGATTTGGTATTATAAGACTTTATTTAAATTACAAAAGAAAATTTAAAAAAAAAAAAGAAAAAAGAAAGAAACACAGAAAAAAGAAAAGGAAGGGGAAAGAAGGAAAAAAGAGGAGCGAGACAAAAGGGGATTGCTTTGAAAACTCAAGCTCAATTAGAATTGAATTTGGTCTTCAGTAGATCAAGAACTTGTTACATGGACTCTCAAATATTAGGCCCATTGGTTAGTTTTTCTGTAAACCTAATCCAGAAGTAAAATCAGCCGAGAGAAGGGAGCCTTAACTGAGAAAACATATCCATCACATTGGCAGGTAGGAAAGTCTGGGTGTATGTTCTTGACTAATGAATGACATGGGCGGGCCTAGATCACTATGGGAAGTGTCACTCCTGGGCAGATGGTTCTGGGTTGTATAAGAAAGCCGACTGAGGAAGCCAAGTGGAGCAAGCCAGTGAGCATCTCCTCTATAGTCTTGAAGGAACCAGCCCCCTTAAGGACCCCTATTAAGGCCAAAGCATGTACATTTTTAGGAGGTCCAGCTTGAACCAAGGACAGACAGATATCAGATCACTGTATGTGTGTTGCAGGGACAGGAAAAACCTTGAAGAGTCCAACTTGACTCAAGGTCTCAGTCTGTACTCAGGGTCCAGCTGGACTCAAGGACAACCAGCTGTGTTTAAAATTTCCACTACTCCTCCCCAACTAAAAAAGGTTCTAAATGCCCTGTGACTGCTTCAACCAATCTTTTCCATAGGTTAACTTGCCCATCCACCCATTATCCAAGCACCAAACGTCAAGACTTGTAACTCCATGCCTGCAGCTTTTTTGCCCAAATGTCAACCAATCACATACTGTAAAACTCATTTCTTTGTCTAAAACCTATAAAAGGCCTGTGCCTCTGTTTCTCGGGGTCTGCAGCTTAAAAGAGCTGGACAGACTCCATCCCGATGGCTCAATAAATTCCTATTCCTATGCATTTGCATGGACAATGGACTCCGTCTCTTAGTGGGGACTCCGGGAATAGACTAGAGATCTCTCTAGAGGTCTCAGTCTTACAGTCTCTGCTTCAGTTGCTGCATCTTGTTTCTTACCCTGACCCTGTTTGAGTTCCTCCTTTGACTTCCCTCGGAGATGAAATGCGATAGTGACATCTCTACACTGCACTGCTTCTTACCATTCTTCTATGCCATGGTTTTCTACTCTACCGACGTGAAATGAGAGGAAACGAGGATGCAAAACCCAGATTTGAAAGTGAATCTTACTGGATTACCAGTAATTTGGTAGGAAATAATATGGTAGGCAATCCTTTCCGACTTACAAAGCATTTCACAGATCTCATTTAGTTGCTATCCCATCCTCTTTAACCACAGTTTTTGCTAGAATCTATGCAAGCCTCATGAAAACATCAAAGATCACAGTAAAGACAAATTCTTTACATTGCGGTAAGAAAAATTATACTTTATATTGCATTTCCTCTCTTCCTTCCCTTCTTTTCTTCATTCAGTCTAAGTTTCTTTCCTCCCTTGTTCGTACACGTACACACTTTCTTTTATAGTAGAGAGCATTTCCCGTATTCAGATCTACCCAATAGATACTGCATTCTCCACAGTTATGTGGAGAATGGGGACTGATCCTGACATGAACTCTGATGCCCCTTATTTGGCCACTTCCCCTTGGTGGGGAGGACTGGTGGCATTCAGGGGAAGGGGAAGTAGTCTATCCATATGAGACCTGATAGGCTGTGATCACATGGTAGGGAGGAAGTACCTTCTGTCCCAGGTCTAGGGAAGGGGAATAGGGTGAAAGAGGGAGGGAGGGGTTAACAAGAAGATACAAGTGAATGGATAACAATCAGAATGTAATCTAAATAATAAATTTAATAAAAGTTTAAAAAGAAAGAGTTATAAGCCAAACACTACAATAATTTCTCCTACCTAATATCTGATGGCTTCTTGGTACTAAGAAAAATAATATCTTTAGGACCATCTTTAGAATCAACCTGTTGATGCTCCAAACATTTTTCTGTTAAAAGATAAGAGGAAACATGAAAATAATTATAAGCCAAGATTTCCCCTTGATTTCCATTTATTTATCTAACCCGATCTTGAGGATGAAAACTAGGAAATAAGAGAGGGGCATTAGAGGTGATATTCACCTAGAACTGCACGATGTTTAGACCCAACATCTCCAATAAAAGACATTGATGGTCTCATAGTGGTATAAATTGTTGTAAGTGGATATTGGACAGAGAAGCTTCAGAGTGCTCTAGTACCTGGTACAGAGGTATGGTCTGGGCTCATTAATGAGCAATACTTCATAAGTGCTGCTTCTCACATAGCAGTCACTTAAGTAATTGGAATTCCATCAATTTCTAACTGCATGCACTTCCTTATAATTAGCAAAACTGACGTTCATAGCCTTGTAGCATAAAGTTTTATTGCAGCATCATTTCTCATTCTCCAGGAATGAACATTTTCCTTCTTTCCAATCATATTTCTTTAAAAAGAGGAAAAACTTCCAAGAAAGAAATGAATCACTCCATGGAAACATCTCGGTATAATACTCAGGAATCTTTATCACCTTTTTGAAGACCAGAAAGAGTGCTGGAAAATGTTAAGGGTTTAGTAATCAGTACTGAACTTGAGTGAATAAAGGAGAATTAATTAAAGAATTCATGTTTATCCTTGATTTTTAAGCCATTTTTGTGTAAATGTTCACATTTTCAAATCTGCTGGAAACTTATACATAGTTTAAAAAATATTTCTATGATTTCTTGTGTGTGCATCCATGCATGTGTGCATGAATATGCATACCTACATCCCATCATGTACTTGTGTAGGCTAGAAGATACATCATAATAGTCAGTTTTCTCTGTTCATTGAGTCTTAGGGCTCAAACTCAAATCTCCTGACACAGCAGTAGGAACACGTAAGGGCTGAGCCAATATAGTGGCCCTCTTGTTTATTACATGTGTATTATTTATATTGAGTGGTGGTATAGAGTTTAATGATTTTAATGGGATTAATTAATAATCCCTTTGACTGTTAGTCATTTAAGATATAGAGCCACCTGAGGTCCTTTAATGAGGAAAGGTTAGTCTTAGTTAGCTCACTGGCCAGCCATTGGGAGCATTATAAATAGACTATGACAGAACCCGGCATCTAGGGAACTATGGCAAATATGCAGTAAATTAACACCTAAAAGAGAAAAAGAATTAAATGCAAACAAAAATATCATTTTCTAGTATCTATAGGAACTGGGAATTGTTAGAAATCCTAGTATTCTAACTGTGCATTACAGAGTACAACTAAATGGAGTTACAGAAACTGTAGGAGACAAACACAAAGACTGCTAGTCTTTCAAAAGGAAAGTCATTAGAAGGGGAAATGTTCACTATTTGGTCTTAAAACACACAACAGGAATGTGTGATGCAACCTGGAGAAACTATTATATTTAAGGATGTATATTCACAGTCATTCAGATGGCCAACTGTAGCTCATGGTCCTCTTAAGTGCTTCAATGACTGTCAAAGTTCAAGAAACTACTAACTGCATTCAGATGTCCATAATAAACATGTATTTCCAGAGAGAAATCAAGGTGATACGCAAATGATTCTTAGTGTATCATTCAGCAGATTAATAATGTACTCTTTTAAAATAAAACCACGAAGCGCCAATACCAGAAAAACAGGTCTTTGGCTACATGATACATTGCTTCTGTTTTTGAAATTATCAAAACAGGACTTAGTCTAAGTCTTGTCTGTGACCCATCAGGCAAATACTGTCTTGACTGCCATGAAAAAATTTCAAGATGTTACATTCTTCCATCAAAAAAAAAAATTAAGACACAAGGGAGAAGGCCAACATTTATATATGTTAACCCTTTTATTACAGTTTTAGATAGAAAGGCTAGTGCTTTGAATAGAGTTCGCAGGACATACTTCCACAAAGTTTCCAGGCAAGAATGAGAAGACAAGTAAGAATGAGGTTGGAAATCCTCCTCTGCTCGCAGTTCTATCTTAAAAGCATCTTAGATGGGCAGAGAGAGTAAGTGTCTGAGAGGACAACGTACAAGTTTTGTATCAGTGAAGATTAAACAAGGAGCTGATTGAAGTAGCAGAGAAAAGGATGAAAAGAAAGGATAGTGTCCGTGTTGGAGAAATAGAAAGGGTCTCCTTGCGGAGAATCTGGAAGAGAATATACTCCAAAGCTGAGTGGGAGGAAGCAGAGGCCATGGGTCATATGATGAATTCAATGAGGGGCAATGTGAACTCAACTAGCACCCTAAATTGGCAACAGTTCCCCAATCGTTTGGAAGGGACAGGGGTGCTGAAGTAATTTAGACTCGTCTTGAGAGTAGAGTCCATCCGGATCAGAAAAAAAACAGATTGGTATTATTTGGGTCATTTATAAATTCCCATAAAAATTCAGTTGCTCAAGGTGCACTGATCTTTAGGGAAGGCACTTAAGCTAAAGCCAGTCCTTATCACATGTGAAGGGAAAAGGGAGTCTCAAATCCTTTAAAAAATGAAAGGCTGGTAAAGCATATGATGGCTGTAAATTCTGGACACAATGCTCTGCTACTTTACAGTCCATGGAACAGTGATGACAAGTGTAAGAAAGAAGAAGAGTGAGTGAGGGAAGGGAAGAGGGCGTACTCATGTGCATGCAGATTCACCCTGGATGAGCTTCCTCTGAGAAATGCACCCTTATGTTTGAGATGCACATAAGAGAAAAACTGATGCCTGTAATAAAAAGAACCAAACCACAAGTAGACTCTTCACCATCATAATAAATAGTCCTTGCTCCTTTACCTTTAGGTCTCTCCAAAGTAACACAGGACAAACACTGATATCAGTGAGTGGGAAGTAAGGATCTGATTGTATCCCTAGACTATTGGCAGGACTGATCAAATGCAAGTGCCATTCTGTAATAGATAAGTCCTCTAGGGAGAGGCCCTCAGCTACTTCAGAAACACTAAGTGATTTACACACACACACACACACACACACACACACACACACACACACATGCAAAAGAGAGGCCAAGTGGAGATTTTCCCCATATGCCAACAGAATGGCATGAGAAACATCATATTGGCTTGAGGGGAGACAGTGATATGAGCACCAAAGGAATTTATCAAGCAAGATATGATCAGGCAAAGAGGGGGCCCATTAGAATACACTGCAATAATGTGGTGGGAAAGCCCCCAAAGAAGGCATCATATCACTAGGAGAGGATGGAAATTCATTTTAGCAGTACAGAGGGAAGCAATGGTCTTATCCTCATGAGACTCCTGTTTAGGCTGATATCAGAGGAGGCAGGTGCTTTTCCTGTTACCTTGTTAAGGATACGTTTTACAGTGTAATTTTTTTTTATCAGATTGCCCACCACTGTAAATTGACATGATTCACTAAGCATTAGGTACCACATGTCTGTGTAAGACATCAGGTCAGAGTCCAGCTGGTCATGGCTTGATTATTAAGCTCTGGGAATTTTGTTTTAATCTTTAGTCCTTTGTTTCTACGCAGCATAATTCAGGCAGATATTTCATTCAGAAATTTCAGTAGTGCACAACAGTCTCCTACCAAAAAACAAAAAACAAACATTGGATGCTCAAGAAAAACTTGCAAAGATGTGGCAGTTTAAAATTAAGAAACAGTTTGGAATATTGAGAAAAGTTACTAGGCCTGTTATGTTTAAAAACTTAAGGAAAATAGTGAAAGTACTCTACACAGAGGAAATATATTCTCCTTACTCAGACAGCACATGAACTGCTATTGCAATATTGGAAGAAAGTTTACCAAAATTCAGTGCAATTAACAAACAGGCCCAAGCCTTGTATCGGCATTTACATTTCTAGGAATTCATGTGACAAAAAATTCTGGTAGTGGTGCACAGAGATAAAAATGTAAGAATATTCCCTAGGACACTACTGGTAATATCAAAAATTGGAAGGAACCCAAGTGCCCAGTAATACAGTAATGGCATAGTGAGAGTGATAGAGTCTTATAATAAAATAATATGTGGCATTTAAAAGAAATGGAATAGATCTCAGTGTACCGATTTGGAAAGAAGCCCAAGATACATTGAAAGCAGAAACACTACATTAATGGTATTTATAAAAAACCTCATTAGATTCATGAGCACTGCTTTACATGGAAAGGAAGTATTCTGTTATGGAATTTCATTTTTAAATAAAATATAGATTATACTTTGCATTTATATATTTTCAGTTGTTAAATATTTATTTTATAAATATTTTATTTTTTAATTAAAATATAATTATATTTTCTCTTATCTTCCCTACTACATCCAAACCCTCCCATGTACCTTCTTGCTGTCTTTCCAGTTCTTGGTCTCTGTTTCTTTCATTGTTCTTAAATATAAGGTATTTATACATTTGCATATATTCAAAATATACAAATACTTTCTGCTAAGTCTATAAAAAGCTAATCATATGTATATATATGAATTTGGGGCAGACAGCCAATTTATTTATTTTATTATATGAGTGGGTCTTGCCTACATATATGTCTTGGCACCTTGTGTAGTAAGTGCCCATAGAAGAGGGTGTCAAATCCTCTAAACCGTATTGCACAACACTGTTAATGTCATGTGGGGGCTGGCAACTAACTGTGGGTATTCTAAAAGTACGACAGGTGTTCCTTACTTCTGAGCTATCTCCTCAGGCCTTGGGTTCTTGCTTTTCACATTGATATATGCCTTACAATAAGAAAAAAAATTAAAAATGTGACAGTGTTAAGTAGGAAAATCATATTATATTTATGATGGTGCACACATCTAAAATCCAAGTGGATTAAAGACTTCAACATGAAACCGGACAACTTACTCAGGCGAGTGAAAACTGGTACGGCCAATGTAGTAATCAGTGTGGAGGGTCCTCAAAAACTTTAAGTAGATCTGTCACATGATGCAGCTTTTCCATTCCTGGGCATTTCCCAAAGTTATTTACATCCTATGACAGACATACTTGCCCACCCAATGCTCATTGGTGCTTTAGTCACCACAGTCAGGAAGCAGAAACTGTCTAGGTGTCTGTCAATGAAAATGTGCTAAATTTAAACAATGCAATGCTAGTCAGCTGTTTAAAGGATGGACTGTACTGCCAAACTGATGGAAAATAAAATAATCATTTGGAGTGTGGCACTTTAGACCCAGAAAGATAAACATTGCTTCTTCTCTTCCATATGCGGATGCTAGCTTAATATTGGAGATATATGTACTTAGCCCCACCTCTGCCAGGCACTCCCTGTGAACCAGGCAGGCAGGTTGGATAACTAAGGGCCCTTTCCTCTCTTTCCGCTATGCCAAGCCACATTCCCTAGCCTCACCCAGCTCTGAAACAGAGTAAAGGCCTCTGCTTCCCCTCCTTGCATTGCCTTCTCCTACCTCCTGTTGATTGCACAGATCTTTGCCTCTTAACCCCCATCCTGCTATGCATTGTTTCATCTCAGCTCTAAACCCAGCCAGCACTCCCTGAGAACCCATAGGCCACTCTCAGCACAGAAGCAAGTCCACTAGCTGCAGATCCTCACCACTCCTTAAATTCCTTCAAGTCCAATTCCAGTCTCATCCCGAGCTCCCTAGCACACCTTCTGATGTGCCTTCTCCCAACTCACTGAGTTGAGTAGAAGATCAACTCAGCAGGTTCTGGTGTGACACCTAGCTTTCCTCCCTCTTGAGAAGACCCACCCCTTCTCCCAGCCCATCTTCATCTTTAAGTCTAAGGTAACAATGCCCGGAAATGCATTTTAACTAGAACCTCCAGTGGCCACAGCTATCAAGACTACAAAACATTTTCCAACAGGCAACACACAGCCGCACACTCTCCTCAACAACAGGCAGGAAACAGAAACTAAGGAACAAAACATCCACCCAACAAAAATAAGACCAGATATCAGCACTAGAATTATCATCTTTCCAAATCTAGATGCCTAGACATCAGTGTAAAAGCAATCTCTAGTAGCCAGGCCAATATGTCTTCACTAGAGCCCAGCAGCCTTAGCACAGGACACCCTGGGTATTCCAACATATTTGAAGGACAAAGACCTTAAAATAGCCTTTATGCATATGATAGTGGTCTTTAAAGAAGAAAAAAAAAAGACCTTAAAGAAGTCTATGAAAATACAAATAGTGGAAATCAGTGAATAAAACTGTTCAAGACTTAAAAGTGGAAATAGAATCAGTAAAGAACACCCAAAATGAGAGAAATCAGGAGAGGAAAAAAAATGTAGAAACTAGAGCAGGAAAACCAGAGCCACACTTCAAAATAAACTCCAGGTGATAGCAGAGATAACTGGCATTGGAGACAGGATATAAGAAATAAATACATTGTTCAAAGAAAATGTTAATTTTAGAAAAATTCTTGGCACAAAATATCCACACATTTGAGACCCTATGAAAAGACGAAATATAAGAATAATAGGAATAGAGGATGCAAATACACAGGTTAAAGACTCAGAAAATAGTATCAAAAAATAACAGAAAAATTCCAAAACTTAAAGAGGTAGATGCCTTTCAAAATATAAGAAGCAAAAAGAGGACCAAATAGACAACACCAGAAAAGAAAGATCCTTCAGCATATAATAATGAAAACATTAACATAAAGAATAAAGAAAGAATATTGAAAGCTATAAGGGAAAAAGAACAAGGAATCTATAAAGGCAGACTGATTAGAATTATATCTGACTTCTCAATGAAGACTGCAAAATCACGAGATTTTCTGGAAAAATGTGCCACATATTCTAAGAGGCTACAAATCCCTGTTCAGTCTACTGTACCCAACAAAACTTTTGATCACTATAGATGGATAAAATAAGGCATTCTATTATAAAAATCAAATGTAAGCAGTATCTATCTGTAAATCCAGGACTACAGAAGGTACAAAAACAAATGAAAATTCCAACCTAAAGAGATTAACTACATACAAAAACAAAACAAAACAAAATATAACAGAACAAAATGAAAAATAAAACCTTACAGGGAATAAATATCTCACACCAGCAAAGATAAAAGAAGAGAAATAAACAGAAACACACACACACACACACACATACACACACACACACACACACACACACACACACACACACACCACAATAACAACAGCAACAAAATAATAAGAATCAACAATCATTGGTATTGATATCTCTCAACATCAACATTCTCAAGTCTTCAATGAAAAGATGTAACTCACAAAATGGACTTAAGAACAGGATCCATCTTTTGTATGAATTCAAGAAATACATCTTAACATTCAAGAAAGCCATTACTTCAGGGTAAAATTTGGAAAAAAATATTACAAATAAATGGACCTAAGAGGCAAGCTGGCATAGCCATTTTTATATCTGACAAAATAGAATTCAAACTACAATCTGTCAGGAGCGATAGGGAATGATACTTCATATTCATCAAAGGAAAAATAGATCAACAAGACATTTCAATTCTTAACATCTATGCCCCAAATCGAAGGGTACCCGTTTGTAAAAGAAACAATATTATAGCTTAAATAACATATTGACCTTCACAAACTAATCATAATCCAAATGGACCAAGTGAACATTTACTGACTGTTTACTCAAACACAAAAAGAATACATCTTCTTCTCAGCACTTCATGTTACTTTCTCCAAAACTGACCACTTACTGGTACGCAAAGCAAATCTCAACAGATATAAGAAGTTTGAAGTAACACCCTGCATCTTATCAGGCCATCACAGGTCAAAGCTGGGTATCCACAACAACAGAAAGATTACAAACTCACGGAATCTGAACAACCACTGTCAAACAAAATTTAAATGAAGACAGACATTAACAAATAAACCAAAGACTTTTTATAATTAAATCAAAATGAATGTATAACATACCCAAACTTATGAGAAACACAGAAAGTGGTTCTAAAAAGAAGTTAACAGCAATAATTGCCTACATTTAAAAAAAGAAAGAAAGGAAAAAAGTCATATTAGCAATTTAACAGCAAACCTGAAAATTCAAGAAGAAGAAGGAGAAGAAGAAGAAAAAGAAGAAGGAGAAGAAGAAAAGAAATAGAGATGAAACCACATGAAGAAGGAGTAGATGATATAATCAAACTCAAGGCTGAAATAAATAAAATAGAATCCACAATAACCAAAAAATATACAAAAAAAGCAAACATTTGGGTTGTTTTTGCTTGTTGGTTTGATTTTGAGCAATTTATATAGGTTGGTGAACTTGTATATTCAAATTAAGTAATGGGAAAAGAGAAAATATATGAATTAATGAAATCAGAAACAAAACAGGAGGCATAATAACAACAGACACTAAGGAAATACAAAGAATTTTAAGGACATATTTTGAAAAGCTTTACTCCACTAAATTGAAAAACTAAAAGTAATGGATAATTTTCTTGACACATGCTAGGTACCAAAGTTAAATAAAGACCAGATAAGCAATTTAAACAAAGCAATAGCCCTTAGTGAAATAGAAGCAGTGATTGAAATTTTCTCAAAAGGAGAAAAAGACCAGGTATATATGGTTGCAGTGCAGAATTCAAGCAGACTTTAAAAGAACGGTTAGTGCAAATACTTCTCAAGTTATTCAAACTAATAATTTGGGAAATGTATTTTGCTTTTAGGCTTTTGGAGTTTTGTTGTTGTATTGAGTTTCTGGGTTGTTTGTTGTGAAAGAACTGAAAATTGGGTGTTTAACTTAGACTTAAAGAACTTTAAAGAAAGATATATAGAGACATGCTAGTGTAAAGCTATCAAAATATAAACATGCATATACATGTACATACACACATATAAAAGACTTTAAATGGACTCATTCTGTAAAGGACAATGACCCTACACTACCATAGGATATCTTTTTTTAATGGGGGAGGGGAAGATGGGCATCAAGTTCCACCCCTAGCTAAGGAGCTATCAACTATTAATTTAATGTGGGGAGTCAGTTTACCTAGAAGATGATGGACACGTGAGACCACCCATACTCTAGTAGGTGATCCTAAACTCATGCACATACAGACAGCATAGACTGTGTTTATTTAAATAAACAGAGCGTGTAAAGTTGATGGGGAAAAGAAATTGGGGAGTGGATTCCACCTAGTAACAGCTAAAGTAGTGATGGTGATTGTTGTAATGAATCACCTACATAAGTGAAAAAATGATCAAAAGAAGAAAAAAGCTTAAAAATATCACAAAGTAAATAGAAAAATATAAAGCCCAAAGACAATAGAGTGCCATGCAAGGTAAGAAGTGTATGGACAACTTCAGATCCACTAATGCACTACATTTTTCATCAGGAATGCAGATTTACTTCCTTAAAAACGAACCATAAATAACAGGTGCTGAATAGAATGTGAATTTAACTGTGGATTATGCCTCTAAAGTGAAAAAATCTCGATAGCACACAGTATTAGAACAGTATTTTCAGAAATCCAGTTTTCATTGTTTAGTGAATCCATTTGGACTTTTACTTGATGCTTTTAGCACAGGCCGCTGTCACTGATCTCCTTGCTCCAGGCCATCTGGAATAAGTTCCAGGAAGGAGCAAGGGAAAGAAAAGTCATAAGGGACATATGTCCTTGACTATGTCCTACTTCTGAAACTGTATGCCAAATTTATGACCTCCACTTGTATTCTATTGTGTAAAAGACATCCCATCACATGTGAAAGGAAGTTTAGGGATGTATATTTCTCATCAGTGAGAATGTAAATAACAAGTAGGTCGGCTGCCCTTAGTTCATATCAGAATGGGTGGAAGGTTAAAGGCTAAGAAGTTGTTCCTAATAGTAGACAAAACAGATAATCTTGGCAAACACTGGTTAATTTTAAGTGGAGAACTAGTGAGTGATGGGACATGTCAAGACACCGTGCACCCAAATAAACCAGCTCTTATCTCAAAGAGAATGTGAGGTACTTTGTTTCAAATATGAGTGAGCATGACCCAAAATTGTACAGTTTGTCTTCAGTACTATGTTGTAATGAGACAACAGGTCCATTAGGTTTTTGTAAGGACAGAGAAAAGTAATTTATAAATCAAGTCATTTTAAAAATGCACTGGACAACTATATAAATACAAACTCCTGAGTCCATTTTGGCCATGAGTGTGTGTGTGTGTGTGTGTGTGTGTGTGTGTGTGTGTGTGTGTGTGTGTGTGTGTAGCCTGACTACTTTGTATTGAACAACCAATTAGAGGGCTCATCCCTAGGACAGGCTAACTTTCCCTTTCTCAGCAGTCATCAGTTGCCTGGAGTTCCTTGTCCAGGGACTGAACTTCCTGATACTTTTTCATTTCTAATTTAGCTTATCTACTGATATTCCAATTGTTGAGCTCTTCATTCTGTATCCACTTGCATGAACGTCTGTTTCATAGCAAAGTTCTTGGTAATTTGACTCTTGCAATTTTTCTGTTTCCTTTTCTGCAATGTTTCCTGAGGTATAGATGAGAGAACTTTAATACTGATAGATATCTTGGGGCTGGGAATCTATAATCCTTGATATTTGCATTGTGTTCTGTGATGGATTTCTATGATGGCTTTCATTTGCTATAAGGTGAAGATTCTTGTGTGTGTGTGTGTGTGTGTGTGTGTGTGTGTGTGTGTGTGTGTGTGTGTGTTTCCTACATGTTTCTGTGAGTACGAGAATAAGATTTAGAATGTAGTTAGGAATTATACAGGTCTAGCAAAATAGTAGCAGTAGGGTCTCATATTAGAAATATGGCCTCAATAGACCCAGGAAGTTGGCTAGATTATTAGTACCAGGTACTCCTATTGAGAGCACTTTCAGTCCAATTAGACAGCTGTTGGTTAACACAAATAGCTCACCTTCTGGATCAATTTGACAGTGGGAGGGGCATGGAAGGGGTTGGAGGGAGGGGGCATGAATGAGAAAGGTGAAGTGATATAAATATCTGTTCCTTAAAATGCATAAACTACACAAGTATTGGTGGAAATATCAGATTGGCTGGTTACAGCGAAAGAAAAAAAAAACGTGTGCTATAGATCTCCGATGACACCTGATGATGACATTCCTAGCATCTGTGTTGCTGGGAGATATGAGTCTGCAGACATGGATTCCAAAGATTTACATAATAAGCACAAGGATATGAGGCCACACACAAAGTGGGAAAAATAGACGGCTATCCATATGGGCCTAAGAAAGCCTAAGATAATTTAGCTCTAAACCTGAAACATTACAACTCTCTACACCATTGAAGTTTTAGTCAGTTCATCAGCCTCACACAACGGGTAGCTTTCTTCTGGGATGTTCAGTTAACAACCTGAAGGAAATCACTGTAATATTTTCAGCATATTGTTGTAGTAAACTCAAAAATGAATAAATTATTTTTTGTACTGCTTATGCAAAACACTTTAAATTGCTTATATTTTAAACATAGGAAAAGTAAAAATTCTTAAAATCAGGTATAGTTCCTCTGTATTTTGAAAAAATTTATAATAAATGTCATATCATATATATACTATATATATAGATTTATATGTATGATATATGTATGCATACCTGCCCAATACATGCATACTGAATTTTAATCATAAACTTAACACTAGTATAGGCCTTTGACAGCTATTACATATGCAAGTGCTCGAAGGCATATGCTATCTACAACTTGATAGTCTATCCACTTTAGTCCATTGCAAAGAAACTAAAATATCAATTTGTTTGAATTGAATTATTATGATACTCTGAGAGATTTAAAGCAAGAGCAGGAACCTTGTCTGTTCATTTCCATCTACAATGTCTCATCCGTGTGAATGGGTGAATCATTTCCTAAGTATTTTTATGTGAATAATTTTTATTATTTTTACATATGCATTTATATTATTATACATAAATACAATAAACTAGATACAGAAAGAACAATGAAACAATCATGAATTATAAAAGTATTATTAAAATGTTACATTCATAATGTTTTGGCTATGACTTTTTTTCTCAATATTTATTTTTTTTGTACTTCTTTTGTTTGTCTTTTTTTTATTAATTTATTCTTGTTACATCTCAATGGTTATCCCTTCCCTTGTATCCTCCCATTCTTCCCTCCCTCCCATTTTCCCCTTATTCCCCTCCCCTGTGACTGTGCCTTAAGGGGACTTCCCCCCCCCCCATATATGCTCACAGGGTATCAAGCCTCTTCTTGGTAACCTGCTATCCTTCCTCTGAGTGCCACCAGGTCTCCCCCTCCAGGGAACATGGTCAAATATGAGGCACCAGAGTATGTGTGAAAGCCATACCCCACTCTCCACTCAACTGTGGAGAATGTCCTGTCCATTGGCTAGATCTGGGTAGGGGTTTGAAGTTTACAGCCTATATTGTCCTTGGCTGGTGCCATAGTTTGAGCGGGACCACCCCTGGGCCCAAATCAGCCTATCATAATGTTCTTCTGGGACTCTAGATGAGAGAAGCATGGGAGAATAGCAAAGTAGAAGGATCCAGAGGGTCCTCGAAATATACAAGAAGAACATTATGATAGGCTATGACTTTTTTTACTCTAATAAATACTTTAAATTTAATTTTGAGCTGTCAAAATTAAGGCTATACATTACAGAGAATGGTCATTAAGTTTAATTTCATATAATAAATTCTAGAGATTATGAGGGAAACTTTAATGTATCATGTAATTTATGACAATACAAATGAAAATGTGTATATATGTGTATATAGGTATGCATATGTGTATATATACATACATAATATATTTTTATTGAAAATTAAAAGTCCAAAACTATTGATTAAAAACCAAAACACACACTTCAACCAATTGTTGTTAAATCAAATGTATTAGTATTTAATCAGTATTTTGAAGAGAATCACAAGAAATAAAATGTGTGTCTTTTCTGATTTTTCTCACTTATTGTTCCTAAATTACATATGAAATGTCATAATCAAGAAAGATTTTTACCAAAGATATATCCACTTTCCATGTATTATACGTAATATCTTCAGCATCCACTGAAAATATGTAGCTGTTTTTTTATCTCATAGGTGACAAAATGACACAAGTTGCCAATACTACATTTGACAGGAATGCAGTTACATCAGTGCTAGCATAAGTAACAATGACATCAGGCTTTCACAGGAGAGCACAGAACAAGCTCTATTAACATGCACGACTCACCATTGTGATATCAATACTCATTTTACCGTTAAGATTTTTTTTAACTAATAGCTGTCAAAAATACCCATTATAGGCTAGTCTATAATTTGTAGAAGTCAAGGAATACATTTTTTCTGAAGGTATAATGGATGCTCCATGGAGCAATTATTTTAGAAAGACAACTTCATCTCAGCTGTCTCGTGCCGGCAGAACTGTTTAAGAGGATGAGACGCGTAATTCAACGTGGAAAGGCTGTCAGAGTTGAGAATACCTTTAAATTATAAAAACTTAGCACCACAAGTCAGTTATAATTATAATGAAAATATAGTTTTCTGTCACTTTATCATGGCAAACATCTCTCAAGAAGCAATTTTATGTGTTAAAATATTTTGGTAGAAATGACTTTTGATTCTAAAGGGATACAGATTATCTGGTTTTATACCTGAATATTTTTCCTTTCAAATTGAATTTAACAGCGTGTGCTGCTTAAGACAGCAAACAGAAGACTCTTATTAAAATCCTATTGGAAAATCTTGCAAGAAGACAATAGGCTACAGTAACTCATGAAGGCAGGTCAGGTTACGTGTAAAATATATTATATTAATAGCAAAATATGACAAGCAATTCTTTGTCTGCCATCCAATTATTTTACAAAGCAAATATATGAGTGTAAAAATGGTTATGCTTTCATGCAGTCTTTTTCCCTTCAAATATTTTCTTGATTAAAAACTAAAGTATGGGGCTACTGAGATGGCTTAGCAAATGTAGACACTTGTGAACAAGCATAAGACCTGGAGATGATATCAGGTCAATCATACTGGAAAGAGAGAATCAACTCCTGAAAGCTGTCCTCTGATAGTCACGTGTGTACCATGTGCACCTGGGATGGACATGGATGGACACACACACACACACACACACACACACACATACACATACTAAATAAATGTAAAACAGTAAAAAAGCAAAGTAATGGTGGCAATTGTTGTGGATTCTGAAGAATTAAGGAGGTTTGTCTTCGATAAATTACAGATAACACTCTAACCTCCACGTTGTAGGTCTTTCCTGCTCTCACTCTACCATCTTTTAGCTACTCTGGTAGATAAAGAATAATACTGAGTTGCTCTTTCAAAGAAAAAAGTAACAGAAAAAGAACACAAAACCTTATGTTACAAACTTGAAATCATCCGATAAACTCTAACATAGGATGAGTTCAGATTTCATAAACGATTCCCACAAAGCATGAATAATGAAATTTAAATTAACCACTCTGATTTGTAAAGTTTTGTAAAACTTCATTTGAACAGTTGATATATTCTGAAGCTTAAATTAGTATATTTTTAATACTGACCATGAGCAAAAACATTTCCCCCTAAATAATTTGGGTGGAATTTGGGTGCTTATGCTTAAATCTTTTCATTTCCTTACTATATTTACTGAGTCTTGATTATAGACATAAAGTTGGTCAATTTGTTGATTAAAGTAACATTTTGATCACTAATAATGATTTTTCTTATTTTAATAAATCCATATTTGAACAAAACAGCATTAAATGAAAAGAAAAATAAAAAATGTGTAACAATGTGACCACTGAAGACATTTTAGATTCATCAAATGTGAACTTAATTCAAAATATATCTCATACTAGGCTGGCCAGTGAGAATACATCAATTGAAGGATAAGCACTAAACAGTGCTGTATTTACCTTAAATAAAAATAGAAAATGCAGGTGAGTAAAAGGACCTCAGCGATGATGAACACGTAGAAGTCAAACTTGTTATCATAAGGCTTCAATAATTCATTAAATGAAACTATGAATTAATAATTTCAGTCTTGCTAACTCTTTAATTTTCAGAAACATAACAAAATTATTATCCTCACAAACATGGCATTCTTTTAAAATAAGGAAAATGCATATGGAAGGAAGAAAGGGTAGAAGGTGATTATGTGACAGTTTATGCTAGTGGTTGTTGGTTGCATATCTATCTCTATTCAGCAATACCGATAAAAATATCCATTCTACATATTAATAACTACAGTCAAAAGGCTCAATATCTTTTTCAAAAAACTGTAAGATTTAAAACTAATAATAATAATTAAATTGAAAAAATTGAATTATCTAACTTCCACCAACTTGTGTTAAAGCACTTTTCACAATTAACCTGTAATTATATTTGCAGATGCACTGGCTCCTACCCAGGCCTCCGGAGAGAATTGTTGTCCTCCGATTTATGAAAATTTATTTTTTAAAGTACTAGTTTAGTAGTTTCTTCAGTATTAAATTTTTATTTATAGAGATAAAACATTCGATTTTCACTGAATTTTTGGTTAAATATACAGGAACGTACACATATGTAGTCTTCTTGAAAAATGTACTAGCAAAGAATTAAGCTAATTCTGGAATGTCAAGCTAATGCCCTGTCCTCTGCTTTGCCTACTGTAATTCAAGATGATATAATAGTTATAATCAGTATCTGAACTTTTTCCATATTATAACATAAAAAAGCTACAATGCTGAGTTTTTCTTAGTCAAAATGGCATAACTTATAACATTCTAATGCTCTTAGTTTTTTTTTTATTATTACCAGAATTAAGTGTATTTTGCTGAAAAATTGAATGCAGTTACGGTATTATTTTATTGTATCAAGGAGATGATCATTATCTAGAAAGTCGGGCGTAATGCATTACTGTGATGCACTAGGCAGATGAGTACTCTTAGTATAATGCAGCATAATGCTTAAATTAATTCCAAGCAACATCCTAATTTTATTTCAGTACAACCAGATCACAAGTCAAGGGAAGAATATGAAATGTAACGAATATTTTATTTGATTCACTCTGACTGAATCATGAACTGCTATAATATATGATAATTCAGTAAATGTTACTTTCCTTAGGAGGAAATCTAATTTTGTGTCTTTGGTTATCATTGTGAACAATGAATGAAATTCAGAAATTACATAATGACAGGTAAAGTTCAAAGTGTTGTGTTAGACAGGAAAAATATTTCAGAGAAGAGAAAGATAGGAGGAATAAAAGAAAACTGAAAGAAGCATTAGAAAGATGAGTCCGGAGATTTTGTAGAACAACAGCAAGAAGCCCTTATGCACGTTCAGCAAACTGGAAAGCTAAAACGCCAAGACTCTCAGTTTAACTTTTAGATTTACCTTTTTCACATTCTTCTCTAGCATAACAGTTTAAATGGGAACTTAAAATTAACACAATAAATACAGGCTTTTAATACAGTGTCTCATTGTGCAGAAAATCATATTAGGTCTTTCTAATGAGTCAACAAAATTTTCACAGTGCCCTCTAATACTCTAAAATTAAGAAATTTAATAATAATAATAAATATATGCATTTTAATAGAGAAAGAGTTAGTTGTACTACTTTTATAATGCCAAGATTAGCAATATGTGCAAAATGTAAGTAGCAGAGTTTGTGGTGTTAGATTCTTCCTTTGGAAGGTAAGACAATTTGAAGCTGATTCAATATCATTGTAGAGGAATTTTAACTCAGCAAAATGACTGCTCAGACTGACAACAGATCACATCCAAAATCCTTCTAGGTTTGTGTGGCATGGCTGGAATAGCAGACATTTAATCCTTTTGGCTGGAATGCAGGCACACCCTTAGTTCACATCTTTAATTCTAAACAGTGAAAGTAAAGTTAGTTTGTAAAAGGAAGTACTCATTGGCTAGATCTGGGTAGGGGTTTGAAGTTTATGGCTTGTATTGTCCTTGGCTGGTGCCATAGTTTGAGTGGGACCCCTGGGCCCAAATAGCTAATGGACAGGACATTCTTCACAGTTGAGTGGAGAGTGGGGTCTGACCTTTACACATACTCTGGTGCCTCATATTTGACCAAGTCCCCTGGATGGGGAGACCTGGTGGCACTCAGAGGAAGGATAGCAGGCTACCAAGAAGAGACTTGATACCCTATGACCATATACAGGGGGAAGAAGTCCCCCTCAGGAACAGTCATAGGGGAGGGGAATAAGGGGGAAATGGGAGGGAGGGAGGAATGGGAGGATACAAGCGAAGGGATAACCATTGAGATGTAATGTGAATAAATTAATAAAATTAAAAATAAAAGGAAGCACTCATGTTTGAAAGTGACATCTAATTGGTAGGCAGGTAAAGTGATGAATCAGAGAAAGATTTAACAGAATGAGTCAGAGCTACAATAATTCCAACTCTCACAAGGAGAGGAACAGAGCTACTTAAGAGCATTATTGTAGAGGTGGAAGGGTAGAGTAGGGTACAGTAAAGAGAGGGTAGAGAAAACAACACAGTAGAGTGCAGTATGTAGTTCAGGAGAGAAGACAGTACTGTAGAAAAAGTAGGGGAGTTGAGCTAAGTCAGTCAGTTAGTAGCCAGCGGAGTGATTTGAGAGTCAACATTTGGGAGTCAGTTGAAAGTCAATACAGTGGAGTTGAGTTCATTGCAGATCGGTTTGTTGCAGTTCAGAGGCAGTTTTACTGGGACAGTTTTTTTTTTAATTTTATTAATTTATTCATATTACATCTCAATGGTTATCCCATCCCTGTATCCTCCCCCTCCCCCATCCCTCCCATTCTCCACCCACTGCCCTCCCCTATGACTGTGACCGAGGGGCACTTCCTCCCCCTTTACATGTTCATAGGGTATCAAGTCTCTTTTTGGCAGCCTTACACAGACAGGTTGCAGAGAGAACATCTAGACACAGGTGAGGACAGAATGAGCCAGAGAACGAGAAGAAGCCGAAAAATTAGAACAGATTGCTAGAGCTAATTTGAAGCCAAGCAAAACAATCCAGTCAGAAGCTGAAAGAAGCCACCTTGAATCAGTCAGCTTGGAGAGGAGTTTGAGCCAGAACAAAGTGAGTTGAGCAAGCCTTCCAGAATTCTGAAGGAACTAGAAAAGGTGAGCTTATTCAGATGTAATCTTCCAAGAAGACTTTTGAATCAGGTGAATAAAATATACAATAATAAAGAAAATATAGCTTGACATTATTTCTACTAGGGCAAGGTCTTACTGAATATTGCACACACACACACAAACACATATATATATTACTGTCTTGGCTTTTTCCACTGCTTCTCTGATCACAAAAACAATATCCAACTACTAATATAGTATGTAGTAGTATTTTTAAAATACTTACTAATTCATTGAGAAATTCTTACACTCTATTTTTAGGGTATCTTCAACATCCCCCAAATCCTCTCAGTCTGGCTTTTCCCACCCAGCAAACATTATGTGCTTTTTTAAAAGCCAATTTTGTTGGATTTGTGTGGCATGGATAGTCTTGTCATAGTATTTTCCACTGAATTGTCATAGTATTTCCACTGACATCTTATAGGGTCACCACTCTTGACAAAAATTGACTGTCCCTATAACAAGGGCTCTCGATTGCCAATATCTCTTCAGTTATTGCTTGCATTTCATGACCCTGTAAGTTTTTCCTTTTTCAGCCTAGGTAGGTCTTATGCATGTTGTCACTAATACTGTGATTACATATGTACAACTACTTTGCGGTATCCAGATGGCACTGTTCTAATGTAGTCATCCACTTCCGCAGTATTTTATAATCTTCCTACCTCATTTTATGGGATGATCCTCAAGCCTTGGAAGTCTTAGGAAATATATTCAAATTTACCTTTGAATTCTCAACCAGTTCTTAATCTCTGCAATGTTACCAGTTATCAATGTCTATTTTTATCGCTTTCTATTGCAAAGAGATATTTTGCCTTCCTTTCCTATGGTTTACTATGAAATTTGTTTTAATCCTTTAACTAGCTGGTTGAACATATCAAAAGTGTTTAACTGCAGTTTATTTAATATCAAGTATCCTATGCAGTATGAGTTGTCAATAAGAAAGGCCAACACAGCAAATACATATTGTGAAATAATTATGCTTAATCCCAGAAACATAAAAGAGCACTGCTGAAAACCTGGGTTACACCATATTTTTTAGAAGGTCCTATGACCTTATTATAGACCAAAAAAACTTTTTCTTTAAGTATTTTTAGGCAGGGTTTACAGTCATTCACCATTTAACATTTTAATTGAGAGTCTCAGATAGTGTCTCTACTGAGAGAAAATATGAGAAATAATGGTACAAATGCAAGTATCCTGGAATCATCTGGTTTGGCACCACCATACATCCTCTAATACTGTGATGAAATGTGATGTTCACATATCCAGAATCAACAGGGATTTATTCATATGCCCCATTCCTCCTGCTACACATCCCTGTATCTAGTGGGAATTTCACAGTGTTTAGAAAAATAGGGCCAATAAAAAGACCTTTTTCTTCAGAACAACATTTGAATGTATAGAAAAGTAAAAAAAAAAATAAATAAATAAATAAAAAATAAAAACACCCAAAACCCAGGATTTGTTAAAAAAAAAAAAAAAAAGGTAAAGAATTGGAGGAAATATTAAAATATTATAGGACCAGATTTCTTGCATGGCCAACAAGTAGGAAACCATGGGCTGGAGAAGAGAAGGCGGGTCACAGAAGAAGCCCAAAGCACACACGTAGCCTAGATGCTGGCTTACTTCACTATTGGCTCTTGTGTTCTGGGTCATCTGTCTCAACGACATCTCCTTAGTTTGTGCAGTAGAGGAGACAAAAGGTCTTTGTTGTACTCAGCTTTCTCCATCCTAGAATTCTCTGAAGCTCAGGGTGCTGCTTATGATTGCTTTTCTCCTCTGATCCCTTTTTTTTTTCTTTCTTTACTTCACCCACATGTACTTAACAAGTTCACGTAACACTCTAAATAAAAACTGTTACAAAGTTACAAGTGTCGAAACTTGCTTGTGGTCTTAGGACTAGTAAAATGCTTTATGTGGGCTGAACTGAGGGAGTAATCTCATCTCCAGAGAATGTAATGCCAGTCAAATAGTTTAAACTGAGTGGTTGTAACTAGAATTCCACTTTATGAGACTGTGTTGAAGCCAGGCCCCAGCATCCATCACGACCAGACCCCTCATTTTCCCTTTTCCCCCCTTTTCACACAGCCTTTATGATCTAAAAATGTCTTGGTCCAATATATGTGAATTCTATTAGCAGAGACATTCTTTCACTTACATCAAGTTATACTGCATATAAATGGAGGATAAAAGGATTACCAGATTATAAATCAAAGAGAGTTTCTGGCAGTATAAATCTCAACTATGTCACGCTTTTGTGTTAATGGAATTCCATTGGTCAGTGAGAATTTAAATTCTGCTAGAGACCTTGCTAATTTTTCACAGACTCCCTCAGTAAAATGCAGGATACAAAAGGGGAAGATCTGCACACATGTTTTCATCAAGACTTGAAGGTGTTTTTATTGACATAGAGGCCAAAATATTTTGGCTTTTGAACACCCCTTATAATGCCCCAAATTACGTAGTTCACAAGTTCTCTTGAAGATTATTGCTACTTTAATTTGTCTAATGTGGGTGCATATATATATTCAAATATATTTATATATTCAAATATTGCTAAGCAGAATCAAATAATATCAGTAATACTGAGGTAAATGTTATGATTTGGTTACTGGATACAAATCAGTTAACGTAGACTTTGGATAAATGACTCTTCCAGCAAACTCAAGCTATGCAACAGATTCACTTAACAGTTATGCTAACATTTCCATACTTGAAATTACACATTTTATATATGCATAAATGTAGATCTTTTAAGCAACTGTGCTTGTATATGTAATAATTGGTCTTATTTGTGAAAATATATATTATTAATACACAGAATAGTATTTACTGGATTTATTAAAATTGTATCTGATAATCAGTAGTTCTCTACTGAAATGTATGTTGATGAATTGAAAAAAACTTTATTGTAGATTGGAAAATTTACTTTTTAAACTTATTTTATATTTACTCTAATATGTGGTAAATAGGAATTCACTTACCAGATCAATTTTTCATGTAGATGATGAACAGATCAAAATTGTGGTAGCTGTGTCCTTATGATGCAGAATCAATATGTTTGTCCATGAAAAAGTAGGGCAACAACTGTTAATGGTTTCCTTCAATAGAAGTTAAAGCAACTGTTCATTCCATGCTATCATAACTGTTAGAAAAAAAATCTAATTCTTTCCTAGGATTAAGCACATGCCCAGCCACTATTGGTCTGCAGAAGTTCATACTGTGATATATTTTGGTTTTTTGTTTTGTTTTGTTGGTTTTTCGACATAGGGTTTTTCTGTGGCCCTGGCTGTCCTGTACCCTTTGTAGACCAGGCTAGCCTCGAACTCACAGTGATCCACCTGCCTGTGCTTCCCAAGTACTGGGATTAAAGGGTGTGTCACCACACCTGGCAAATTTTTTTTTGTGATATCTTTTAATCTTATGTCTTAAAACATTTTGCTCTTATTTTTTATCAGGTCCTAAGTTCTACAAAGAATCGGCTGCTGTCCTGTGTCTCACAAAGACAAACAACAAATCCTGGATCTTCCAGTGATTGAGAAAAACATCTTGGATATGACAAAAAAAAATTCATGTGAGAGGAAATATATCACAAAGAGCAAATGTTTCTGATATCTTTGCCTCTTAGATTACTGTTCTTAGATGCACATTTAATGTGTTAGAAACCCCTTAATTAAATATAACTTTTAAATATATTCTAAGCCTTGATAGAAAGTATTTATTTGTTTGTTTGTGTATAGCCTAGGTTTAAGATTGGATATGAAATGTTTTAATGAATGTAATTTTTCTTATTTATTGTTCCTAAAAGTAAATTCTGGCACTCATACCATAGGAGACATATTTATTGCATTTAAAGCATAACCACGAATATACTTAGTTTCCAAAGCTGAAATATTTACAGTGAAGTTAGATGCACAGACCATGGTTTAAAAGACCTTTTGGGCTAATAAGAAAAACATCATATATTGAAGCTGTAGAAAGCCACTGCAATCCCCAGATAAAGAACAAGAAGTAGCATTCAACAAAGGCTACTAAAGGAAAGCTGCAGTTCCCAAAGCCCATGGGTTAACAGGAAGAGCAGCCTGAAACAAAAAGATGCTTGACTTCAGAATCATAGTTCAGAGATGTTTCACTCGAAAGTGGTGTTTTCACAATTGCTTTTTCCCCATTATTAGCCTGTTTCTGGGAGAATTAAAATTGCCTAACATTTGCCTCAGGGTCATGCTTAGGTGATACAGAATGCTAAAGGAATAACACTGGCTAGGTTATACAATTTCACAATTACATAGGATATTGTGCTATTATCACACAATGTTGCGTATAAAGCTAAAATTCTTTAAAAATTACATATCGCCTAAAATCACAACACTGAAAATGAATCTTGAGCCAGTGAACTCTCTTTTTTAGGAACATTGCATCATATTTTTTTACTTAAAATTATTTAAGTTACCAATTTTACAACTGAATGTTTATATACATCTAAATTAGTATTTTAATACAAACTAAAGTATTATAAATTTGCCTTTATTCGGCTGAATATGTCTAAAAGTCAAATATGGAGTAGTCTGTGAAGCCACATAATCACAGATATTTAAATGGATTTTTATACCAGTGTGTGCTGGAGAACAATGGCTTAGAGAAATTTCCTCAGCATAAAAGCATTGTTTTATGGACTAAAAAATAGAGATTAAGACTGTTATCTGAGCAGTGCCATTCAATAGGTATGCTATTAATGCTCAGGTATTCTGAATTTTCAAAATAATCTATTGTGAATAATTTGAAAACTCAGAAGCCCACTTTGGAAAATGGCAAATTATATGGATGAATTCTAGCATATAATGTATATTTTAAGTAACTTTTTGTAGGAGCTATCTGAAAACTGCAATAAACTTTTAGAAAACTATGTATTCATATGTTCCTTTTCCCAGGAGTTTAAGAATATTTTATTGTATTCCTTATGTGCTAAATACCTTAAAGTAACCATACATAGTGTCTCTTCTACCTCCTTAAATCCCATGCCATGGTGATGAGACCACAAACATGTCTTGCACTGTTCACACATGATTATAGCTCAACACAATGGGAAAACAAATGTTTAGACTGAAAACATCCACAGAGAAAAATCAAACATATTAACACAGCCACAATCATCATCACCAAGACATTTTTCTCAATTCAAATTTTATTAAAATACATTTTTATCTTCTATCTCCCATGCCTTCCACGGGCTTTTCCTCAGTACTCTGACCTTGTCCTGACAAAGCAGGCTTGAAGGGTCCATATTAGTGATCTTTACAAAACTAAAATGTCTGTGCTACAGTTTGGGGGTAAATCACATTTGTAAGTTCTGCTGTCTAAGAATATTTTATGAGGATGAACCACCATACAATACGGGACAATAGTAAATATAAAGTGGAAAAAGAAACTTTAATGTAGTAAAGTGTAAAACAAGTACAGAAAGATATTAGACCAAATTTGACTCTGCTATAACTATATAAAGCATTCCATCTCAGTCATCAAACCAGAGAGTAGCCTAAAATCCTACCTCATAGTGAGCTCTCTTTTTCAGAACAGGAGTAGAAATTTCTCCGGAAATTTATCTATGGTTGCAAATGAAACAGTCTTAAAGAAATAGATGAAGCTTATAATTTTTTAGCAGCAATTGTTTCCAAATATTTGCATTAAAACTAGAAAAGGATACAGTACAGGAATTGTAATTTAACCATAATTTACAAACTTTCCTCGACATACAAGGGCAGTAAATATCCAAATAGAAACCCGAAAGCAAGTATAAAAGGGAGAATGGTACATGGAGAGCCTTCTTGGGTTGATAAATTTATGAAAACGTTTATCAGCATTACATTTTTGATAGTTCAGATATTCCAGGAAACGGAGAAAGATGAACATAAAGCCTCAAGGGCAACAGGAACTTACTGCTTTCTGATTTTCTTCACAATCACACTTTTTTTGCTGATTATTATAAAAAAATAAGTGTCAATAAGGCAATCTGGCAAAAGTTGATTTTGCTGGGTTGCTAGAATTTGAGAGATATTTTGTCTCTGGCAGGTTGGCGGAGCATTAGAAGCCCTGGTTTTGGACAGATTGAAAACAAATGTGTTTCACTGTGGGACATATCAGGGCATGCTTTATGTTTTCTTGATCTATGAACTATCGGGCATTTATTGTTTAACTAGCATTGCACCATTTATTGGGAAGAAGGGAAAAATCAGTCTACTTTATAGGAAGAAAAAGCCAAATGAAAGTCTTTGAGTCTCTGTTAAATAAAAAATATTTCAAACAAATAGGGTTTGGTAAGTTGTTACGTATGTACTCAGGATACAGTGTTTGACATGGGTAGGACACGGTGAGAACATGTAACCCCCAGCAGTTTGAAGATGGAGAGTGTGGAGGAGAAGGGCAGGGAAGATATTAAATCATGTTTCCTTCTGTCATGAACAATTATATATTCAGGTTCTAAGTCAATGTTTAATATATCATCAAAGCAATGCATTATAACTCTACTATGGCGGCCATGACCACATTAACATCACTCTGATGTCATATTAGACCCTGGCAAAGAGCCACGCTGAACATGAAAGAACAGCCATCCTGAGAAGTGTCTCTGGCATTTTTTCCAAGTACGTGATTAATATGATCCCAAACTAAAGAAACAACTCATTTGACAAAGTAGAGGTCATTTTCCAACTGTTACTTCATGGTGTATTCTGGCACCTTGCCAGGGAGACAGAAGGGAAAGCCCTGTAATAAAATACGTTTTAATAAATTATTAAACTTTTCAAAGCTAGGCTGAAGATTTAGAATGATACGGCGTTTTCTAACTAGGCCAGAGGCTTATTGAGGTTAAAACTCTTTCTTTTGCCCAGCATTGCGATGTGGATGGGCCTTTGCTCCTGCTTATTGGAATGGCAGTACCCAATCAATATTCAAATCCTGAAAGATCAGCAATAACGGAGGCAGAATGGACAGATCGATATTCAGCCCTTCGTGGGCTGTAACTTTCATCTTAGCCTCAATTACTCCCTGGCACAAGGGTTGATGTTGTAATAATGTCTTGGGTGTTTAGACTGTCACTAATTTTAATTTTGAATGGTAAAGAATTTACTTTGAAATACCTATAGAGATGTGTTGATAAAATTACCTTGAAAATAGGTTTTAAAATGCTCAGAGAAATCTTTTTGCAAATTTCAACTCTGAGAAGTATACTGAATGTCTCTTTAAATTTGATGGTATTATATTATTTTAAATTTCATGAGGAGAGTTTTTTTCTTGTGATATATTCAGCAATATTGCATACTCACTTGAGAATTATTTTACTGTTTGTACTTTTATGATTAATAGGTAATTTGAACTCTGTTGAAAAAAACTGGAACAATATTTTTTTTTTACTTACTCAAGTATCACAATTTAACTAATAAATTATATTTGCCCTTGAGGTTATTTCTATGAAGCATTTTGAGGAATGCAAAACTCTAAAAAATATAAAGATCTTTTTGAAACCAAAATTTCCATTTATCTCTGTTAAAATAAAATCTTAAATGGAAAATGATTGCTGCAAAAGCCCATTTTAATCTATGACTAAAGACAACCAGAAAACAAAATCCAGACACCAGATTAAAACATTTGATAGGAAACAGCATCAAACAATTTATATTTGTGTTATTATTATTATTATTATTATTATTATTATTATTATTATTATTACTATGTGTGTGTGTTAATGTGTGTTTGTGAGCATGTGTGAGTTTCTTTGTGAGTGTGTATATTAGTGTGTATGAGTATATGTGAGCGTGAGTGTGTGTGTGAGTGTATGTGTGATTGTACATGTGAGGGTATGTGTGTGTATAAGTGTGGGTGAATGTGTATACGTGTGTGAGTGTGTATGTGTGTGAATGTTTATGAGTGTGTTACTGTATCATGTGATTGTGTGTTTATCGTGTGGTGTGAGTGTATGTGTGAATGATAAATGTGAGTGTATGCATATTTGTACTGTTTGAGTGTGTGTAAATGTGTGTGTATGTGTGAAAGAATGCATAGGTGTGTGAGTGTGTGAATGTGTGTAAATGTGTGTGCATTTATATGTGTGGATGTATGAGTGTATACTTAAGTATGAGTGTGTGATAGAGTGTATGTGCGTGCGTGAGTATAAGCATGTATGAGTGTGTGTGTGTGTGTGTGTGTGTGTGTGTGTGTGTGAGAGAGAGAAAGAGAGAGAGATAGAGAGAGAGAGAGAGAGAGAGAGAGAGAGAGAGAAGAGAGAGTGAGAGCGCTGTCTTCAACACAGATGAGAGTTTCAATTGAAATGACTAAAGTGCCACTGCTTACTGCTTAAAAGGTGACAAAATATATAGTAAAGAACTCATTGTATGAAGAATTTGAGGGAAAGAACAACTGTGAAACAAAAAGAAGCAATTAAAAGTTGCAAAACAACTAGTGTGCGCATTTTCCATCCCATTCCATGCGTTAAAAGATTTTTCTTCTACATGCCCCTCACTGTCTGAGAAAAAAACCTTAATAATGGGCCATCTCCCTCTCCTTCTCCATCCCTCTCTCTGTCACTCTGTTTTCCTCTTTCTTCCTCTATTCCTCCCTCCCTGCAGTACTCCTGCCTCTATCTTCTCTGCCTCTTCTTCCTCTTCCACTTTCAAATTGTTGTTAGGTCCCTGGCTCAGGAGCCTTGGGGGTGGGGTGAGCTGATGCAGAGTAAACCACACAGACTCTGGGAGTCAGGCAAGCGGCAATAGCAGAGGCATTTACTACAGAAGTAGGGCATGCCTTTATACCCCTCTCCCAGTGTCCTGTTGGATCCCAAACTGTGAGCTACCACTGTGGCTCCTCCTTGGTTCCCATAGTGATGTCAGCAGTCTCTGGGCAGTCAGTCTCTAGGCAAGCCTGGACCTGTCCAGGCCAGTCTTGCGTGGACTCTAGGTGAAGGCCCCCTTCTGCACATGCCACAAGATGGGCCTTGTTCCTGCTCAAGGCAGGTCTCATTGCTCCTACATATCCACCCTTTTGTTTTTAATTTTGTGACGCACAATGGGACCAAGAGTTCTTACACTCTGATCTTGTTGACCCCACCTCAGGGATCCCAAAATATAATGGCCTGTGTCTGTCTCAGGTTGACCTGCCAAACAGGTTCTTTTCCTTCATTGACTTCCAGTTCTCAAAGGGTGACATCCCTAGAGAGTGTATAACTCTCATCACATAACTACAGTATTGCAGTGCATCACTGGTACAAATACAAACGACAATAGGAAAACAAGTATCCCCCTGATTCAGGTTAGAGGCATATGGGAAGAGGTCCAGTCACACAGAGTGAAGCAAAGTTTTCTCTGTGTAATGTCCTAAAAGCCTATTCCTGTTATGGAGAAAATAACAAAAACTCAAGAGCCTATACTGTACTCCCAGGTGCAACGGAACAAGTAAATGTAAGCATGCACGGCTTCAACAGAGTATGTTGAAATCTAACAGAGGAACGAAGTGGGATACGGGCAAGTGTACGGATGGCAATTAATTCCACCCACCCCCCCCACATAAACACAGAGTTTATTCCTGAAACAAAATAAAGGTTTAAAAAGTGAGACGGCAAATGGTTATCTGCACAAGCCCTGATCACACACTAAGTCATTCAAAAGGATAAGTTTTAAAGCAAGCAGAAAACTGCATGCAATTTAAGTAATGTTACAGTTTCCATATACAGAGCTCCTTTCATTTACATTATGTGCATGAATTAATCACCTGTGGAAGAAAAAGCCATCAGTGTTCGGTGGTGGTGGGGGTTTAAGTACCCTCCTTTTTTTCAGTGAAACCAAAGGAAACCTTGTGACATTGGGTTACATAACAAAGAAGGGATGGGGAGAGACAGGGCCAGGGGTGGTGGCAGGAAAGACAATAGTATATCAAATAACATACATTTCCACAGTAGAAGGTGTAATAACTACCTAGTGAACCGACACTTTATAGAATGGCTGAAAATATTTATGATGTATTAGTCCGACAAGGAATTAGTAGCCAGCATGGATATGGCAACTCCAACACTCAGTAACAAACAAATGAAAAACTATAAACAACAAGTGCTGGGAAGATTGTGGTAGACAGAAAACATTTTCGCACTGTTGTTAATATAAGTGAGGCAGTTTGCACTATAGTATTGGCAGAATAAAAAAGAAAAATAGAGGTACTTTATGACCTAGCTTTATTATTTTGATTATGTATCCCAGAATGGCTGTGGTACATATGCACTCCCAATTCATCCCAGCAGCATGTAAAATAGGCAAGAAATAGAAACAAACTATCTTTCCAGATATAACTGACTAAAGAAGGTAGACTACATATACACAATATTCAGCCATGAAAAATAACAAAATTCACAGTCATTTAAAATGCCAATAATAAGAGATACATGATGAGCAGTCAGGGGAAAACAATAAAAACAATCCTGAATGCTTCCCTGTATTGAGTTTAAGAGCCAAAGGTTATGGAGTGATTTGAATAATATCTTATGAGGTAAACATGATACTCTCAGATTAATGGAACTTAGACCCTGTAATCATAAGAGAAGGCAATGAAAATTTAACAAAATAACAAGTACAATATTTGAAATGAAATACATATTGGGATACTATTCAACCTTTAAAAACAGGGGAAGATCAGAAAAACACATCTTCCTTACATGTGTAACCTGAAGAGATTGAACCTGAAAATAAGCTAGTAAAAACCAGAGACTGGACATAGGTGTGGACAAGAAAAAGGATGACTTTAACAAAGAGTCCTTAGTTTCAGTTAGAAAGGAGGAAACAATTCCTGTGAATAACCTGGGCAGCAGGTTGACTATCCTCAATTATAAAGTTTTGCACATCTCAAATTTTCTGAAAGAATCAATTTTGATTTTTTTTTTTTAACTAAGAGATCTGACAAGGATCTTATCAGATCTAGAATCCTTGTAGACCCACCTGAAGTGATTATCCAGATTAGGTGCCCTCTGGCCATACTGTGAGTGCAAACTCTTCATTACGTTAATTTGATGGGAAGTCCACTCTACAAGTGGGCAAGGTAATTCCCTGAACCAATTCCTAAACTACATATGAAGGCGAAATTGGCTGGGAACCTGCCCCTCCCCTCTGATTTCTGAATGTGGCTATAATAACCAGCCATATTGACTTCCTCTGAGTAACAGACTATACCATTAAAATATGAGTCAAAATAGCTCCCTTTTCTTAACTGGCTGTGCCAGGCATTTTGTCCACACAACAATAGTAAAAGTACGTATGATATTACAATAGCAAGAATCCATGTTAACCCCATAGCACATGTTCTTACAAAAGTATCATATTGTATCAGTATTCACTAAAATAAGAAAATGGCTAGACCCCCTGTTCAGATATAGCCAACGGAGATTTATTCTCCACGGTTGTGGGGTTGTGGGGAGAGCAAGGACTGCCTCTGACATGAACTCTGGTGTCCCCGTTTGATCACTTCCCTTTGGTGGGGAGGCCCAGCAGCACATGGAGGAAGGGAAAGCAGGCTATCTGGATGAGACCTGATAGGCTGGGATCACATGGTGGGTTAGGAGGCCCCCTTCTGTCAGAGGTCTAAGGGAGGCAAATAGAGCAGGAAAGGGAGGGAGGGTAGGGACAGAAGGATACAAGGGAGGGGATAACAATGAGGATGTAATTTGAATAAATTATAATATATTTTTTAAAAAATTTAAAGATATTTCAAGGCTAAGTAGTAGAATAGAGGCTGCAGAGATAAAGGATAGAAAATGAAGATATGAAAGGATAAGTGTTTAGTGTGATGAACAAATGAAGGAAATGGAAATAGAATGTAGAAGGTTCTAGAAATCTGTGGGATAATATGGAAATATATATCACATTTTCATTGTAGTTGCTAAAAGAGGGAAATTTGTACCAGGTATATTTGAGGGAACAGTGGTTGAAAGCACTCACATTTGAACAAATATGTACATTTTTCATGGTTAAGGAACTCAACAAACTCCTCTTACTCCTTCGTAAAATGTGTTGAAAATATTACTAATATATAATAGTTAAATTAAATAAAGTGAAAAGGGGATATCACCAATACACAAAGGTTTAAAAAATTATTTCATGAATACGAATTATAAAATCAGTGACAAAAGTCATGATTTTAAGTCATTTCCAGACCCTAAAAAGAATAAGAGGGACTTGATTTTGCCTTAGTTCTTCTAGACGCAAGAGGCTGAAGTACGAGGGACCTTTCCTAGGAGGTACTAACATTATGTGAAACATCTCTATCTCCCTTTTTACCTTGTTTCACAACATGAACTTGGGAGAAGGGCACAAATCCTAGTTCTATTGTGGAACGTGTTCTGCATGTTTTGTGAACAATTATAATGTCATTTCAAAGAGATATTATCTTTCTTTCCACTTTGGAAATATTTTAACTCATAGTATATGGAATTCAAAGTTCTTCTGAATAATTTAACTGGCATGTATACTTTGTTTTTATTATATGTGCTTGACAAGCAAATAGCAATAAAGTTGGTTTGGTGTCATAGAATATAATTAAAAACCACTAGAAACTGCCTCTCCACATTTCTTTAGGATGAAATCTGTGGTTACTCCGTCTCTTTGGCTAGAGTAAGTAAGATGTACTTCAATCATTCCTCTCAAACTATTGATATTATCTTTACCTGAGGCTTCCAGTGTTTGACAATTGTTCTGATGTGCAGACGGTCGGGGGGAGGTGCACACAGAGACTGGAAAAGCAGACTTCAGTGTTGTTCTCACTAAGAGGTGTCTCTGTTCTGCATCATTTACCATGTCCCATTTTTATACTATTCTAGCCTAGACAAAAAGCTCTATCAAGATCCTATTTTTGGAGAACAATACAAAATCAAATAAATGATCATTGGAAACTTGGCTGTTTGTTGTTTTCTACCAAATAAAGCCATTTGGATTTTGTGAGTGATCCCCCTCCCCTCCCACACACACACTTAGGTTTACATTTCATCTTTGTTTTCAACAAGCTTTTTATGTGCCAGTTAAAAGGAGATTGACATGTGGAAGTGAATGTCAATAACTACCAGGGTCTTTTAATATCAGATGATGCTTTCAGAAAGGATAAACTGAAAACTCAGCTCTAGAGTATTTTGAGGCACTCAGCACTTAGTAGTTTACACTAAAAGACAATGTTTCACTGATAAGCTACCAAGTCAAATTATAAAAGATGTATAGTTGAATAATTAGATTTTAATTAATATAATTACACAAATAGTAGAACTACTTCTCTAGTTGATTTGTTTAGAAAATTTAACTCTTATTTCTGATGTATCACTTATAAAGTCACAAAACTTGTGTTATTTGAAAAATAATGTAGTTGCCATCAACTAAAGAGAGGAGTTGATGTTCCATTTATGTATTTTGTTTCTTGATTTAACTAGTAACAATCATATTAGTCCTAAATAGAAATTTAGTTTTCAATTGTTTATGCTTTTTGTGTGTGTTATCATTTGGGATTTCTACAGCAGTGTAACAACCAAATTTCATAGGGCCAATGGAAAGTCAATCTTAGAATTCTTAAATTATACTCAACTTCAATAAAACAAGAGGCATATAGACGGACCAACCTGAGTCTGCCAATACAATAACTAAATATTTAGCTGATGCTATTATGTTGTCTTTTAAACCAGGTAGTACTTCCCCAAATTATTAAAACCTCCTTTAACCACATTTTATCTTTATAAGCTGCCATAATATGGACAGAAATAGGCATATACAAAGTATAGAAGAACAAGGGAATTCTCCAATCACATGTATATCATGAACCAGAGTAATTATGTACATTGCTTTCACATAGATCAACACTGCAGGGTCCACAGTGCCTTGCCTGACTGAGGAGCTTGTGCCTCTTTCGTATGAGAACCCTATTTCCTTAGGATTACTTTGATTGCCAACACAATTGGCTTGAGTAATTATCATGTAATGTGTAAAACATCAGAAGTCTCCAGAGAAGACTTCTCATCTTCAACTAGTTAAAGATACACACTCCAAACCACAGTCTCACTTTGCCTCAGGTTTGAAAGCTATTATATATTTTTGTTTAGCTTGGGGAGCAATTTCAGCTGGAGTTTACAATAATCGTATGCAGGATTCCTCCACTGTGTCAGAGTTTGATAGAGTGCTGGGATGTCTTCCTTGAAACCCAGAACTTTCTCTGAAACAAAATCCTTTATTACATTTTTTCCAAATTAATTATAAAAGTTAAAAATGAAATCTTACTTTTGTCCACCACATTAATCCTAAGCACATCAGGCATTTTTTGTCCATATTAATGGAAGCATAGCACTAGTGAGATTTAATTTCAAACTTTTGTAATTATAGCTAAAATTAAATTTTACCATGGATGAATTGTCCATGTCTGTAGATGAAAGCAGAGGAGGATTAGAAGCTGGACCTCCAGTATGACTAATGTTATCTTTGAAAATTAATTACAAGCAATGTGTAGAAATCTATATTTGGAACATTAAAGAGTTTCCAAGCAGGGATTTTTCAAATTCCCACACAAGTGTAGTATAAGGGACAGGAAGTGGCAAGACATTAGAAAACTCTCTAAGAGCTTGCAGCAGTGGGGTAAAAACACAATACCCTTTTTTTCTGATTAATTGGTTGGCCGGAATAGGAGTTTTTCTTGAAACACATGGCTTTTACTTCTCTGCTAGTGAGAAGATCATAATTTATTATTAAAACCAAGACTTTAAAAAGAGATATGGTTAAATAAGAAAAGCTAAAGCATTCTCTAAAGTAAAGCATATAAAACTAAATTTCCAATAGTATCTTAATGTATAACTATTTTAATGGTAGTGATCAGAGTACCGAGTGGTGCAGTAGAACCCTAGAGTAGAGACAGAGACCTCTCCTCATCAGCCCTCGCTGATGTTTACAGCTGTTCACTAAAGCCTTATATCTCAACACCTTTCTGATAGCCATTTCATCACTCAGAATTTACACGAAAAAAAAAAAAAGGTATTCTTACAATTGGATTTATTTATGGTGTCAATACCTTTAATAATAGGAAAGAATGATTTACAGATGCATTCATAGCAATCATATTTGAGTAAAGAAAAAGAAGTAAATCCTAGTTTTCCTCATAAAGTCTTAACTCATGATTACTAATTAATGGTAGTATAGGTTACCTTTATTCAACTTTACTCTTGCTACTTTATTTCATTCTCACGTCCCCATCATTTGCGTTCACCAATGACTATAGACCCACATTGGACTTCAAAGCATTAGACATCTCAGTTGAACATCTAAACCTTTGGTAATGTTGTCATATGTCAGAATGTACTGTTTTGCACTCTTTTCTCATGTGGGTCGCCCATTTCTTTTACTATGGATCTAGCAATTCCTCACGTCAGGTGTAGCTCAGGACTCAACAAACATTCAGCCCACTCAAAAACACTGTAGGTGCTTCGAGGCTATACTCACAACAGTTTTGACTGTTAAAGTTTCCTATGAGTCTAATGCACTGTGGTGGTATGAACTAAAGTTTGTGTAAGCTTTTATTTTATTGTTTAATTTCTATATCCAGAGTATGATGTACACAATACGCATTTCTATTTCTTTCCCATCTTTCTCTATTTTAAACAGGTGACATATGGAAAATAGCATCATCCATATAATAAAAGCTCAAAGCTATTAGTACACGTCAATTTAATCTTCATTTATAATATCTACAATATTTGAGTACTATGATTGGAACTAGTAGATATTAACCAAAAATAACTGAAAAGGTGCAAGTAGCAAAAGTATTCTGAGGGAAGAATTGATTTGGTATTTGCTACTGCTTTGTCTGGGTGGATTATGATTCACTGGCCACCTGTCACTCAGAGAAGTGGGTCAATCTGTGTGTCAAAAAATTAATACTAATGTAATAGCATCAACAAGAATTTTTAAACAAGTAATGTATTAAAATCCAAATACACAATGGAAAGCCCATGTCCTTCCATAATTCTCAGGATATACTATATAATCCAAGTTATCAATGGTACCATTATTAGATTAATAATAATTGTCATTTTCAGTCACAAATTTCCCTTGACAGAATAGCGTGCCAGACATCTGTTACCACTACACTCCATTGCTTCTGCGTACTTACATTAACCTCCTTATTGACCTAATATTTGTTCTTTCCTTTCCATTATGATATCAGGAGACAGTCATGTCTCTTTTCTCATATATATAGACCCAACACCATGTTATAAGGCAGCCAGCTCTGAGAACTTATGCCTATCTTCTGGCTAAAACTAGTGTTAGATTTTATGCTGCTTAGATAGAATTTACTCAAAAGCCACTGAACACATTAGAAAGATTGCTTTGCCCCTTCTGACTCTAGCAAAAGCAATAAACCTGAACACTATGAAAAGGCTAGGAATTGATGGCCTCTGAGCTTAACAGTTGGAAATAACAAATAAATGGGGGTGATGTTCTGACAGCGTCCATCACTAAAGTCCAGAGACTCTCACCATCCCTTTCTGTGGTGTATCGTGGCAAGTGTTCTCTGCTGTATGAGAGCGATCACTCAAATGATCAATTTGCATTAATCACAAAAATATATGTCTATGTGGAGCTGCCTTAAGTTTTCCTCTACCATTTAGAGGTTTTCAAAGCCTTCTTCTCACCATGAAAATTTCACTTATCTTTGATATTTTATCATCAGAAAGGAACTCTTGCATCTATAATTTTTAAACTAAGCTATGCAGTTTTCTTATTTAATAAGTAGCTGTAAAATTTCTGGGTGGGATTATTACTTTGGTCACGTGAGCATGCTTGCATTGCCAGAAAGAATCTATTCCACACTAGTATCTTTCCATGGGTTCTTCATTCTTTTGTTAGGTTTGCTAAGCTCATTTATTACAAAAGAGCTTAGTACTTCAAGGATTAGCTTTTCTCAGAAACACCATCTGACTGTACCTCACACTTACCCTTGTCCATATCACATATTTCCCAGTCTGTCTTCACTTTTTCCAAATAGTCATGTTGTCAAATTATTCTAGGAAAAGAAAGATACAAATGTGATGGTTGGGACATTAGGCTTCAACCTAAAATACATGCAGCCCTTAGATTCGCCAGATCTTTGAAATTAGATTAAAAATGGCAGGACACAGACAGTAAACCTGTCGATCAGAAGGTATGTGGCAATCAACACACTTCTGATTCCTCCGTGAAATCTTATCACCTTTTTGGGTAGAATAAAAACTTGGATAGTAAACAACTACTTAGTGGTAGTATTGGGAACAACAGAAGGTCATTTCTGAATTAAATCAAATGTAATAGACAGAGTGTGTATTGTGTGGAAGGATCATCCAAAGGAGACACGATCTTCCTTGTTGAGGTTGAATCAGGAGTTTTTTTTTTTTTTTTTTTTTTTTTTTTACCATAAAGTGTGAATGAAAACAAGCAAAACATCAAGAGAACAATTAACTTAATATAAATGGATATAGAAGAGAGGAAAAACTTGAGTTTATAACAAGAGATATACCCATGTGAAACAGTTTTGTGTTGTTAATAAAACAGGATAGAACATATTGCCAGAAATCCTTGAGGTGCCCACATAGATGGAATAGGAGTCAATGACAGAAATGGACATCTTTTATACACTGCTTCATAAACGAGACATTCATACAGCCCTTACTCTCAGGACTTGGAAGCTTCGCGGGAGATTTTCTAGGTTAATGTTGATTCATTTGACAGAGGGAGAAAAAGAAAGAGCAGCAACACAAATCCACTTGCGGGCACACAATTACAAAAGTGTGGAGCTGTGGTTAACAATGTCCACCTGTCACCGGTGCTGTTCATGAAGCTAAAATCACTCACTTTGGGTCATTTTCATGTCTGAAAAGTGATCTTTATATGTTTGTTCTTGCTTTTTCTAGAGGATAAAATGTTTCTTGTTTTATATAAGAATATGGTTCTCAAAACAATATGCTGGGCTAGTATTAGAACTTTTATTTGCTCGGCTCACTGTGGGAAGTATTGGGAGAGGAAGAGCTATTTCCCATGTGCTGTGTTATGGGGGACAGAGTCTTTAGGGACCACAGTAACTATTTTTATGTTGCCTCCAGAGTGGACATGGTGAGGTAAGGTGTCAGTCTAAATAGCCCTCACATAACATTATTGACAATAATGTCTATCTGTGTAAACTGCAGGGCATGGAGGATGATTTGGAACCTAGCTCTTTTTAAGGTTCAAATCATTAGAAAAGTAAGATGCCACATCCTAATAAGCTTAACATTTGAGCATAACAACCTCAGTAATCTCAAAAGAGCACAATGTTTGAAAAGGGACTTTCAAAATGATAATATAATCTTTTATAAAAGCTGAAATCCTGAAATGTGTGGTCCTGGTTCCAAGCTCCTGGAACAGTGGCTTATGAGACTCAAAATATATGTATGAATACCTAGGCCATATAGCTAGGCTCTTCTCTGACTAGGTCACAGTTTAAAATACCACATATATACTAATCTACATTATGACATGTGGCTGGTTACCTCTTGTCAGGTACCATGCATCTGTCATCCTCACATCTTCCCAGGCAAATCTCCTGCACCCAGCTCTATCTAGAATTCTTCCTGCCTGCCAGATGTCCCACCTTCTGCTCTACCCTTTCTTATAGAACATAGATTTTTTTTTAAATTGACAAGTAATGCATTCATACAATACTCAAGATGTTCTCTCTCTAGCGTAGGCATCTCATCTGTGCTAAGGATATGGCCTTGTATCTGTGCATCTCAGTTGTAATGTTTAGCTGAGGTTTTGTTCTTATATTCTCTGTGTACTACTGTACTGAAGAACAAGTGAATACAAGAACACAAGTATCTAGTTTGTGATACGAAGCCTGAGTGTAACATTGTTCTTTGTGATAGACTTAACTGGCTAGGAATTAACATTGACCTTACAATGTCCCTGTTTATACTTGCATGTACATACCATTTCCTCCTCTGGTGCCTTGATTAATGACTCTTCCTTTCTATTCTGTAGTTTCTCCTTTTAAAACTTTCCTGTTGATAAGTATGTTTCGATTCAAAAGCAGTGTCTCCATGGAGTTGGGAGGTCACTTCCTGTTGCCACCCTCTAGGGCTTATCTTTCACAGTGCTAGAGATATTTCATCTTGCTTATGTGGCCTCTGTAATTGGGCTGTCCTGTTTATTATTTTAGATTGAGTAGCCTGTATTTTCTTTGCATGGCACTTAAGCAGCATTGTATGACTGCTAACCCTAAAGAAAACGAGACATGTTTCCCACAAGACAAAGCCTGGGTATTGAAGCTTCCAATTAATGCTTAAATATAATTCAATGAACTATGGGCTATAAATCTACATGTGCTTTCTACTCTATGTTTTCAGATTTAATTTCTTTGACACTCTTGTGCACTACTTTCACTTAGGATGAGTAATGAAAACCATGCAACTTATAGACATCTTTCATTTTTAAACATAAAACTCTAAATTTATGACAGAGTTAGCTCTTTTCTAAAATATTAAAACTCATCATAAAACTCTAACCTATAAGCTTCAAAACCTACATTAGAGGTATTTGTTCAAACATAGAAGAAGCCATACCCCTCAGGTAAAACTTGAGGCTGCTGTGCTGTTTCATAAACTGATCAAATGAAAATTAATTTTAAGGTAGTTTTCTTCAGACTATCAAGTCAACTTCAACTTTGGAATTAAGTTGAGAATAACAAAGAATTATGCATCTTTCTCACTCTGTGTGTGTGTCTCTGTCTCTGTTTTGCTGTCTCACTGTCTGTCTCTATTTCTCTGTCTGTCTGTCTCTTTCTCTGTCTCTCCTTTATCTCTCCCTCTCCTTCTCTTTCTGTCTCTCTCTGTCTCTGTATGTCTCTCTCTGTCTGTCTCTCTCTCCCTCTCTCTCTCTCTCTCTCTCTCTCTCTCTCTCTCTCTCTCTCTCTCCCCACACCTGTGTTCACATCCACCTTTTTCTCTTTTCTGCCTTCCCCCTTTCTCCTCTCCTTCATTCTCACTTCCCCACTTTTTCCTGTCACTGTGAAACATGAAATAAGAAAATAAATTTTAACTGCAACTGCACTTTGTATCATTTTCTTCAGCGATGCAGTCTGCCATTATTCAGAGGACTAGAAGCTTTAATTATTTACATTTGGGAGTCTCTGAAACCCTTGTCATCACAAATGCTGAAGAATTTTTCTGGGAACGCTTTGAATCGTTTCCAGTTACACTCTTGTCTTAATATCTCAAGAAGGAAAAATAATGTTTCTACAACATACTTTATTAAACCCTTTAGGTCCTTTTACAAGAGAGGAAATACCAATTAACATATAATTTAGCAGAACAAAATATTATCCCATTTCAACCAGTACTCACTTCCTTGAAGTTTATTCGAGCATTAATAACCATTTAATGCAATTTAACTACACTGAGGTATCCATTACATTAATATAATATATCCATCAGGAAATTTGAGTTTTGTCTCCATCCATTTTGTATTACAAGGATTTTGTAATTTTATTCTGCATTTTATGATACTTAGTTTTAAATCTTCAAGTTTCTTATAGTGAGATGATCAAACTCTTGCTTCTGAAGCTAAAGATGGCAATTACTTGACTTATTGAGACACAAATCATAAATAGGATTTATTTGTACATATGCATATAATTAACAAATTTGAATATTTAATCCGCTAAATATTTCAGTATCATCAAATATCATTAGAAAGGTAACAATATAAGTACCTTTTAAGAACTGATCATTAACCCTCATCTTATGAAGGCATACAATTTGGAATGGTATCTATAACATAATATTTCAATGATCTGGAGAATTGCACAATGTTTCCAAAGAAAAGTTAAGTTGGCTACATTAGCAACTATATTAGTAAATATATTCTTACTGTTTTGGATTGGGAGGCGTCTAATCATGCATCTTTTACAATATGGCATCATGTGTTAGACTATTAAGTATTCGAAGACTTGGATTCTGTCCTATAGGCTTTACTTTTTTAAAAAAATTTATTTATTCACTTCACATCCGGATTGCAGCCCTCCTCATCTCCTCTCAGTCCACCCTCCACACACTCATCTCTCCATTCTCCCTTCTCCTCTTCAGAGAAGGAGGAGATCCCTCAATTGGTACTACCCTCCTTGGCACATTAAGTCGCTGCAGAACAAGGTGCATCCTCTCCCACTGATGCCAGACAAGGCATTCCAGTTAGGGAGCAGGATTCAAAGGAAGGCATCTATCAGAGTGAGAGAGAGCCCCTACTCCAGTTGTTGGGGAATCCACATAAAGAGCTAGCTATGCATCTGCTACGTATGTTCAAGGGTGCCAGAAGCAGTCCATGGATGCTCTCTGGTTGGTGGTTCAGTCTCTGTGGGGCACCATAAGTCCCGGTTAACTGATTCTGTACATCTTCTTGTGGAATTCTTGACCCCTCTGGCTCAACCCTTTCCCCAACTCTCCCATAGGACTCCCGGAACTCTATCCAATGGTTGGCTGAGAGGCTCTGCATTTTTCCATCAGCTGCTGATGCCCTTCTCTTTTTAACAACTAGAGAGTTAAAGATCTCCATCATCAAAACACTGTGCATCAAGGTCAGAGCAGTCCCTGTGATCTAGCAGGCTCCCATCTAGTCAGGGAAACACATATAACAATAGATGACATGAACTTGTGTTTCATACTTTTCTTTCATGGGAAAGAATTGAGTTCCTATGAAGTGTAAAGACAAGTTGCACTGTTTTGGATCAGCTGATCTCCACGTGGAAAAGGCTATGAACCCACAAGAATTACATTTCTCATTTCTAATAAAGAGCAGGTGGTTATTTTAGATTTTTATGGTTTTGCCAACTTATTATAATCTATTATTCATATTCATATTATTATTGCATAGCATTTGCTTAAATGGAATCTGCAAAGAGATGCTTGTGAAAGTAAAAGTCTATTGAGAAACTAAAAGTAGAAGATAAAAACCCTTCTAAGTGAGTTCTTAATTTCATTGATTCAAAGAAAAGTCTCTGTGAGAAGCACATAATGGCATTTGAACAGCCAAAGATACGTAGAAAGTCAATATTTCAGCAAAGTATATCAGACGTCCATCCATATGTAGTACGTACATAAAATCTTACCTTTTGTTCCATTACCTTAGAAAGAGAATAATACTCTCAGTTTTCATATTGATTCAATTCACAGGTTATTATTAAATACTATTCTGCAACTAAAAAGGCAGACAAAGGAAAGAATGATCAATACATCCAACAGTAAATTTTTAGTGAAGTACATATGAAAAATTGTTAAATACCCCAAGCCCTCTTTTCCAGGTCTGTCTTTTTTTTTTTTTCAGAGGCGGGGCATCAATATACTGTTTAGGGAAATAAAATGAGGTCATGAATATATTTTGTTATTTGTTGTATAAAAGTGGATTTTAAAGAATGATAACTCATTGAGAAGGACTCAGTAGCTTTAAGGTCAATGAGCAGAGCTTGTTATCAGGAGGCAGTGAGGGAAGACAGAAGAGTGTAGAGGGATAGTGAGGTGCTGAGCAGACAGCTATGTGCTGGAAGGACTTTATAGGAGCAGAGTTGCATCGTCCCATAGTCTCCCATAGTGCTGCTCTCCTGTCCATCTTCAGCTAAAGTAAACTCTTCATTTATATTTCAATTTGTGCTTATCAAAATTACAACACAACTTTCATATTATTCATTCACTAGCTATTTATTAAGTACTTGCTAAGACAAAAAGGCATCATATTCTGAACCTTTGTTTCAGTTTCTGTTTACTAAATTTTCACAATCTTCACATCACAGGAAGATAAAGGAGCTTGGGTCTGCCAAGTTCCTTGTTCAGAAATCAAGGCATTCAGAACTATGAATGATTCAGTGAACCTAGCTCAAAAATTACTTTCCATTTTCAACCATTTCTCAGTAGTACATACATTAATTTTATCATTATTATTAAAATAAGAGTCTTACATTATTCATTTAAAATAAGACACAGTAGGCATATAAAAATATTTCCAAAGAATTTTTCATTAAAAAGTAAAGCAAAACAAAACAAACTTTTAAAAACAATCTTCCTGCTCTATGAAGTAAGACTCTAAAATCCTTTCCCTGGGCACCTAATTACATCTCCTTTTCTGATGCTGAGAGTCAAAACTCACCTAGGAAGTGACTTAACCATTTTGACTGTTTCTTAATATCTGTTTACCCCATTCTAAAATGTTGTAGCCATAAATTAGAGGCTGACTATTAAAAGTATATGTTAGGATGAGTTTCAGAAACAAGAGCCAATAAAAGAAACAAAGCATAAACTTTATGGTCCTGCTTATCATGAAAGGAAAGCATCATGTGTAGGGATTTTGCAAGTATACAGACTATATTTGATGAATGCATTCCAACAATTCTCGTGTGGATTTAAAATTCTGTGGGGGTGTTTTTTTGTGTTTGTGTTTGTTTGTTTGTCTTATCAGCTCTGTGTATTAAGGTGAGTTTATTTGGACAACATAATATTTAATTTGGTATGTTTATTATCAATATTTTACATGCTTACAACCCTAAATCGAGCAACTGTACTTTTTAAGAAAAACATTTGTTTGCTGCATGCATTTTCCTTGGTTGGTGCACCAGTTTGTGCAGGACCCTTGTGTCCACATCTGCCAGCCTTGATGGTTTTTTTGTGTGTGTGGCTTCTGAACCCTCTGAGTCCTTCCACCCACCCATTCTTCCTTACCACTCTTACCTGGAAGCTAGCAGCAAGTCCCAGCATCTGTCCCCATCCCTTGTGGGGTGGAGTCTCTCAGAGGACATCTATGTTGGGCTAATATCCACTTATAAGTGAATATATACCATGTGTGTCTTTCTGGGTTTGGGTTACCTCACTCAGGATGATCGTTTCTAGTCCCATCCATTTGCCAGTAAATTTCAGGGTTCTCTTGTTTTTAATAGCTGAGTAGTATCCCATCGTGTAAATGTAGCACAGTTTCAGTTTCTCAGTTGAGGGACATCTAGGTTGTTTCCAGATTCTGGCTATTACAAATAAAGCTCCTCCAAACATAGTTGAACAAATGTCCTTTTTCTATGGTGGAGCATCTTTCAGGTATATGCCCAGGGATGGTATAGCTGGGTCTTGACGTAGTACTATTCCCAATTTTCTGAGAAAGTACCAGGTTGGTTTCCAAAGTGGTTGTACAAGTTTGCATTCCCACCAGCAATGGAGGAGTGGTCTTCTTCCCCCCCTCCCCCAATTCCTTGCCAGCATATGTTGTCATTTGAGTTTTGGATCTTAGCCATCCTGACGGGTTTAAGATGGAATCTCCGAGTCCTTTTGATTCTCATTTCCTGGATGTTCAGGACTTTGAGCATTTCTAAAGTGTTTCTCAGCCATTCGATATGCATGCAGTAATCCTAGACCCCCTATTTAGATCTAGCCAATGGATACCTCATTCTCCACAGTTGTGGGGAGAGAGGCGACTGACTGCCTCTGACATGAACTCTGAAGCTCTGGATTGATCACTTCCCTTTGGTGGGGAAGCCTGGTAACACACAGAGGAAGGGGAAGCCGGCTATCCAGATGAGACCTGATAGGCTATGGTCACATGGTGGGGTAGGAGGTCCCCTTCTGTTAGAGGTCTAGGGGAGGGGAATAGGGTGAAAGAGGGAGGGAAAATGGGAACAGGAAGATACAAATGAGGGGATAGCAACTGGGATATAAACTGAATAAATTATAATAAATTAAAAATTTAAAAAGAAAAAACATTTGTACATTTAATCACATAATAAAATGCTTAAAAAGGTAAAAATAGACTACTACTCTGTTTATATTTGCTTAAATAATCAAGAAACCAGCCAATTTATAAATTATATTTTGGATGAGGAACCTGTCTTTACCTAATATAAAACTTACTCATCAGCATGGTAATAACATATTAAACATATTTAAAATAAAAGCAGTAAATTTAGGATCCATGAACCTTCAAAATTTGTTTTAGTATTAATTTGTCTGTCTATATTTACGAATTCACATTTATAACTTATACTGAGAGCATGTTCCTTTACTTTATAAATTTGTGTCTCCATTTAAATTATTGAAATCCCAGCTTGTCTAAACTAACCAATAGAAATTATATCTCATCTCAAAATTAAAATAAACGTAAGTCCTGCCAATGTCTGCTTATTTTTTAGCCTTCCAGTTTTCCACTTTTATAATACCAGTTTCCAAAGTATAAACCTTAATTTCCATGATTTCTACCAAAATCAGTTTTGTATTCACTTTGTAAACTTGCAATACCAAATACTACAGAAACTGCTGACACGTTGTTCCACAATGTACTTCTAATGTCTCTAAGTTTTCTTTTTTTTTAAATATTTATTTGTCTTTAAGTATATGAGTGCTCTACTGCATGGATAGCTGGATGCCAGGAGTAGTCATCACATCGCCTAGAGATGATTATGAGCCACCATGTGGTTGCTGGGAATTAAACTCAGGGCCTCTGTAAGAGCAGACAGTGCTCTTAACCTCTGAGCCATCTTGTCAGCACTTTTTCGCTAATTTTTCAACGTTCGAAGCAAAAGCTTCAAAAAAGTACTCAGTTTTTCATTTTATAATGTAAATAACAAAATGATCCTCAATCATTTCTGCTGGGGCTTACAGCGTGGCTCAGTGGATAAGGCCTGGGAACCAGAGTGACTCATGCAGTGGCTACAAGGGATGAACTGACTCTCCAGAGACCAACTCTACCTCCATATGCACACCATGTCACAGGTTTCACGCATACTATGCAGGTTTGCAGAAATAGACAAACACAGAAACATAGACAGGCACACACACGACACATAAATAAAATATAAAATTTCAACCATGTGTAGTTCTACTTAGGCTATGGTAGTTTGGACAGGTTGACAGATTTGGTTCTGAAACTCAATTATTACTTTTGCTCAAACTTGAATATAGATGTGAGTCACTGTGAAGGTGTACATTGTAAATCTGCTCTTAAAGGAGTGACAGGTTTGAAACACTCAATGAAAGATGGAATTCTCATTAGAATCCCTAGGTAAGAAATGAATACTGGACGTACAGACACACCCAACACATCCACAGCACTCCCACAAGCACAAACATATATACCACTTCACGGAAAGCACACACATGTACCGTATGCACAAATTTTATGTTCTAATCTTCCAATTTTCAAATTTGTCCTTAGTCGCAGCAATTAAACATGACTTATATAAATATTCAAAAATTACATTTTTGTTGGGAAATTGTTTTTTGTAAACACTTGTTCTGTTTTTACTGATGTTGATTTCTATTAGTGTAAGGTTTGTTCGTTTGTTTGTTGAACTGCTGAGGATTGAACCTAGGACATTGAACTCTAAGCAAGTACTGTACTACGGAGCAACATTCCAGCCTCAGTTATTTTTCAAGCCTACCTTCTAAAAAAGCAGATCCAGAAATTTTCATTTGAAAAACAGAAAATTAAAATTTCTTTTCATAAGACATAGGACTCTGCTGTAAGGCTTAAGAAAGTACCCTAGAAAGCCAAGTTGAGGGATAAAAAACTTATTTGGGTCCAAGATTTCAGGCCAAGATGCACTCAGTCTACCACTTAGTCCTAAAATGCACTCAGTCCACCATTCTAGACCCAAGTCAGGATATCATGGTCCTGGCAGCACAGGAGTGAAGAAACTGTCTCCTGGCAGGCAGCAAGGAAAGTGGGAAGATAGTAGGAAGCCAAAGATATTCCCTTCCAAGGTGGCATAGGTCCTCCCATCAAGCCCACTTCCTCCCAGAACATTCACCTGAGGATCACCACTGGATTAACCCACTATCTTCTGGGCTTTGCACCCCTTCAAACTTCTCTTGAAGTGTGCACCATAATTTCTATTATTATAGTCAGCAGGGGATCATATTTTCAAACACAAGATATTTGGGGAGATATTTTATATACAAACGGTAAACAAACAAACAAACAAACAAAAAACTGCTAAAGAGCCAGGTGTAGTGGCGCACGCCCTTAATCCCAGCACTCAGGAGGCAGAGGCAGGTGGATTGCTGGTGAGTTCCAGGCCAGTCTGGTGTACAAATCAAGTCCGGACAGCCAAGGCTACACAGAGAAACCCCGTCTGGGAAAACAAAACAAACCAACCAACCAAACAAACATAAAATTGCTAAAGAGACACCAGAGATGGTGAACATTTACTTGCATTTATTCCTAGAAATGTTAATGAAGGTTATTCTGATTATTTTAGTTCTATTTTAAGGGGAAAAGTTGCAGATTGCAAACTATTTTTATCGTGGATTAACGATTACAGGCATAACATTATTGTGCAATTTAAATTCTAATTTCTTGTCCAAGTGTTGTGTAAACTCTGCTTCGCAATTGTCCTCCTGTTATGTCAATAAAGCTGCCTACAGCCAATTGGTGAGCAGGGGAGAGAGTAGGGCTTGACTTCCTGCCAGCCAGGGGAGGAGGAGTTAGGAGACTCAGCCAGGAGAATCAACCCCAGGGAAGGTGGATCAGGAGGAAGGAGATAGAGCCAAGGAAAGCTACAAAGTGCAAGTATGGCTGAGATGTTTTCTGGGAGTGAGACAAACTAACGTAGAGAGTTAGGAACAAACTTAAACTGCCTAAATTGTGTTGTGAAGCTTTGTATTATTTGTGTCTTAGCCAGGTTAAGAAATATACTAAGAGAAACAAACACTGTTTTACAAAAAATAACTGCAACAAATGATGTGTTTTCTATAATCCTACCTGCTCAATTCAGTTATTCCCAACCTATTAACATATAACTTTCAGGGCCACAGTTTCCCCCAATCTGTGCTGGATATATAATATTTTTTGAGTCAGTATTGTTATGAAAGTGGGAGATAGTAATATATAACCTGTCTGATTTGCAAATACTAAGTAAACTGTGGACGATATGATTTTCAAGATTCAATATGTTACAATTGTCATAGGGATTAATGTTATAGATATTCATCAACTAAAGCACCGAAGACCGGAAAGAATACAATACAGTAATATTACTTATATCAAAGTTACCCTCAGGAAGGGTAGATGAGGTAGTGGAACCAAAGATGTTGCATTAGAACCACATCGGTTCTGTTTGCTGTTAAGAGAGAGCAGGAAGCGTAAAAAGGCGCTCTCAACACCAGATTGTCAATAGCAGCTATTCTTGTACTTAGTTTTAATTTCTATGTAATTTTTACCTTTCAACTATGTGAACTTATTCTGGAAGGGAGTGAAATAACCAGTGGAGACTCGGAAGGGCAAAGACTAGCCCCCTGTACAATGTCCTGGGCATTCAGGACAGTTATGTAGCTCTTGGAATCAAGAAGAGGTAAGAAGAGTAGAAATGGGTTGCTGAAATGTGCCCTTCCCTCCTAATCAAAGTGTATGCACTGAAACTGCTGCGTGATCATTTGAGCACGTGAAACCTCTGGTATGCATGTAGCCTTTGATTCATCTCAAAGTTAAGTGCTATGCAGCATTCAAGCCTTAGTTTTCAAATACAGCTATTTTGAATTCCTATTTTTTTTTATATTATGAAAATAAATGAGTGAATTTCCATAATTTGTTTGAAACAATCCAGTAAATAAATTGACACCTAATTTCTTGTCCGATTTATTGACAGTGAAATTGAGTGGGACTAGCTGATGGAAAATTATTACAACTCCCAATTGTTAGGTGTAGAAACTTTAGTAATTGAAAAGGATAATTAAAGCAATTGACTCCACTAATTCTACTGGGAAAGGTTTACTAAATTACAAAGTAATCTCAGACACTGGGAAAGTGACTATATAGGTAGGAGTAGATGGAGTACAAATAAAAGAGCCTGAGTTCAATTCCTCAGATGCTGTATAAAAAGATGGGTATGTCCTCTCTCTCTCTCTCTCTCTCTCTCTCTCTCTCTCTCTCTCTCTCTCTCTCTCTCTCTCTCTCTCACACACACACACACACACACACACACACACACACATACACACACAAACACCTGCCTATAGCCTACACTTTGTCAAGAGTGGAGACAGAAAGATCTCTAGGACTTGCTCTCAGCCAGCCTAGCTCCAGATTTCAGGAGAAAATTGTCTCTAAAGAGTAAGAGGGAAAGTGATAGAACAGTGTACCAGATGTTCAGATGTCCTCCTTTATCATCATGCAAATGGGGGTGTGTCCTTGTGCATACATGACCACACTTTGACACACCAAGGTGTGGTAAAAGTGTGGGGACAATGCCTGTTTCTTCTGACCATTTTAACAAATGAGTCATTACTTTTGTTTTTATTTTTAAAATATATTTTATTAATTTATTCATATTACATCTCAATGGTTATCCCATCCCTTGTATCCTCCCATTGCTCCCTCCTTCCCATTTTCCCCTTACTCTCCTCCCCTATGACTTTGACTGAGGGGGACCCCCTCCCCCTCCCTCCCCCCCCTCCCCGTGTATGTTCATAGGGTATCAAGTCTCTTCTTGGTAGCCTGTTATCCTTCCTCTGAGTGCCACCAGGCCTCCCCATCCAGGGGACATGGTCAAATATGGGGCACCAGAGTTCATGTGAAAGTCAGACCCCACTCTCCACTCAACTGATTATGTTTACAATAATGAATTTATTCCTATTATACATAAAACATTACTTTTCCTCTATTTTTTCCTTCCTTCCTTCCTTCTTTTTTTATAACTTGGATGTACTATGTAGCCCTGGCTGACATGGGATTCGTGATATTTACTTCATAGTCCTAGCTGTGTTCACAGTTACAGAAATCTGCTAACCCTTGCCTCCTAAGTGCAAATAAATATGGGTCACCACAGCCTTAGGAGTCACATTTTGTAACATAGCATTCAACTTCTCCATATTTTTGTGTACGTGCCTGTGTGTACATGTATTTATAAGTTTCAAACAGTAAAGGATAACCCACCTCATATAATTATCTCTAATTAATTTATCTAGCTTTACTTTTTTTTTTTTTTTTGAATCCCAGCATTCCTCTGAAACAACTAGCTGAACAGACATATGTGGAAACTGAAACCACAATGTATTTTGTGGTTTCTATGAAGACTGAATATAAACACTTGACAGAGAGACCTCTGGCAACTTCTCCACACAGTCCAAAGCCTTTGTTGCCACACAAATTACCTGAAAGTTCAGTCCATATCATAACAGTGAATAACTATTTATAACCCAGCATTTGTAAATCACAACGTATCACTCACTTATCCTTGAACTCAATATAATGAATACTCTCAAATTAAAAATAAACATTTTCCAACTTTTAAAAACTATACCTATCTGCCCAAATGAAAGACAGGTAACAAAAAAATGCAAAAACATATACCCATTCACACTCACACTCAGAAACTCTCTATCCTGAGCCCAGAGTTGAAGGGTGCCTTTCTAAAAGGACAGGAAAGCTGAAAATAGTGAGCACTTAGCATGCAAATGTTTCCAATAGCTTCTTTATACCAATGCTTGGCCCTCCCCGTGAGATTAATTGTGTGACAAATGACATGAGAGGGCCTTATGAAATTTTAGTCTGGAGAAGTCTTTACTTCTAATGAAAATGATAAATAATATGTGCCTTTTGTCAGCTGCATTCTTCAGTAATCTCATTGTAGCAAGCTAATGAGACCTGGGTGAGGAAGTGTTCTGAGGTTCCCATGCCCCGGGTCAGGCCAAGCTGCATTCACTGAGCAGATGGGCTCTGTCTCAGGATGACGGCAGCTGAGCACTTTCCTTGGGCTTCAGAGCACTGGGTGAGCAGGAGCCTGTGCACTGGACCTTTGCACACAAGGTACAGAGGCTTCCAGTTAGTTCTTACCAAACATAAGGAGGAAGGAGGGCAGACAGATAAAATCCAGCTCTGATCCTCTGTAGCCCCACTTTTCTCTTCCTCACTACGGAAGGTGCCTCCCATGTTCTTACCAGAATAATGGCTAGACACAGACACTGACACATGTGCTAACATCTCTACGATGAAAGGGTCAAATACCAGGGAAGAGTTGCATAGAAATTAAAACACATATTTTTCTGTTTTCTCCAAATTTGCAGGACTCAGTTCACACTGGCAAAGGCTGAGGCAACACTTTAGCAGTTTTTACAGACATGATGATTATATACTGTACTTACATGTAAAGGGCTTAAATAAAACATTCTAAAATGTTTTAAAGTGTACATGCTACACCCCCCCCTCCAAATTTGAAGTCACAAACTGTGGGCAACAACACTAATATATAATTTTCTGTGTCCGTAACTGATGTAATGTGAAGGCAGGGTACCTCAGGGGTTGAATGTAATATAGTGTCAGTTTCTAATGTCCAAGATGAGATGTCCCTATTTCACTTAGTCCTACATTTGCTTCTTTTTCTCTTATTTCTAAATTTCAATTCAGCTAGAAAATGAATTTCTTTCATTCAATCGTTTGTTCTCTAGTTTTATTTTTTTTTAACCTACGACCCACCACTTCTTTTCTGAGCCTCTTGCTCTAGCCAGCGCACGAACAGGAGAACTGTCACACCAATGGTTCCTTTCTTCCTTGTCTCAGCGGACCAGTTATTTTACTAGCTAAGACTCGCCCTTTCTGAGCACCGCCCCCTCCCCCTCCCCCACCCTGCCCTACCTCCACCCTGCTTGCGCCCACTGTGCTCAAAGAGTTCTGAGAATGAGGCTAGAGGCCTAGGCATATCTCATGGGACATGGTACCTTTTCACCTTTTTCATGTATCAAAAATATTTCTCTCTTCTGCCTCCTTTTCACTCTGCACTTTCTCTTTTAGCCAAATGTGCATTGCTTTGTGCAACGTTATTCCTCACAGATGTCACAGCCTTAGTCCCAAGACCTTTGTGTTGTTGTTCTGCGAATTCACACCAGTTTGACTCTGGGTTTCAAGGTGAAAGACATGGAAGACATATTTTTCTTGTTTCAGTTGCATTCTATCACGGGGTGCGACTGTCATCTTCTGCACGCGAAACAACTGCGAACTAGATCAGTGATCCTGCATTGCCGTTGGTTTGGGTTGCTGTTTCATGCCTGCGTCTTTGGAGCTCCAATCTAGCAGGACTGTGGAGCTGGTCCCTGATGTCATTGCCAAACACTAATGAGAGCAGAAATTATATTTGTGTTTGTGAGGACAGCAAAAGCAGATCTTGCCTCCACTTCAAAAGCCCAAGCAGTAATTACTTCAGTGGATCTTTTTTCTCACTTTTTTCCCCAAGCACTTTCCATTAACAACACCAGATATGTACATTTCTAGGTTCCAGAGGAAGAGAGCAAAGAAGAAATTCATATTTTAAAAAGAATAGTTCTTTCAACTTTACTAACTACACTTCTATACAGACACAGAATCAAAAAGTAGTTTCTTATATAAGCACTTGCTACTTTTCAGAAAGAAAGTTAAATGGAACCTGAATGCTTCTGATTTTTTGGAAGCATTTCCTTTCATAACCGTATCGAGTTGCTGCATTTAAATTCGTGAGCTTCAGTGATAATCCATCTGCTTCCTGGTTGGGTGAAGTATTTGGAAGCGGCTTTCTTGGAGTCGCTCTTTATGCCCACGGTGGGTGTGGATGTTAATCCCTGGGTAATTAACACCTCATATAAGTTAGTTCAGAAATCTGGGGTGTGCCTGTCTTCGCACTGCCAACTTTCATACTATTTTCTTGGAAAACATGGAGGTTTTGTTTTCTGAAGCTTTGGCTTGCAATATTTTCCACGTCGGCACTTTCCCTGCCACTTGAAGGAAATCCCTCTTGGAATTGGAGCTGTAGTCTAATTCCTCGTATATGAACTTATTGGTTAGCGTAGGTATGTGCTAGCTGGAAAGCCTAAGGCACCCTAAAGTGCCCACTGCAGAGAATACACAAGGAAAGTAAAAACCTAAGTCACTCTTACCCCAAATCGAAGCAATACTTGCATTTGGGCCTTATCAACCTGAGCCTCTATTTCTGCTTGCCTTCAAAAGTTAAGAAATTATTTGACAAACCTTGGAATGTTTCTTCCTATATGCGTGCATATTGTTTGTCTTGGAGCTGAGAGATCAAGGTATATTAACATAATTCTTCCATAGCTCCCTCCTTCACACTGGATGCTTAAAAGCACTTCGTACTCTTGAATATAAATTCTTAAAAATGGAAACAACTGTAAAAATAATCTATAAGTATTTTAATGTAAAGCAAGTCTATCTAACATGTGAGAGAAAACTTTGACTTTAGAACAACTCTGTATGATTTTCACAGTAGAGCATTTTGTAACAAGCAAAGACATACAAAATCTGACAGTGACTCACTCCACTCAGCTGTAGAAGACAATGGTCCCAGATGCTCCCTCTCTCAGGCAGTTGTTACTCCTTCTACTTAGAAGCTCCTCCCTGGAACAAATGGACGGGCGGTTTGTTCTTATGTAGGATACGTCAACTAATTTGGTATTACAACTTTATTTTAAGCTTTTTCAATTTGCTTTCTCTGGTTTGTCAAGCTTATCTGCTTGTCAAATATATCAGATGTTTTGCATATTTACCTTTTTCCCACCTCTCCTAGGATTGTAAATGCAAAGAGGAAACATTCTTGCATCACCTTTTGAATCTAAAGTAGAAAGCCTATGTATTCAATAGATATTGTCAATTCATAATTGACAACAGACCTAAATAAATTAGAAAGTGCCTGCAGTTTAATGAAGCATATTGATGTCTAAAAGGTGCCTTTTCAATTAAACCATGGATAAGTAATGTGCCAGGGCTTCATTTAGGAAAGTTTTTTTCAAAGAGGAAAACTTTACCTAAACTCTTTATCCTTACACATCCATACACATTCAACCCACAAACAATATTTTTTTTGTTATGTCACAGAAAGAGATTTACTGTTTGTCATTAATAGTATCTCTGTCAGTATTCTAAAAGACGTAGAATCTAACAAGATATTGATTGCATTAGATTTTTTTAAATCAAAATAAATATTTTCAACATCCTCTCTTTACTTTAAGGCTAAGATGAGATTATATTTTACCATGGATACATTCTAGACAACTTTAGTTGACATATATTATTTCCTTCACTGCATTTGTATATTTGTTTCACACTTTGCAGATATATTTTTATATCTGTCACATATCATCCAAAAACTAAAGAGGCAAAGATTAAGGCGATAGAGTTGTGTTTAATTGCAATTTAGCATGCTTATACTTTATTAGTGTGTATTAATTATAGAAAATAATGCATTTCTTCCCTAAATTACTTTGATCACATTTATACCTTTTATCCATTTCTTGTGTGTCCCATTTGGGTAAATTATCTTCCCAAATAATCTCATCTCTACTTAATTTCCTTTCCAGTTGACAGACTATATGATATATTAGATTCTGTGTCTGTCTTATTTTTACTAACACAATGAAATTTAGTTGCATCTATTTTTTTCTAAATGGCTTGTGTTTCTTTGTTATTGACAGCGTGCATCTAAACAAACAATAAATATTATAAAGACATGAGAAAACAATACTTGTACACTACTCCTGAAAAGCTGAATAAGAGGCTACTGCTTCAGAGCTTCCTGAACAAATTAAAACTAAAAGAACAAGAATCAGTACATTCAATATTTATCAAGGCATTGATGATAATAGTCAAGTTATAAAATAATCTACAATTCTGTCAATGGGTGGATTATTTAAAAATTATTTTTAAACGTTTTTCTTTCTACTCATGTCTGCACCTTTCCCTCCAAGTCACCCCCCTCCCCAAAGGACACTTACTTAAATTTTTTCAGCCTATTTATAGCCTGATATTCAAGAATGATAGTCAGAGAAATTGTCATCATTCAAGAAACAGTTATGTATAGTAAGAACTTTTTGTCCTGTTTTTCTTCAACATCATCTAGAAATAATAACAGCCATATCTGTGTATGTCAGAATGCAGAATCAATTTTAAGTAAATCAATAAAAGTGATATCGAGAGGTAGTTATACAATCTTTACAAGAAGCTACCAGAACTTCTTTATAGTAAAAACAGCAGCCTAGTGGGAGACAGCATTAGAGTCTACATCCCTGCAATTGAGACAGAAGAGCAGAAAGGTCACAAGATCCCATGGTCAGAATCATGTGTAGGGCTTGCTCAGTAGTAACAGCCATACACACACACACACACACACACACACACACACACACACACACACACACACACACAGAAATGGTGCCTAAGGTAAGGTGGAAATGGTACTGAAGAGATCAGAAGTGACACAATTCCAGGTTCACGCTGCTGTCCTCCAGCCACCTAAAATTTTGCCTTCTACTGGAGAAAATGGAGAGAAAAAAATCTCATTGAAGCAGAGAGATCCAACCTGCAGGACTGTACTGGGAAGTAAACAAAATCAACTTGAGAAGGTCATAGGCAGGCCAAGAGTTGAGAACATATCACCAGGCAAAAATTCTGTCAAAGCATGTTCTAACAGTTACTCTTATCATTTTCAATGAAGATTCTGTAAGCTATAGTAGTGCTCATTTGAACTGTCATAGAGAGAGATTTATAAGGAACTCTTTTGAGTATAGCATAAGTACATATTTTGCTTACTTGTGGAGATAAAACAATTTTATTCAAAGTAAAATGGCAAGGACAGCATGGGTAAAAGAAAGTTCTTTGAAAAATCACAGGACAATATGGAACTGGGATCTTCAACAAATGTTGCTGGTCTAACTGGACATCTATGTGTAGAAAATGCAAATATATCCATATATATCACCCTGCACAGAGTTTAAATCCAAGTAGATCAAAGACCTCAATGTAAACCCAGAAATAATAAATCTATTAGAAGAGAAAGTGGAGAAGAACTTTGAACTCATTGGCACAGGAGACAACTTTCTGAACAGAACACTAACAGCTCAAAATCTAAAACCAACAATCAACAAATGAGAGCTCATGAGACTGAAAATCTTCTGTAAGGCCAAGGACATTCTCAGTAAAATAAAATGGCAGTCTACAGGTTGAAAAAAGATCCTTACTAACTGTACATCTGACAAAAGAATATATATATTTCCAAAATATATCAAGAACTGAAGAAATTAAACACCAACAAACCAAGTAATCCGATTTTTAAAAAAATGGAGTACAGAGCTAAACAGAATTTTTAACAGAGGAATACTGAATAGATGAGAAACACTTAAAGAAATATTCAGTGTCCTTAGTCTTCAGGGAAATGCAAATCAAAATGATTTTGAGAGTCCATCTTGCAAACATTGGAATGGCTAGGATCAAAAACTCAAGTGACAGCACATACTGGCAAGGATGTAGAGAAAGAGGAACACTCCTCCACTGTTGGTGGGAATACAAACTTACACAAATGGATAAACTGTGGTACATTTATACAATGGAATACTACTCACCCCTTAAAAGCAAAGGTATCTTGAAATTGGCAAGCAAATTGATGGAACTAGAAATGATCATCCTGCGTGAGGTATCCCAAACCCCAAAAGACATGCACGATATGTACTCACCTAAGTGGATTTTAGCCATATAGTACAGGGTTACTATACTACAATTTACAGACACAAAGAAGATAAGTAACAAGGAGGATCCAAGGGAGGATGCATAAGTCTCACTCAGAAGGGGAAATAGAATGGACAGCAGATACAGTTAAATAGCAGGAACAGGGTAGGAGAGGGAGCCTGGAGAGAAATGAGGGTGGAAATCAGACCTGGGGAGAGTGGAACAGGAGATAGAGAGCCTACAAAGAGAAGAGGAACAGTGGACAGGGACATCACTGTGACAAGCTGGAGACTTATGAGAGTGTAGGCTCCTGGGAGGATACGGTGGTGACTCTAACTGAGAATCCTAGTAGCAGGGATCATGGAGACCGCAGAGGCCACCCTCTAATTAGACAGGACTCCTAGTGGAGGGAGGGGAATACCAACCCACTCAAAAAAACTTCGACTCAAAATTTGCCTACAAGATGTGCAGGGATAAAAATCCAGCAGAGATGGGGGAATATCCAACCAATGTTTGCCTCCACCTGAGACCCACCCCATGGGAAAGAAGCAAGCCCTGGCCCAGTTAATGATACTCTGCTATGTTTACAGACAGGCACATAACATAGCCGTCTTCTGAGAGGCTCCACCCAGCACTGGACCAAAACTGATTCTGAGATTCACAGCTAAACATTCGGCGAGTGGAGGGAGACTTATAGAAGAGGAGGAAGGAGGGGAAATAGAAGGAGCCAGATGAGACAGCAGCTTCACAAGAAGACCAACAGAGCAAACTAACCAGGGCCCAGGAGTTTGTGGTGACTGAAGCCCCAACCAAGGACCATTATATACCCTACACTGATATAGCAGATGGACAGCTCAGTCTTTGTATAGGTTCCCCTAGTAAGGAGAATGGAGCCTGTCTCTGACACGGACTCTGCTGCCTGCTTTTGGCTCACTTTCCTCTGGTAAGGCTACCTCACCAAGCCGCAGGGGGAAAGGATGCACTCAGTCCTGCTGTGACTTGATGTGCTCAGGTGGATTGAGGTTGGCTCCCCTTTTCTGAACAGTAAGGGATGGGTGGAGAAAAGTAAAGGGAGAGTCGGATGGAAGGGAGCTAACATCAGTGATTAGATAATAGATGATAGATAGACAGATGATGGATAGATGATAATTAGATAGATAGATAGATAGATAGATAGATAGATAGATAGATAGATAATAAACATTAGGAAAAAAAACAGGAAAGTCCTATTTAACCATCCTGCATCTTTGCAAATCTGGACATCATCTAAGGATCAAACATGTAGACTGGCACTTATCTTCTATAAAAGACAAAAATATTAATAGAAGGTAAATACTGTACTTTGACATTTTAAATAAAATTAGAAATAAAAATCAAGTGCTCTTTTGTCCTTTTAGGACAGACAACTAAAGAGAAGAAGAAACAGGAGGAAGAGAGGTAATGGATGAAAGAATAAGAGAATAATAAAAAGAATTAGCAAATATATATAAAGGAGGGCCCTTCATAAGCACAAATTAGTTTAGAAGCTATTTTTCAAGCTGCTTAATTCTGCTGACTGGACATCTTTCCATGACAAATAGCAGATGGAAAAATGAGTTGAGAGTCACAAACTGAAGATGATTTCATCATAAAATGATCGTTTACTCATAATTATCCGGAAAAGACCAAAGCTCTACTGTGCTTTCACAATAATGTTTGTATTGCCAAGTACACCATGAGTACATTCTGAAAGCTTACATTCTAATCTGTGGGAAAAACTAATTATTCTAATATGATAAACACATAAAATGCCCATCTCATTTTATAATTGGACTTTGAATTCCAGGAACATTCACCATGATGATATATCACTTGTAGTTTTTCTTCTGTAGTGTTATCTGTAAAAACTGTGTAACAACAAAGATTTTCTGATAAGCTAAATAAGCAATTATGAGGAAGACATAGTGAATTGTTTTCATACACAAGTTTAAAAAAAGTGGGAGTGGCCTTGTTTTTACTCTCCAGCAGCTTCACACAACATTTTAAAAAATGTTGTTTTGTGTGTGTGTGTGTGTGTGTGTGTGTGTGTGTGTGTGTGTGTGTGTGTGTGAGTTTCAAGAGAGTTAGACCCAAAACTCAATTTAATCTACAATGCTTCTTATGACCACAGACCTGGTGTAGGTTGCATCAGGACATGTTTGAGAATTATTTTGTGGTAAACAAAGCAAAGATATGTCACTGAAATTTAAGGAGATTGGTTGTAAAGTTTAACACTACAGAGTGAACACCCCGAAGTTCTTCTCCCAGCCAAACACATTGCATTGTTTTTTGATAGAGGGAAGATTAATAGCTGAAACTCACAAGCTTTTACTTCCAACATAAATTCTTAGATGTGAAGTGGAATTATTAGAACTGGTGAAACTACTTTTTTCAAAGCAGAGTAATGAGCATATATCACAATAACAATATATATCCAATTTATAGCCACAAATTTTCTGTCCTGTTCAGACTATATCCAAAGAATGTATATTCTAGGATTTTATCCCTTTCTATTTCCACAGATAAAAGGCTAAAATTGCTGGTTCCCTGGGTAATGAAAATTGTTTACAAGTGTGATATCCAGAGAAAATAAGCCTTTATAAACAGAGGATTTGTTTTTTTTTCCTGAGATTTATTTGCCACTATTGAAAGCTGCCCAGCAAAGGCATTACTTTGTAGCACTTTAGTTCAGAGCTTTCTTCAGGGATAGAGATGGATAACTCTGCTATACGTTAAACTAGCAAAGATTAGGTAACTGTCATAAAATTTGGCACATGTTCTAGTTCTTTGAAATAAAATGCATAGATTTATTATCGATCATGGCCTTAGGCAGTAATTTATTTATTATGTTATCACTACCAAAATAAGGATGAATTTATAGCTAATTATAAACTAATAGAACATAATGTATTATATAACTCATAATACATTTATGATTACAATAAACTATCCAACGTAGGCAAGAACCATGAAGAAATCAAATCAGTAAGTTTTAATTGCTTCCAACCATGCTTCCTATAAAGGAACAATTAAATTAATACCTGTACACCAATGAGCGTGCAATAGAGTTAATGGTCCTTTTCATTCAAGGGCACAGAACTAGCTCATCAAGCTAGACTTTTCATATCCCTTTAGGAATAAGACATCGTACTATAAATCCTAGAGTAAAAAAGGTCCCAGGATGATAGAACTGATAAGTAACAGGCTACATACTGATTAGTTAGATTTAAAAGCATCTTAAAACACAATAATACAGTTTTTTCCACAAATCCCATTTTCTGAATAGAGCAATGCAATGAAACATAGGCAGTGCAGTAATTTTCAAAGGATAGAGAACAATACAGGCATGTACAAACTCCTTTTCTTCTGCTGACTTTGTTTTTATAACCCTGAGATCCTGCCTCTGTGAAATGGCTCATCCAGTGGACTTCTTATATTTACATTCACTGGTTGCTAGGGGCAAGTCCAGTCTTGAAACTAAATGAACATCATAAAAGAGAATTCTATTTTGGAGTCTTCTTTTAAAGTTTCCCTTTTTGTTTGAGATGCTTGATAATGTCTGACTGCAATTCTTGAAAGAGAGGAGTGCAATTGGTTTAATGTTGCTATTATTGAGTGTGTGCCATTAATATATATTTATTATATTATGGTCCATGAGATGTTTGAGCATTTCAATGTCTCTTCTTGAATTTCAATTCATGAATGATGGTGAGAAAAGAGACTTATCTTTACCTTCTGAGATTTATATGATAACAATGCACACATCTGTATGAAATGAATGAAAACAGATCATTTTAGATAGATATAAGCTTAATAGCAGAGTCTTTATAATATTTTGTAACTAGACACACATGTAAATTATGGGCAGAGCATATTTTGCTACATAGAAGCTGCTGTGCAACATTAGAGTAAATCTTCCCATTAGAACCTATAATGGATTTGGTGCAGAGAATGATATTAAATGAAAGGAAGAGATAATGAAAGAGGAAAGAAGAGAGGGAGCAAGGGAGTGAAGAAAAGAGGGAGGATAATAGGGAGGGAAGGAGGAAGAGAGGGTAGGACGGAGCATCCAAGTAGGGTGAAACCAAAAATGGTGGCTTGAATCAGTGTTTGCAATTATTGCCCCATGTACCCTGCAAAAACCATGCAGAGGTCACATAACACACATGAAAGAGAACAACAGAGACCATTTTAACCAAGAAATTAAATGAGTATATAGTGCTTGAAATAGTAAGTAAACTAGTATCAGTAATTATCATGTGAATAAGGCTCTGAATATTATGACTTGTCACATGCAGATTCACACCCACCATGTTGCCTGAAAAATCTAGGATGAAAGTTGTACAGTGGTCTGACTTTCTCATAGCAAAAGTCACCAGTGAGGCACACATGTAGTACTAAGTGACTTTATCAAAGGATCCATGTCCTCTACATGATTGTGATTTTTAAAATGGGAAATAGGCTTCCTCAATACCCAGCTATTCCACTCCTTGGAATATACCCAGAAGATGCTCTAGCACAGAACAAGAACATTTGCTCAGCCATGTTCATAGCACCCTTATTCATAATAGCCAGAATATGGAAACAGCCTAAGTGTCCCTCAATAGAAGAATGGATAAAGAAACTGTGGTACATTTACACTATGGAATACTACTCAGCTATTAAAAACAAGGAAATCCAGAAGTTTGTGGACAAATGGATTGAACTAGAAATGATCATAATGAGTGAGTTAACCCAGAAGCAGAAAAAGTCAAATGGTATATACTCACTTATATCTGGCACTAGCCCAAGGGGCATGTCCCATGAAAGTCTTCACTTACCAGGAAAGTGGGACAGAAGGAACGACATCCCATTGGGTCTCTAGGTGAGAGAAGCCCGGGAGAATGGGGAAATAGAAGGATCCAGAGGGTCCTAGAAACATACAAGAAGAACATTATGACTGGCTGATCTGGGCCCAGAGGTCCTGCTCAAACTATGACACCAGCCAAGGACAATACGTGCAGTAAACTTCGAACCACTACCCAGATCTAGGCAATGGACAAGGCATTCTTCACAGTTGAGTGGAGAGTGGGGACTGGCTTTTACATGAATTCTGGTGCCCCAGGTTTGACCGTGTCCCCTGGATGGGGAGGCCTAGTTGCACTCAGAGGAAGGATAGCAGCCTACCAAGAAGAGACTTGATACCCTATGAGCATATACAGGGGGAAGAGGTCCCTCTCATTCACATTCATAGGGGAGGGGAGGAAGGGGAAAATGGGATGGAGGGAGGAATGGGAGGATACAGGGATGGGATAACAATTGAGATATAATATGAATAAATTAATAAAATATATTTAAACAAATAAATAAATTATTTAAAATGTGTTCAGGCAAATAAAGATAATATTAAAATAAAAATGAGAAAAAAGTTTGGAGGAGATTGAGCTATTATCAAAAGAGCATAGACTTGTTATTAGTCATTTGGTTCAATGACTGATGAAATGAGTGTCTAATATGTAATTAAATATATTTCTCTAAATTATCCAATGAATATTATACATCTCTAAATTATACAAAGAATCAGTAAATAGAAGAGTATCCAAATTTCTCAAGAAGTACATAAACAACAATAACTGACACATATCACAATTCTTTGGACCTAAATATCACACCAAATTACTACTCAAATTCAGGACTTTAGTATACATACTCAAACAGTCCCTTTAAATTGCACTGTGGTCACACACCTGTTATCGAGTCTACCAAAAATCCAACACTCAATACAAACCAAGTTTTCTTACTCAAAGCAACTTTATTGATTCGAACAGCAAACTGACCAGCCATGGACACAACATAAACCTGAGACTGTAACCGAGACTCTTTTAGGTGAGCAAGTTTAAGCTTGAAAACCACAAACAAGGTATCTAAGATGGCATCAGAAGATAGAAACCAACAAGAAGGTAGACCATCTAATAATGCATAAGAGTGAACAACGGCAAGATGGCTTCATACTAATAGGTTTCCAAGGCATGGGTATTGTGATTGGAATGTGAAAGGAATCAAGAAACCAAAACAAAAACAAAAAGGACAAAACACCACTTGGCTTTACTCTTGGCTTGATATTAAATGGTATCCAAGCCCCATAAAATGTATGGCTGACTTAAGATGGCAACATTCATGTCAAGCTTCTGTTTTTCATTTTCTCCCTATTTTTATGAAATAGATTGAATCATTGATCATCTACCATATACAAAGCCTTATATTGAGGTCTCATGACCATATATCTAATATTTTCTTTTTTGAATGAACTTAAAGAGAGTGTTGATTATACAGGTCCCTATGAGGAGCAATAAAAACAGAGGAGCCTGAGGATTAGCTAGGGCAATGAGCAGGGTTGCTAGCCAGGGAGACCAATTAAACAAGTTTTGAAACAAGTTCTGGCACTTTTGTCTTTCTTGCTCTCGGTGTTAGAATTTTTTTTAACCTTGTCTAAAATCTCCATGATGACTCCAGAGTGATTAACATGGAAACAAGCCTCCCACAAAGCCATGCAAAGTCCACCTTCTTTGCACAACAACAAATCTAATCCTCTTCTGTTCTGTGGGTTGCTTCAGCTACAATCCACTGATCCTCTAGCCTTCGGATTGTGAAATTCAGTGTTTCAGGTCTTTATTCACCTGTTCAGTTAACAGTCTAAGATTTCTTTTACCATCAATATGGGAGGTAGTGCCTAATCCTGCTGACCTGGCAATGCCAACTCCCACAAGCAAAGCTACTAGGATAGGGCTGGCTTTATGTTGTCATCTGAGAGGAATCTCTCAGAGTCCAATATTGACCCTTCCAGATGACCCATCAAAATAGAAGAAAGAAGGAATGGCATGGAGCTCTATGGCCAAATAGGGAGATCTTCATCCACTCACTACCTAGACCAAAACCAGAGTCTGTGGCCCTATAGGGTTTTGGAGCAGCTTAAAGGGCTGTCTTTGGATAGTAGACTCAATCTCCAGATCTTAGCCTGTGTGGTATTTTCTGATATGCCAGGTCTGTCCTTTATCCCAGATGTCTCCTGGGGCCCATCCCAAGTTTTTAGAGTTATAGTTTCAGGGTTTTAGTAATCAGGAGCTTTTCAAGCTCAATAGGCCTTCATGGTAATGGAGATCATTGTATAAAACCAAGAGGACCAAGTCTCACATCCCCAATTTCTATAGTGATATTAACCATCTTTTTTACAACTTAATTCATGTTTAGTGAAACAAACATAAATTTGGGAATTCCAAAGCTAAGTTTCAAAATTGAGTCTTCCACACCCCTTCCAGGTAGGGGTTATAGAACCTGCTTCAAATCCTCATCCTATCAAGCCAGTCTAGGATTAGATGTATAATCCTGAGCCTGGCTATTGGTAGAAAAGATCTGTCTTAAAGGTCAGCACACTCATTAGGGTATGCTGAGCACCATGATGGAACCCACCTGAGTGCTGAGTAATTCTCAGTCATAAACATTAGGGTGATAATAGTTGGAGACAGACCCGGGGCATGAAAACCCAACAGAAATGAGTCAAGGTTTGACTAGTCTTAGCTTTAGCAGGCAAGCGAGGTCTCACTGAATAGTCAATTGATGCATCTTCAAGGAGTCTTCTTCCTTAGGTGTCCCCTTCACCTGATGAATTCCATCAACCTTAGTGGTCAGGATCACCATATAAAATCCCTTCCAGTGAGGAGTCAAAGAGTCTACTTGATACCCTTAAACTCATACTCAGTAGCCTAGGTGGAAGCATGTAGGACAGGGGCCGGTGGGGTGGGGACTTGTGTATTGTAGATTGGGGGTAAGGACATGCGTATCTTGTAATAGGGGAAACAGTTCATCCTGGGTCTTTTGTCAGACCTGGGCAGACTAGACTAAGTGTTAAGTACTTTTGACACTATTTCAGGCTTCAGTCTTGAGCATATGGATGGAGTCTTTCATATGTGATTTCTTAAGGAGTCACTTCTTGAATATAGGGAGTGCTTCTAACTCACTCTTAATATGTCAATGGGGAGGAGTGTTGTCCAGTCCAAAACAGTCTCTATGGTTAATATAGTTATGGTCTCCCTTAGGGTCTGATTCATTCTTTCTACCTGTCCTGGACTCTTAGGGGGATATGTACAGTGTAATTTTCAATTCACTCCAATGTTCTAACTATACCTTTTACAACTTGAGATATAAATGCTGGTCCATTGTCATATCCTAAGGCTAATGGAACACCATACTTGGGAATGAGTACTTTAAAGTGTTTCTGTGCAACTACATGTGGCATTTCCTTTTTATTTTTTTGTCAGAAAACTTCAGCTTATCCTGAAAGGTTTCTACAAAAACTTCCAAATATATGTATCCATATTGGCCAAGTTTGATCTTAGTTAATTCCAATTGTCACTATATCCCTAGAGCAGTTTCCCTTTCTTTTACTAATTCCATAAGGGTTGGTTACCTGGCAGGAAAGATATATGAAGACTATATATTGCAGAATCTAGTCCTGGAAAGGGATATAGTGCCACCCTGTTGATTACATTTGTCAATTTATTCTTACCTAGATAAGTCCCAATATATAATTTTGTACCAACACCCTTCCCAGGATCTGGAGAAGGTTTCACCTTTTGTCAGTGATGAAGTGTCATCATTTCCATGGCAGAGGGGTTGGAGAGCCTTTGAATGGCCCCAAGGACTTGTTTAAAGTAAAAGGGTAGTTCTGAAAGGGCTAGTGAACCAAATTGCACAGGGTTGAAGCTTTTGCCACTTTCTTTGGCATAGTCACCTTTATGATTTCCATGAGCCATTGACGACGAATCTTCTTTTAGATGGCCAGGGCAGTGAATTATAGCCAGATGGTTGTCACTAGGTCTAAGATATCTTGTTTTGTTTTGTTTTGTTTTGTTTTGTTTTGTTTTGTTTTGATGGTCTTCTTTACTACTATAAAAAATGTTCTTTCCTGGCATATATCTCTATGTACATGTGCATTAGCAAATATATATCTGCTGTCTGTGTAGATATTTATTGTCTTTGCCAAACTTAAGCACTTGGATGAGTGTAGGCTTTTATTTTTTAAAACCTACTTTATTTGGGGTTCTTTAATGTCTCTACCTCCCTTCCAACCCACCTACACTATATAGGAAAAAAAGGAAGGTAGCTAGGGACAGTGGAGATAGACCTTTTTAGGCTCAGATCCTTGGGTCAATTCTATTCTTCACTGTCAGGTTTTCAATAGCAAATACAGCAATAGGAACAAGTAACAGCAGAAGCAACAGAGGGACCAAAAGCAGCCTCTTTGAAGTTTTCTCTGGAGCATTTCTCTTTAGGAATGTCTCAAAGCAAAGTGATGTGCAGCCAAGCAATGTGAAGCAATGCAAAGTATGCGAAGTGATGCCTCTCTGCTTGTTGTGCCCCTACTTATATCTCTCAGAGCCTGTACTAGTATGTTTTACAACTGGCAAAGATCATGCCTCCAACACAAGGCAGCTCCCAGATGACAAACATCACATACCCTTATAGCAGGCACTTTTACACCACATACTTGAGATCAAAACAAAAACATGTTTACATCCACTACAGATGAGGGATAGTAATTCCACTCATTGGGCTAAGGCCCTATTAGGCAACCCTGGTGCCCCAAAGTAAAGTCACTACTGATGCCCTTGAAAACCAATATCCCTGCTCCATGAAGTGGCTCCCATCCACATACATGGCGAGATCAGGATCTTTGCAATGCATATCAGTTAGATCAGGTCTCAATCCTTGGAAATTTGATGTTATTTTCACACAGTCATGAATGAGCTTTCCTGTAGGGTTTGGCAACAGAATAGTGGAATTGAGAGAAGTTGATTGGTCAAAAGTTATTTTAGTAGGTTCAAGAAGAGAGCTTGATATTGAGCCAGCCACACATCATTCGTCCAGTGGTCAGGGTAATCCTGAGTAGGCTCTCTACAGCATGAGTTGTGGTAATGATCAAGGTCAGCCACAAAGTCAATTTATCTGAGTCTTCTGTCAATAAGCCAGTGGCTACAATAATTCTTAGGCAGATCAGCCATCCAGAGGCCACAAGGGTTAACTGTTTTGATAGGCCATGGGACCACATGTAATCAGAAATGCTTATTAAAATCAGGAGCTGATAAGGCCAGAATGGAAAGCCGGGCTTGTTTCAACTGTCGGAAAACCATCTCTTCATCCTCAGCCCACTGAAGGGTACCTTCAGGCCCCTTGGTGACATCATATAAAATCTAGCTAAGTCAGCAAATCTAGGAATCAAGAGCCTACTGTATCCAACTGATCCTCAAAATTCCCTCAGAATTTCCAATATTGTCTGTTAAAATGACATGGACAAGGGCCTCCTACCTTCATGTAGGTCAAAACCCAGGTACATGGCCTCTCTGATGCCAAATTGGGCCTTTTTGACAAATAACCAGTACATCAGACATTGGAGAACTTTTAGGAACCCTTGAGTGGCTAGTTTGCAGGTGTCCATGTGGATGACTGTGATCAGGAGGTCATTCACATATTAGAGTAACATTACCTGGGGACACTTCAGGGTTAGGCAGATCAGCCATCCAGAGGCCACATGGAGAGCCTCATCAAAGTTGGTAGGAGAGCTTTTGAAACTATGTGGTAAATAGTCCAAGTTAGTTGTTCATTAAAAGTATTATCCAGAGCAGTCCATTCAAAAGCAAACAGAGGTTAACATTTAGGCACCAGAAGTATATTGAGAAAAAAAGCATTTTAAGTCCAAGATACATACATACATACATACACACATGTATGTGTGTATGTATGTATGTACATATGTCAGTCCACCGAGAGCATACTCAACAGTGTATATGAGTTAGGGATTGTGGAATGAATGCCCTCCTCCCTTTTGTTGACTTTCCTTTCCTTTAGTCATGATGTTTTATCAAAGTGACAGAAAAGTTAACTAACACATTTTTTTTAACCAAGTATGATATGCGTATGATATTGTCTCTTAATTATTTGTCTCACAATACTGCTGCTCTCAGCTTTGGGCATGGAGGAATACTTAACTTTTGCAATAGGCAGTGGTTACTTCAGAGGCTCATAACAAGTCAGTCTTCCAAGAATATGTGAGTGTTGCTGTGACATAGTGGATCAATGCTTGGTGATCAATGTAAAAATATCATCCCATTCTAAGGTTGACACATCACAAAAGAAGAGGTAGAAAGAATGTAGAGCTAAAGGAATGCATTCATTGTTGTGTAAATTTTTCTCCAAATTAAAACATTCCCTCCTGAAAGAATTAAACGTTTCAAGAGTCTAACTTGAATTACTAGATCCAGTAGTATCAGCAGGTTACACAATTCTTGAGGATATGTTCAGAAATTACAAAAAGAAAAAGTATTGGGAGTGGGGAGAGTCATTGGTGTTACTTTCTAAAAGATGGACAAGGATTTAGCTTCTATAGATGATATATAGTTGCCTTTGAATTATCCCTGCTTCTGATGTAAACCTAATAAACTTACTTGCTTACCAAGATGAACTGGATGAAATCACTTCAATTCGTGCACCATTTCAAATGAATAGATATTGGTTCAAATATCCTCAGAAAGTCTTACAACATACTATCAGGATTTAAACCAAACTGGACATTGATGACCCACATAGACCTCTAGGAAAAATGCAAAGGTAACCAGAACATATTACAACTCTTGGAAATAAGACTATCCCCAATAGAAAGATGGGAAGCTTCAAAAATATCACTTTTGCAGCAAAACCAGGCTACTAATTACAAAGCCATACATCTTTGCACCTTGTGGCTATTGTGATCAACATGGTCACTTCTGTATTGTCATGCCTATGTAAAAAGTGAATTCCAATTTTGGATAATATTAGAAGAAGACTAGGTCTCAATGTTGGCCTAATATTCAGAGCTTATCAGTTCTCATAAGAGATTTTCATGGTCAATTTATATAAATTTAGAATCATCTATAAAACACACTTCTGCCCATGTCTATGAAAGTGTTTCCTGTGTGGATTAATGGAAAAGGAAAGAGCCATCACAAATATATATGATATACCATTTCTTGGCCTCTGTTTCTGAACTGTAGGTAGTGAAAGAAAGAAGCTGGACACTAGCATACACCTCTCTCTGTTCTGCCTCTTGCTTTTGTCTCCCTCCTTTCCCGCCATCATAAATTGTACCTGCAGATATCAAATAAAAAAATAAACAAATATTTTCCTTAATTTACCTTTGTCTGTTGTTTTGCCACAGAAATAAAGATGAAAAGTAACACAGAAACTTAGTGCTGAAATAAAATTGACTACATGTTCTGTTTAACTGGCTGTAGGGGAAAAGTTGAAGAGTTTTGCAGCTACTCATGAATAAAGCCATAGATTGCTATAAGCAGACATCCCTGGACCATTCTTGTGGATCTGTAAAGATCAGAATTCGCTCCCATTTATGACATCTCAAAAGGAGCAGAGATTCTGTTAGCTGGACCATCCCTGTCACATTATGGCAAAGAACATGTCTACATTCTTCCCATGGTCTATGAAGACAAGCAAGTGAGACTGAATTCAGAAGTAAAGAAGTGATTTGTTAGGTGTAGGAAATGTCAAGACAGAATAACATCTAGGGTGGGTCAGGTTTAACCCCCATAGCTCTTATCCGGATCCCCTGTGAGTGAGAGAAAGCGTTGAGGAGAATGATACAAAAGTGTTCCATTTAGACCAGACAAGAGCATGGGTAATTTTAAAGCTGCAAACAAGCTGCCTTCTGAGGAAGCAGGAGTGATATTCCTGCCACTGTCAAGAGCCCTAGTGTTACACATTGAAACAGCAGTACAAGTACTTGAGGAAAGGGACCTGCCTACTGAAGCCTCCAACGTGTGTAAAACATAACTCAGTGTAAAATGAGAAATCTAACATTGAAAATGCAAAGGGGGCCTTTTCTCGCTTGAAAGCGACCACTGAGCAAAGTGTTTCTCCAGATTCATCCACAAGATTCTCCAAGTGTTGGCAATGTGTAGAATTGCGGTGGTAGTTTTCATTAAACTTGGCTAGGGTTGTCACCTAGAGGACGTCCACACGGCCATGTCTGTGAAGCTGTTTCAACACATGACTAACTGAAGAGGGAAGACCCACCCTGAATCTGGGTTGGTGCCATCCCTTGGGCAGGATCCCACTTAAATAAAAGCTGCTTATCATCACAACACTGTGTGTGTGTGTGTGTGTGTGTGTGTGTGTGTGTGTGTGTGTGTGTGTATTGACAGCAACCATACGAGCTTGCCACCACACCTTCCCTGACATGGTGGACATGTCAAATTGTGAGCCATGATAAATATCTCCATATTTAAGTTGTTTTGGGCAGCAATTTTGTCACGGCACATAGTAATGGCTGATACCATTAGTTTCTCGTTTTCCGTATCTAACTAGAATTTTATAGTTAGTACTGAAGGTTTCTAGACCCCTTTATAATGCAAAGTAATATTTTATATAATGCTCATTTGCACTCACTCAAATGCTTTAAATGTTTAAAATAATGCCTATATACTTAAAGTCTATGGTAGCAATAGCAGCAAACAAGATAATGTCATTTAGTTTGTGGGTTTTTTTTATAAGATATATTATATATCCTTGGTATATAAAGCTCATAACTTCACACACTGTATAAAACAACAGACGTGAAAGAACTCTGCTTTATAGTAGAGGTTTAAGTAATATAAATGTATCTAAGATTTCTGCTTCATCCCATTTGCCTCGTTTGATCAACTGATGAAATTTACTAGCAGATCACAGAGCTAAGAAAGAGTAATAATTATTATTAACAGCAAGAAGAGAGATTCAGGGAACAGAACAGAATGAAACACACTTTAAATTAATTTAATGTTGGCAAAGAGTCTTGAAAAGTAAGGGCTGTTTATTTATTCTGGCTAACAAATGAGACAAAACAGCACAACCTTCCTTGGTCAATTGCATTATAAAGCAGAATATATATAGGAAATTAAGACACTAATACATGCTGCTTAAATTGAAATCAGAGTCTTACATGGCACAATGATCTGTAGCTTCATAGCAAAACAACTAAAGGTAAATAACTAAAGTCTACGAGAGTCAAGTTGAGGAATTACAGGCTAAGAGTCAATGGAAAAAGTGTTCTGTGTCCCTGCAAATCTGCACTTTCATTCCCACTGTTAAGGCAAGAACAAAGCAGATGTACTGTAAATCACACTGTATGAAGGAGTACCCATCCACGATCTCAAGCTTCATTGTACAAGCATAATTACTGGAGAAAACTAAATAGTTAGATTACCCAGGTATGTCTCTGAGTAGTTATTACTATGTGACTGAGAAATAAAGCCATTCATGTGTCTCATTTTCTTGATATATAAAAAACATAATAATTCAAATAGCCTACTGTTACTGGAAGAATAAAAAAAGAAAAGTCAATTCATAAGGAGTTCTAAATCTGTATTTGGTACATAATATGCTCTCTATAAGTGGTATGCTGTTTTAATCATGCACAAGATCACATAGTCTCAACTTTCTTTGACTGAACTCTGTATTCCAAGGTTACATATGATATTGTGTTAGAAGTTACTGTTACTTTTTCTTTTCGTTTCTTTGTTTGTTATAGTTATTAATGAATTTGCTCTGCTGTCCTTCTGATACTTTGGGGCCAAAACATGAAAACATGTTGGGAAACTCTAAACATATTGTGTCTTTATTTATGTCCACAAATACACTCCACAAGGTTTGTCTTTCAGTAATCTTCTGTAAGTCAGCTTTTTCTCCCTGTGGCCGAATATATGTGATAATCAAATTATAGTGACTTAAGTGTTTATTTTGTCTCAGAATTGGATACTGCAGTATACAATGAGTCAACACATTACTTTAGGATCTATAGTGACATGTAACATTATGATAGAGGAAGGCAAAGACTGGATAAGGCTCAAATATTCTGAAGAACATCCACCAACTTCCAACTAGGTGCTATCTATGGTACGTAGGGATCAAGCATGTAAGCGCTGGGACTTAGGAGATGCTTACCAAAACCAAAACTACTTTAAAAAAAAAATCTATCTAGCACCAAAGACTATAGTAACTTGCCTGAAATTAAATTTTTGAAAATGAAGTAATTTCTATGGCTTAGAAATTGTCAAGACTTCACAATGCTGAGGATTTGTCATTGTTGTTACTGATAATGTTTACATAGGTCTACAATGAAAAAGAGTAAGTGAGGCATAAAAAGCATAAAACGTACTGTGTTTAGAAACAACAATGAATAGGAAGCTTAATGTTAGAGTCAAAGTTCATCCTGGAGGAGAGGTAGTAATTCTTAATGAGATTAGCACCCTTTAAGAAGGGTCTGCTTTTCCCTGGAACAAAGGCAAAGATACTTTCATAGTAATACCCCACCTAGGTAAGCTTCAGAGAGTCTGTACCCACTAGGAATTTTGTTTCTTCTGAAATGCTGGCTGTTATTCGCTCCTTCTTTTAACTTCTGATCTTCTAGTGTGCAGTGGTCCTTTATGTCACAAGATATTTCAAGTGCCCTTTCTTTTTAGACTTCTCCCACAGCCCCTCCCTCATACCTAATGCGGTAGCCCATAAAACGAGCAACGATATCATTCTAGACATCGTACTATGAAAAATCCATCTAAGAATCTATAATAATGATAGTTTGTGGACCAATATCTACCGAAACTTGCTGAAAGTTTCAGATGTCTGAGCAAAATAAGTGATCTTTAAATGTATGACCCATTCCTGATCAAAATCCTTTGTTAAGATCCAATCAATAAACAGAACACCTTGATTGCATCCATGCACAGTAACAACACTAAAAGAAGAACAAGCTACAGAACAAGAACAAAAATAACACTACTATGGCTGCTGCTGCTGCTGCTACTACTGCTACTATTACTACTACTAATAATAATATTGATAATGATAATAATGATGATGATGATAGTAGTAATACAAAGACATGATCACATCAAAGAGTAATTATGTTCAAAATCTCAAACAATAACAAATGGCTAGTCTAGAATTCAAATACTAAAGGACAGATCCAGGTAAGGTGATCTTGAAGTCATTCTGTGTTGTTTTGTAATAACAAGTATATGGGCAACACAATGCACTTCAAGTACAAGTACTCAACATCTATAAACATATAATTACGTATTATCACATATATGTGTGTAAACTTTTAATATGGTATGTATATTTCTAACTGAAAATAGAGTAAAGAAATAGTCAAAGAGTGATGCAAAGTCCACGTGGATTTAAGTATTATTCTACTGTTGCTTCCTACACGTTGTCTTATGGGATGTTCTCTCAATCACTATTAGTTTATATATGTTATAAGTACAACAAAGCAAGCATTAATAATTTGATTGTCCCTCCACTGCTTATCAAGTCCAAGTAAAACTTATAGGTAAATATGAGACTATCTTCATAAATGTAGATTTATATTAAAATCAAAGATTATTGAGCTTTACATACAAATTCTTTTGAGGGTAAATTACTGTCACTGTTAATAATGTCCAATACTTTGTCCTCTGTCCATCTTACTAAAGCTATTTGAAAATTTTCCTCTTTACATTAAGATATAAGAATATAATTAGGCAGTTAGAAAAAGTAGGAGATTGAGCCAGAGGTCCAGGAGACATGAAGAGAGAGCTGAGCAAGGAAAGCCATAAAGTGCAAGTACTTTTGTGATTTTCACTGGAAGCCAGACTATCTTAGAGGGTGAAGAATAGAGTAATTAATGCTCAATTGTTGTGCCCTGAAGCCTATTAAAATAATATAACAGAGTCTCGGAGGGGCTCCAAGATGGCCTCAACTAGTATGCACTATGTCTGACCTACTGCACAGAGACCAGGGACTTGAATGGAGCCACACACTGGTGGATCTAGAGAACTGTAGGTGAATGGGGTCCCACACTCCACAGACCACCAGTAGTCCTGGCCCTGGGACAAGCAACAGCCTGGAGGTTCTAACCCACTCCCCAGATGTTCAGACAGAACCCATCTGTGGGCTGCAGCCGGCCTATAAAACACAAACTCACTGAATGGGGTGGTGGCACACCAGAGCCCCTGGGCTGAGGAGTCTCAGGGAATAGGGTGAAACTGCCCTTGGGTCCCTCCACCCACCCCATGCCAAATTGCAGATGTTCCCCAAGGCCGATTGGAACACAGGTGGTGGAGCCCACCAAAAACAGTTAGAGCGGGCGTGCAGCTCACAGGCTGACCTTGGCCCAGTCTAGAGCCAAACACAATGGACTGAGCCTACAAACAGAGGTAGTTAGAACCCAGATTGGACTGCTCCCACAGGCCCAGCAGGATCTCCCACACTCTCAGGAGAGGCTGGATACCCCTGCAGTGTCTAATCACTTACCTAAAAAGTGACTTCAGCTCCAAGGATCTGTGAGCGGTCCCGGCTAGAGTGTTGCAGAAAGTGCAGGCAGCTTGGAGCTTGCTGCGGTCTGAAATGGTCCTGTCTCTGGGCTGCCTCATACTGATCCTGCACTCTCCAGCAGATAGAACCTAACTGGATCAGCTCCCAAAGGCCCTGCAGGATCTTCCATGCTCTCTGGAGAGGCTGAACACCTCTGCAGTGTTTAGAGGCAGAGCTAAAAGGCAGCTACAGCTCAGAAGATCTGATCCAGCTGGGTTCTTGGCTACAAGGTGGCAGGAAGGACAGACAGCTAGGACCAACCTACCCAACCAGAGTATTGTGTGCTGATCTTGTTCTAGGTCCCAAAACAGCTGATCTGAATTACAACACTAAAGTGAAAGAGTCCAGACAGAAACCTTCGGCTGACTCAGTCCGGAGCCTAAGGTGTAGAGCAAAATCTCCAGGAGTAGAAACCAGATCACCTCTCTATTCCAGGGAAATACGCCCTGATCTCCACAGGGAAGGGCACATGACCTATAATCGTTCACCAACTATCCATTCTCAAACAGTGAAGGACATCAGAAGCTACCTCCCAACATCAGAGACACCAAAATGACAAGAGGACAGCAAAGGAACGCAAACAAAAACCGAGACAGTTTGGGATCTCCAGATCCCAGCAATCCCAATAAAAGCAATCCTGAGAACCCAAACACGATCGAAATACAAGAAAATGACCTCAAGTCCTTAGTAAGGAAGATGATAATGGAAGAAATGAATAAAATCTATAAACAACTGCAGGAAGATGCAACTAAGCGGGTTGAAGACATAAAAAAGTCATATAGAAAGGCACTGGAAGAATTTCAGAAAAATACAATTAGATGAAGGAAATCATTAAAAGAGTTCAACATCTGAAGATAAAAATGGAAGCTATGATAAAGGAACACACAGAAGAAAAACATGATCGAGAGGGCTCAGAACTAAACAGAGAATTCTCAACAGAGGAATATCAAATGGCTGAGAAACACTTAAAGAAATGCTCAGTGTCATGAGTCATCAGAGAAATGCAAATCAAAACGACTATGAGATTCCTCCTTACACCCATCAGAATGGCTAAAATCAAAAATTCAAGTGATATCACATACTGGCGAGGATGTGCTAGTGGGAATGCAAACTGGTACAACCACTTTGGAAATCTATCTGGCACTTTTTCAGAAAAATGGGAATAAGGCTTCCTTAATACACAGCTATTCCACTCCTTGGAATATACCCAGAAAATTCTCCACCACGCAATAGGGAAATATGCTCATTCATGTTCATAGTGGCCTTATTCATAATAGCCAGAACCTGGAAACAGCCTAAGTGTCCCAGAGTAGAAGAATGGATAAAGAAACTGGTACATTTACACTATGGAATACTACTCAGCTTTTAAAAACAAGGAATTCCCAAAATTTGTGGACAAATTGATTGAACTAGAAATGATCATAATGAGTGAGTTCACTCAGAAGCAGAAGGAGTCAAATAATATATACTCACTTATATCTAGACATTAGCCCAAGTGGCATGTCCCAGGAAAGTCTTCACATACCAGGAAAGTGGGTCATAGGAGAAGACATCCTGTTGGGACTTTAGGAGAGAGAAGCATGGGAGAATGGGGAAATAGAAGGACTGAGAGGGTCCTAGAAACCTACAAGAAGAACATGACGGGCAGATCTGGGCCCAGGAGTTCTGCTCAAACTATGGCACCAGCCAAGGACAATACATGCAGTAAACTTCAAACCCCTACCCAGATCTAGGCAATGGACAGGACATTCTCCACCATTGAGTGGAGAGTGGGGACTGACTTTCACATGAACTCTGGTGCCCCATATTTGACAACATCCCCTGCATGGGGAGGCCTGGTGGCACTCAAAGGAAGGATAGCAGGCTACCAAGAAGAGACTTGATATCCTATGAGCATAGACAGGGAGAGGAGGTCCCTCTCAGTCACCGACATAGGACAGGGTGTAGGGGGAAAGCGGGAGGGAGAGAGGAATGGGTGGGCACAAGGGGCGGGCTGACAATTGAGATGTAATATGAATAAAGTAATAAAATATTTAAAAAATAATATAAAATAAATAAAAATAAAAATTACACAGTTCAAAAAAGAATATAATTAAAGCTTTGCCTGTTTATAAATTTTATACTCAAGAATTTATGTAGTCTGCTTCTACCTGTATTTCATATGACAACATCATACAATCTGTCATGGTTCACTCAAAACAAAACTGTATGTCAGAATAAGGAATAGCATTATACTTGCCATTAAGCCTTCATCCAATTAGGTGAGTGTTTTGGAAAGTAATAGTTACTCAAACAAACACCTCAAATGATGCTAAGGCAGACGGAGCTGACAACTCCCCTAACCTGAGTGTCTCCTGCAGGATTTACAATGGCATAACTTTCCTTTTTAGCAAATTAAACCTTATGTCAAGGCTTAAATTAAATACCAACCCCTCTCCTTTCTCTGCAGAGGAAACAAATTGGCCCCACATGTCCAAGTTGAGGAGCACTGATAGGAAACAGAGCAGAGGGAGAGATCCCCAACTTAAGAAGTGTCACATGGCTAAGTCAGATGGGAAAAACCATCAATTCCACTTAAGGCTTTACATAAAAGATGTAAAATCCAGCAGATTTAAATATATGAAGGATTTTTTTATATACCACACAAAACTGACTGGATGCCAAAATTGTACATTTCTCTGCTGTGCAAGCACTTTATGGAGAATGTGCTTTTTATTCCACTTTTATATGTTTGTTATGAGTCTGTTTTGAAAAAATTTCTCCAAGATTAGGTAATAAAATTTAAAACTGCACAAATGGCCATGATTAATAATACAGCAAATTATGGTTCTATATATGTGATATCCATAATAATCTTTCTATATATTTCAAAATAGCTAAATATATGTACATTGTTCTTGCTGTTATAACAGCACATCTTTCCATGTGGCTAGTCTAAAATCATAGAAAAAGCAGTTCTTTAGTTTTGTAGTCTCGTTTGCCAGGAAATATTTTGAGTCTGTTTCTTATTTATTACTTGGCATTGGTATCTATATTAAGAAATTACTTCTCCATAGAAACTCAAAAATGCACAATTCTTACCAAAAATCTTAACTATTATTAGATTATCATGTTAAATGAGATATATGCATTTGTTTCTACCCAAATAAGAATGTTTATAGAAAACTTTGATTCCTAAGCTAGTATGATGCTTTCCAATGTAGTACAAGGAAATACAGTTTTAAGCACAGTGAAAGATGAGGCTTGGCTCCTGATGATCTGTCAGAATTAGAATATAACATTATGGCTGTTTTTGTAAATGTGAGTTTTTATCCATGGTTAAATCATATACTTATGATCTCTTAGTAGAAAACATAGAAAACTTAGTAGTGTAAGAAGAGTTGTAGGAATCTGCTTTTGTCAAGGACTAATAATTATGAAATTTAAGAGAATGCTATTCATCTGTGTTGCCATGATAGAATTTTATAGTTATTAAATGAGATATCATGTAATACCTATTTATTCATCTATAATTGCTTATTTTGGTGAAAATAGATACTACTTAGGATAAGGAGACAGGCACTTTAGGAACAAGTGTTACAACTATTTTAGGGAAAGAACTAGTAGGTGATGATCAAATAGAAATAAATAAATGAATTTTTTAAAGTAATTAATTATTTTACGTGTAGTACATATATATTTTTTAAGAAAGCCATACATGTGTACATTATTTGCTCCGTTGTCATCCTGACCTCCTCCCCTTCCTATAAATCTCTGCCCTATTCACTCTCAAAACCATGTCTTCCAAATTATTATTCCTACATACATAATCATATGGATATACTAATATAATCTTCAGCTTTAATTTAATGTTGTTTGGGTGTATATGTGTTAATGAACTATTTTTTTAATAATAATTTCCCCCTCCCTTCCTCCTCCCCACCACTTTCCGTCTGAGCCCACCCGACCCACTTCTTCCCCATACCTCTTTAGAAAAGGGAGAGCCCCCCACAGATAACAACCCAACATGACATATCAACTTTCAGAAAGACTAGGCACCTCCCATCAATTAAGGAAGGAGGATGCAACTCAGTATAAGAAAAAGTGTCTCCTAAATAGGCAAAAAAAAAAAATCATAGCCAGCCCCATAAGAAGACTAAACTACACATCTGTAACATATATGCAGAGAGCTCAGGCCGGTCCGAAGCAAACTCCCTGGTTGTCAGCTCAGTCTTTTCGAACCCTATGAGCCCAAATTAGTTTAGTTTGCTGTTTTTCTTGTGTTGTCCTTATCCCTTCTGGCTCCTACAATCCTTTTCTCCTAGTTTCCACAGTACTCCTCAACTTCTGGCTAATGTTTGGCTGTGAGTGTCTGTGTCTATTTCCTTTAGTTGCTGGGTGAAGTCTGTCTGATGACAATTCAGCTGGGCACCAAACTATAAATATAGTACAATATCATTAGAAACCATATTTAATGACCTTTTACCATTCACTTTTTTAAAAAAAAAATTGTAGGACTTTGAGCTATCTAGCCTCTGGGTCCTGGCTCTCCTGGCAGTGTCAACAGGGCTCTTCCTCTTATGGCACGGGTCTCAAGATGGATCAGTCATTGGTTGGCCACTCCCACAATTTTTGTGCCATTTTTAACCCAGCACATCTCATAAGCAGGATGAATTGTAGGTCGAAGGTTACCTGCATGGGTTGGTGTCCCAATCCCTCCACTGGAAGTCTTGTCTGCTTACAGGAGTTATCTGGTTCCGGCTCTGTATCCACTGCCTGGAGTCTTAGCTGGGGTAATCCTCGGAGATTCCTGGGAGTTTCTATTTAATTAAGTTTTTAGCTCCTCTCCGAGGTGCACCTCTCTAAACTAGTCCATGTAACGATAACTAGTCCACCGACCAGTCCAGCTGGTCAGTTATTGGGGGGCCGAGGGGGGTCGCAACCTGTATTTAAAGAAATGGGCGAGAGAGACGTAGAGCTCAAGCGAACAGTTGCTTGTCAAGAGCCGTTTATTGAGGGTAATGGCAGGCTTTTTAAAACCTGCTTTAGGGAGGGCGGGGGTACGCAAGGAGAGTAGTGGAAAAGTACAAAATCTTCTGGGTTGAGCCCCGGGAACATTTGCAAGGGGAGGGGTCTTCCAGGTGAGACAAAGCAGGATGTCTCTGTGGTTATCTTAGGATCAGATCGCTGTCTTCTCAGGGCTAAGCCGGATGCCTTGCATACCTAATGAGTGGCCCAGCAGGATGTTTGCTGCAAATACTGAATGGGTGGGGGTCGGCCTCAGGCCTTTTGGTCCCTGGCACCTCTCCCCCCACCCCGATTCCAATTTTCTCTCCTAGTATTCTCTCCCTCCATCCTACCCCCCACTGGATTCTTATTTCTGTCAATTCCCTACTCATGATGTCTCTTTTATTTCCCCTTCCCAGGGAGATTCATGTGCATCACCAACTCCCTTGAGCCCTCCTTGGTACATAGCTTCCATGAGTGTGTGGATTGTCGCATGGTTGTCTTTTTCTTTATTGCAAATATCTACTTATAGATGAGTACATACCATGTTTGTGTTTCTGGGCCTCAGTTACTTCACTCAGGATGATTTCTCATAGTTCCATTAATTTACCTGCAAATGTCATGATTCATTATTTTTAACAGCTGAGTAATATTCTGTTCTGTAAATTTTCTCCATATGATGTTCAGTTTTATACTTTCACAGCTTTTTAAAGAGTTGTGTTGCAGTTCTGATGGAGATTGTGTTGATTCTGCAGATTGCTTTTGAAAAGATCCCCTTTTTACTTTGTCCACTATGTTCATCCTATTGATCCATGAACATGGCAGATCTTCCCGTACTCTGATATCTTCTCCAACAATTCTTTCTTTGAAGACTTAAAGTTCTTGTCATACAAGTCTTTTACTTGTTTTGTTACAGTTATAACTAAGGTATGTTCTATTATTTGTTGCTATTGTGAGTGTTGTTGCTTCCTTGATTTTTTCCCTCAGCCCACTTAGCATTTGTGTAAAAGAGTGCTACTGATTTTTTAAAGTTAATCTTTCATCCAGCCACTTCTCTGAAGGCATTTACCAGCTGTAGAAATTCCCTGGTAAAATTTTGTTGTTGCTTATGTATACTATAACGTCATTTGCAAATTTGACTTCTTCCTTTCCAACTTGTATCTTCTTGATCTCTTTTAGTTGTCTTATTGATCTAGCTAGATCTTGAAGTACTATATTGAATAAATATGGAAAGTTTGGAATTGCTTTGAATTTCACTCCATTCCATTTGGTGCTGGCCATTGGCTTGTTGTATATAGCCTTTATTATGCTTATGTATGTTTCTTCTTCTTTTTTTTAAATTAATTTATTCTTGTTACATCTCAATGGTTATTCCATCCCTTATATCCTCCCATTCTTCCCTCCTTCCCATTTTCCTCTTACTCCTCCCCCATGACTGTGCCTGAGGGGGACCTCCTCCCCTTTTATATGCTCATAGGGTATCAAGTCTCTTCTTGGTAACCTGCTATCCTTCTTCTGAGTGTCACCAGGTCCTATAATCCCTGTCCTTGAGGAGACAGAAGCAGATGAATCTCTGTAAGTTCAAGGCCAGCCTGGTCTACAAAGCAAATCCAAGATAGCCAAGTCAACACAGAATAACCCTGTGTCAACATGTCCGCCAAAATATTTCTAAATCTCCTGCCTAGACAACTTTATTCCTGCTACCCAATAAGCTCTTTTCATGCTGCTTGTCAACAACAAAGTCCCTTTGGTTAAGTGGATTTGATAACTCAATAATTCATAATTCTACTCATGGTTCTAAATACGTACATGGACAACATCAATGATATATAAAATCACATTTTTAAAAATTTGTCATGGGATATACTTGTTCTAAAAATTGTCTGCTGCTTATCAGAAATTCAAAATTACCATGGTATTTTATATTTTAATTTTAAAATCTGAATACTCTGGGATGAATAAAGGAATGTGGGCAAAGGCAATTCAAGTAGGGTGGAAAAAACTTTCAGGCATGCAAGTCTAGTTGTGTGTTCAAGGTTTTCTAGGAAAAAGACAAGTCATTTTAGTTTAGTTGGAGAGGTAGCCTCAGATGCAGACTAGTAAGCTCATAATGATTTAACTAAATATACTTTGAGGCTATAAAATAGGGACCATAATACACATTCAAAAATTTAACTTTAATGATGAAACAATCTTAAGTATAGGCTGGCTATGACTGTTTTTGCATTTTAGAGCCATAATTTTGATGGTAGAATGAAATATTGACAAATAAGAAATGGGAAGTCTTTGGAATCATCTAGAGAAGCCTGCAGTAGAGGGAAAGTAGTTATTAATATCAAATTTGACAAAATGTTTCTCATCACTTTTCCTATGAAACTATAGTATGTTATTTCCCCAAATGTAGGACTACCTGATGTCCAAAATGATTTTATTTTGTTAATCTCTTTGTTTAATTTGCATAAGTTTTACATAATATGTACATTGGCTTGTGAACATAACTGTGACTTCTCCCTTTCCTGTGTCTACTAAGGACATTAAAGTTGTCTGAATGAGTGCTTGTGTTCAAGGTACTTTGTAAATAATGTCACTGTTTGAGACAATCCAGGAACTGGCACTGCAAAATGATGTATGAAACACATGGGGATGACATGGTTTTATCTTAGCAGTGTTTTAGACAGAATTTTAGCAGGACGTTCATAACCTTCTTCTCCAAAAGCAGTACCACTTAAGTATTCAAACACTGAAAATGGAAAATAAACATTACCTTTACCTAATACTACTCTTAACAGTGAAAAGAGAGGTTATATTTAAGAATATAAATTGATCAGAAAATAAATTTCCACATAGTAGACCATCTTTTGTGAAATCCTGTCTTTTTCCGTAATATCCCTTTCCATTAAATAAACCTATAGTCATGAAGTTTTTTATATTACCTGTTCAGTTTTAGAAAAGGCATACTTTGATACAAAACAGCAGAAATACAACAGTATTTAACATATAATACCAAAGTCTACAATTGCAAGCTTTAAAAATATACTTTTGAAAGAAGAGGAAATCGTTAAAAGATGTCTTTTATCTTTCACACCATAGTAGAGGATACTTTGAAAGAGAAACAAGAAGAAAACAGTTGCATTAATTGAACCAAACTGTAGAAGCTTTCCATTGCACTCAGAATGAATGCAACCAAGAGCGTTGAGTGCAGAAAGAGTGTGAGTAGAGGGTTAGTTATCTGCTAATTACAGGAAGTGACTTGTAATCTACCTTCAGCTAGAGTCAGTTCTGATGTATATTTGAAATAAGATTTTAGAATGTGGAACTTGTGAACACACACACACACAGACACAGACACACACACACACACTGCAGAGAGAGGATGCCTCAACCACACACCTATTTGCAAACCTGTCCAGTCATTAAAGCAAATGGAAGTGTATTTTGATTTTGCACCGAATGAGAATATTCTGGATTTTACCATGCAGTTATTTCTGCATATGAGGCCTGAAAAGAGTAAGGATAGATTCTGTACTAACTATAGGGTGCTTACTTTCCTTCAACGGTAATTGTCTTAATGCCTGTTTTAATCAGTATTAACTACTAGCAATAACATGCTTTTAATTATGTTTTAAGTGAGTCATTTATTGGGCTGTTTTGGGAAGCAAATTAGTCAAAAGGAGCTGTTAATCAAAAACGTGTTACTGGCACAAAATAAATGTTCATTTAAGGAGCCATTTGAAATAAACCTGGCTCATTGCCTCTGACAACCTGCAAGGACAGCAGGGCCCCTGGAGGATAACTTCTTCCGTTCTTGCTTGGATACGCCTTGCTGCTCTCAAGTTATAAGGAGAAGCATTAAGCAGTTTAGGTCATTCATCAGCTAACTTTTACTACTGTACTCAAGAAAATGAGCCTCCTAGGAACTTCACAGCAGATCTATTCCTTCATTAGCTAAGTAATATTGAGAGAGATGTTCCTGTCACTTCCAATGGAGAAATCTATTGCACTGAATTTCTGTGGTCTCCCTTTTGTCTAGGAGCTGTCTTTGCAAATTCCAAGGTATTTAGGCTGAAAAACTAGCATAATTATCTCTGAACATTTTTCGTATATATTCATTTGGTTTTATTGAACGATCTCTGGCCAGCGTGTACCGCTGGGCAAGATTATACATTTTATGTTACTCTTCTGTCTTAAGACTAGGCTTTCTCACCATTATCCTCTATCCTTCGCAAGTTTTAAATTGAAACACAAGTTTGGAAAATCTCTCAGAGCATTTGAATTGATACTGTGTCTCCTCAGTTTTAAAAGAACTACTTGAAACATATTCTGTATCATATTAAAACCCCACATTTTAACATTTATGTTTATTCATTTGTTTTATAGCCAACTTTCTTTTAGAAATCTTACTCAAAGTTTTATCTTTTTCTATGACCCCTTTTTCAAGGCAAAGAATATGCAATTTAGATTTCATGAATGATTTCTCCATGTCCCGTCCATGTCAAATTCCATGACCAATCCTTTAAAATAAACTTATTCTATTTTGCACAGATCACCATGCCTGTTGGGCACAGTTGTGTGTTTGTACACTGAGTTTCTAGGTATGCTCAATAGGTCAAAGCAGGTCAAAAACATCCTACTGTGTTTTATACAGAGCAAGGCAGGCAGGATTTTTAGTCAGTAAACTTTATTCAATCAGTTTTCTTTAGTCTCAATAAGCATTAAACCATCATAACATTGGAAATACCCAAGAAGGACATCTGAAATTATTACCATCTACAGTACTTGGTCACCATTTCCTAGATTTGTGATGAATGTTGTCACAACCATGGGCTTCCTATTGTAGGTATTTTACTTATTTTCAATTTTTCTTTAATGGTTATTCCTAATTTCTGATTACTTTTTTTTTTTTTTAGAATAAAAAGGTCTCACTGTATAAGGAATGGTTGACTGAAAATCAATGCATAGTCCAGGCTGGCCTCAAATTTGAGGTTCTGGTGCTTCAGCTTCCTGAGTGCTAGTATTATAATTACATTACCCCGTGTCTGGCCTCTGCTTTCATTTTTGATTAAAAGAAAAAAAACCCTAAACTGGAAAAAGTTTCAAGGCACAGTCTGTCTCACACGGTTGTGGGAGAGGGTTTTGACATAACATTCTTTCTCTTATTCAGGGTGGTGGCAGGATCCTAAGAAAAAGATGCTATAAAATAACCCAAGGATATTAGTGTAGTGTGATTCAGAGACACAGGCTGAGAAATTCAACTTGTCCCAATCATATGGGCATGAGAATTTCAAGATCAAAACATATTCATTCATACCAACACATTCTAGGATTGGTTTACCAAGAAATTACAGGCCTAAAAAGACACATAGTAGTAGGGCACCCATAGTAGATCTCAATAAATGATGCAGTCTTCTGAATGTCAGACTACCCAGAGGACTGTTTACTTAAAGATGGTTGTGGTTTTGTTTCAGTGACTCATAAATAACGGCATGCTCTGGGACATCCTGCATCGGTTAGTTTATTTCCTTAAAACATGACTTTGCCAGAACAAAGAAGACTCACAGGAACCACATACTTGTACCTTGTGCTATTTGCTGTTTTTGTTTTAAGCTGTTGTGTGCACATTGTCTCATTTGATTTAAACTTTACTAGCTCCTGTTCTTTGGGCATAAGCAGTGGGTGGTTACTGTCATTGTAGAGTCTTTGCTAACTAACATGAATGAGGCCTTGGATTTAATCCCCAGTACTGTAAGTGCTGAAGAAGACACTTTAAGAGATCTAAGTACTCTTTTTTAATTTTTTTTATTAATTTATTTATATTACATCTCGATTGTTAGCCCTTCCCTTGTATCCTCCTATTCCTCCCTCCCTCCCTCCCACTTCCCCCCCTTCTCTTCTCCCCTATGTCTGTGATTGAAGGAGACCTCCTCTCCCTATATATGCTCTTAGAGTATCAAGTCTCTTCTTGGTAACTTGCTGTCCTTCCTCTGAGTGCCGCCAGGCCTCCCCATCCAGGGGACGTGGCACTCTTGTCACATCTCTGACATAATACTTGAACGGAAGTGTGAAACTCAAACTTATCTCTAAGGGAGGACAGTGAAGCCTGAGGGGTCAGCATCAGATGGGGACTTGAGTTAGAGATAGCTTTCATTATCTTACTCTGGTGGGAGAATGTGTCCTGCGTAGGCTGTTTCTCTGCTAAATTAATTACTTTAAAAGACATAAAACAAAGAGAAACTTTCACCAAACTATAACTACTAGGAACCATGTTTTTATTTATATTTGCTAATAAGTTATCATCTTCAGAGTATCAGATTGGTACAGTCTATTAGAAAGTTCTCTCCTGCTGTGTCTTTATTGTGTTTTATTGTGATATTTAGCCATATAGCATCTTTCTCATTAAAGTTCAGTGATGGAAAATGTATTATCATCTTAGTTTCAGTTTGTTTTCATGGCAAAAAAAAATGAATTACTTCTATTTTAAGTAACTGATAAAATCTGTTATAGTGATAAGATATAAAGCATCATTATAGTTTTCTTTATTAATTTGCTCATTTGTTTATTTACTTATTTAGGATGCTATAGATCGATCCAGTTCCAATTTCATGGTAGGCAGGTGTTCTACCATTGATGTGCAGCCTCACCCTGCTGCAGCATGGTCTTAGGTAAGAGCATATTTTCCCAAAGGTCTTTGGTTTTTCTTTCTTTTTTTTTTCCTTCATTCATTTCAGTCTTCTCTGCAATATTCTACACCTGTAGCATTGGATGGCAGGACGTCTGAGGTAATAGATGAGGCAAGAATTTTCTTTTTTAGACTTGTCTCCATTAAATGGCTAAGGTTACATGTGAATTTGAGTTAAAATTATTTCTGTATGCATTGGACAATTAATATATCAAGTATTATATTGTTAATGTGTCATAACTGCCATTTTAATGAAACATGATTCCTTTGAAGATATGTCAACATAAATCACACTCTCTATGGACTTATTTCTGTCATAAATGAAAGGTTTCTGTCATAGGGTTTTTGTAGTAGCCCTTTTCTTTTCAAATGCTTGTTCTCAGAAGACTAGATATAAGTTTGGAAGGAATACAAAACACAGGTGAGGAATGAGAGGAGGAGACTCATATGAACTTTACATGCTTTGACTTGACCATGGTCACTGTCCATTGTCCTCTTAAAGCTGGCAGAGGTAGAGGTGGAAGATCTCTCTGCACCCTGCATGGAGCTCATCAGAGTAGAGCAGGCTGGAACGTGGCCTTCTTACACTGGAAACATGTGGCAGCCAGACTAATATTTACTATTTGGCTTAATACACAAGATAGTTAAGTACTGAAGTTCCAGTTTATCCCGGGTGACTTGTGCCATGATAATTTTATTGATTCCCATTAAATTCTATTGGTAGGCAGTAAAAACTAGTTTTAATTATTAAACACCAGAAATTTAAATCAGTATTGAGAATGACTCTGCATACCTACATAAGAAGCACTGCTAAATATCTCAGCCAAGTCATTTGAACAGAATTGGAAATTGTTGATAATTTGTGAAATTATTTTAATGAAAAGTACATAAAGAGGTGAAATTAAATACAAGCTCAACTGCTCTTTTCCAAAATCTGAAAGCTGATTCATTTATGGAGTTTACTCAAATAAATATAAACTAAAGTTAAGTTTGTATTAAATGATCTATGGGTTTCTGCATGTGACAGGATCTTGCTTTTTTCTTTAGATGATCATTTTCCTAAGAAAGTGCTCTATCTGTGTCATGCTTCACTGAAAGTGATTATTCCTGACTCCAAAGCAAAGCAAACCCCGACTAATGATGCACTTGCAACCTGCCTGCCTTAGACTTTTGGAACAGCAGAAATGTGATCTTTCAAATGAAAACAGTCACAGCCTCCTGCATGTTCCACGTGACTTAGTTTTTCAGTTGGCACTGACTGCAGTGTTCTTCTTGCTTTAATTCCCATCACCTCTCTTTTCCTTTGTTGTGAATACAGAGTAAAGGGATTTTCTTGGAAGAAACTGGAACCACAAATATTAACCATGTGCATATCTCAAATTGGTACCACCTAACCTCCATTTTCATAACCCAGTTGTAACATCACACTATTTGAAAAATTTTAACAGAGAAATAACAGCTTCAACTTAGATGTTTTTGTACTTCTACATGTCATTCTGAGTAAAACCACATGTTACAGGAAGTCATTTCTGACACAGAGTATGTTGGTGGTGTATGCCTGTAATTCCAGTATCTTAGAGGTAGAGTCATGAGGATCAGCAGCTCAGGGTTATTTTCAACTGTGTTGTGAGTTCGGTACCAACTTCTGCTACATAGGATCTTGTACAAAAAGTTCAGTATACAACAAGGATATTTGTTTAACTATGTTCATAGCAGCTTTATTTGTAATAGCCAGAATATCGAAACAACCCTAATGTCCTTCAACAGAAGAGTGAATAAAGAAACTGTAGTATATTTTACACAAAGGCATACTACTCAGTAATTAAGAAGAAAAGAAATCATTAAATTTGCAGCCAAATGGATGGAACTAGAAAAGATCATCCTGAGTGAAGTAACCCAGACCCAGAAAGACACACATGGTATGTATTCACTTATAAGCAGATATTAGCCATTTAGTACAAGAAAAACATACTACAATTCACAGACCCCAAAATGGTAATTAACAAGAAGGATCCAAGGGAGGATGCTTAAATCTCACTTACAATTGGATAGTAGAATAGACAGAGGTAGTGGTTGAAGAGAGAGAACAAGGTAGGACAGGGAGTGCAGAGAGAAATAAGTGTGGAGATCAGATCTGGGTAGAGCAGGAGTGGGTGGCCAGAAGACCTGAAGAGAAAAAAGAGACTGTGGGTGGTGGGCATCTCTGTGACTAGCTGGAGGCCAATGTCAGCGTAGTCCTCTTGGAAGATATAAGGGGGACTGTGCCTAAGACTCCTCGTAGCAGGATTCATGGAGACAGAAGAGGGCACCTTCCAACTAGACAAGACTCCTAGTGGAAGGAGGACACCAATCCATCTACAAAATCTTTGATCCAAAACTTACCTTGTTAGAAGACATGAAGGGATAGAACAGGTAAAGAAGAGATTGAGGAAATGTCCCACCAATGCCTAAGCCAACCCAAGACCCACTCCATGGAAGGTAGGCAATCCTTGACACTATTAACGACAAGTTGTTATGCTTACAGACATGTGAGCCTGTCTTCTGAGAGGCTCCATCCTTCAGAGGCTTGAAACAGATGCTGAGACTTACAGCCAAATTTTGGGTGAAGTATAGGTGTCTAATGGAAAAGTGTGTGTCGGGGGGGGGGGAGGATAAAAGGACCTAGAGGTGACAAGAGCTCCACAAGAAGAACAACAGAGCCATCTAACCAGGGCCCATCAGGGCCTGTAGAGTCTGGAGCACCACCAAAGGACCATGTATTAACTGGACCTAAGTTCTCTACCTGATGGGCAGCTCAGGATTCATGTGGGTCCACCAGTAAGAGGAGCAGGGGCTGTCTTCTGACATGGACTTGGTTGTCTGCTTTTTTAATCACACTCCCATGATGGGGCAGCCTTGCCATGCCTCAGGGAAAGGAGATGAACTCCTGTTGTGATGCAAGTTGATTAGTTGTCATGGGTGGGTAGAGGGCTCCCACTTTTCTGAAGAATTGGGAGTGAGGATTGAGAAGGGAGGGGGGGAGTAGGAAGGAAGGAGGAGAGGGCCTATGACCCGGATGTAAAGCGAATAAATTAATTAATGAATAAAAATCTTTATAGCCTCATATAGATATAATGTTATTTATTATTTATTTTTAAATGTTAATGATATTTACTGTTTCTTTTGTTCTCTAGTTATCTATCTGTTTTGGGTAAACATGCATAGATTTAATAACCTAAAAATTTAACTTTTATATTTAGAGTTGTTTCAGGTATTCACAAAGTAGTGATAATGCTTACTGGGGCATAGAAATATGCTTAATCTTTTAATTTAAATAATGTAGATTTATATACAGTACACAAGCTTACTGTGTGTATAATGAAAAAAATGGCAAATTCTAATAGGAATATCTGAAAGTTTCTTAAAGGAGCAATAACTATGATAAAACTGAGAAATGCCAAGTCTTGATAATAAATCCACAGACAAATTTATAGGAAAAGCAGCATATAACATATATGTCACAGTACTTCTCACAGCTATTTAGTTTTCAGGTACCAAGTACACAGATATCATATTTTGTTTTGTAGAACAGCCATTGTGAAGTGTTTCTGCTTATTGGCTCCATCATGCTTTTAATGATAATTTAGAATTTATAAGAAGTTTTCCATCACTGCCCTACATGGTGTCTTTCTAAGTGGGTCATTTATTGATCTTGAATAAATAATACATGGTGAACATCTGGGTACCAATTTTTACAGAAATAAATTACTGGTGCTATATTCATTCTAAAGCGGCATATTTATATGAGTATAAGTGATTCCTTTCAAACTCATTGACATTGACATTGACAATAGATTTACATTTAGTTCACAGAAATCAAACATAAACATGGAGACTGATCACAAGTAGCATTCAGACCTGCTGCTACTGCCAATCCTTTTGTTTAATTATCTTGATGTACTTAAACTTTTCATGGCATTATCAGCCAAATTTATAGAAGTGAAATGAACAAGAAGGAAATTAAAGGTGGAACATCCCTTTGAGTGATTCTTAACACTGATTCTGAGTCAAAGGCATTAGACTCAGCATTAATTTTCATACAAAGTAACATTGTAAAATAAATAATGTTTCAACTTATGTAAATCAGAAATATTACAACTAGCAAAACAAACTAAATATAAAGTACTTTAATTTCTCACTTATAACTTCTATTATAGTTAATGACTGACTCATTACAGAAACTATTTCAAACAAAGTCCATCAAAGAACATTTGTAATGGTTTCAAAATAATGCTTAATTCAGGAAATGTTACATTTGTGTGTAGAGGGGCAATTAAGAATAAAATGCTATAATATTTCTAATCCAAGTCTACATTTAAATTTTAACAGGGTAGCAATAATATCTTAACTCATAAATTTGAGAATAGACTATTAAGACAAAAGTAAAAATCTAGACATATAATAACTAAACAGCAGGATAGTAAATGTACAATGAAGATTAAAAGTAATTAGGACGTTTATTAAACATTTGCAATTACTCTCAAAAAGAAGAATGTATGGAGTACAAATAAATATTTTTACAAAATTGTAACAGAGATGAAATCTAGACTATGTCATATGTTTACCAGCTGCCAAGTTTTCCTTAGCCATAATATATATCTAATTCCTTAGGCCCCATACTTGTGGATTTTTTTTAATTGTATTTCTTGATTATTTTGTCTAGATCCTTTAACTACCTTCTAGTCCTGTCTTCTGTTTGATTCATTATAATTGTAATGTTTTCTTTCGATTACTGAGTTTTAAAATTTGATCTTCAGTCCAGCTTGAGCCTTTATTAATCTTTCTTTCTTTCTTTCTTTCTTTCTTTCTCTTCCAGAGACAGGATTTCTCTGTGTAACCTTGGCTGTCCAGGACTCACTTTGTAGAGCAGGCTGGCCTCGAACTCACAGAGAACTGCCTGCCTCTTCCTCCTTGAGTGCTGGGATTAAAGGAGTGCACCACCTTACCCAGCTCTTGTTTAATGTTTCTATCTCTTTGTTTACCCCCATTTTCAAGTCCTGGTAACAGGGACCCTAGGTAAGACACTGCCCACAACATCCTAACACTCCATTAAGTCCATCCAATACCCCCAATAAGCCCCCTCTCCTGGGCTCCATATTCCAGCCTACAAATTTGGAGAAGAATTAAGTCTTACTAGAGGCCATTGAGCTGGTATCAAAACCCCAGAAACTACACAAGTACTTAGAACACCAGAAGCAATGTTGGTACCCAAAGCCCAGTGGTTATGCAGGCCATGAATGCCCAGTGGAGACATCAAGTAGACCTAAACATTTACAGGTCACAAGAATTCCAGGGCACTCAGGAGAGAAGATCAGGGAGGATACAGAAACCAAGGGGAAAACATACAAGAAATATCCATCTAACAAAGATAAACTCTGGATAGTCTGCACGCCCTGCCTCTGTGTGCCTGCAGTCATGAGGCAGTGACCAAATGATGGGCACCAGAGTGTATGTCAGAGGGTCCGAAGCAGTACCCCTTCCCACACTCCACATGTGGAGAATTAGCTCTCCATTGGCTACATCTGTAACTCAGACCCAGCATATATTCACTTATAAGCAAATATTAGCCCAAAATTGATGTCCTCTATGAGACTCCACCTAGGAAAGAATCAGGACAGATTCTGGGATTCAAAGCCAGACTCTGAGCAGAACGCTGAGAGTTGTATGGAAGAGTGGGGTTTTGTAAGGACACAGAGGGGTCAAGAGTGCCACAGGAAGACAATCAAGGCTGGAAGATCTGGACCTAAGGGGTCCTTCACAAACTGATGCACCAACTGAAGACAAAGAAAGAATATTAAAAGCTGAAAGGACAAAGGACCAAGTAACATATAAAGGCATGCATGTTAGAATTACACAGACTTCTCAACAGACTCTAAAGGCCAGAAGGGCCTAGATAAATGTGTTACAGACTCTAAGAGACCACAGATGACAGCCCAGACTACTATACCTGGCAAAATTTTCAATCACCATACAGAAAGAAAATAATATATTCCATGACAAAAGCCAGTTTAAACAATAAAAATCTATACATCTAGCCTTATAGAATATGCTAAAAGAAAATTTCCAACCAGAGGAGGCTAACTAAACCCAGAAAAACCAAGTGTAGGAAAACACACACACACACACACACACACACACACACACACACACACACACACCCCAAAACAAAATTTAACACCAACAACATAAAAATAACATAAATTAACAATCATTGGTCATTGATATTTCTCAATGGACTAAATTTCCTAATACCAGGTTAACAGAATGAATGCACAAACAGGATCCATCATCATCTGCATATAAAAATACATATCAACATCAATTATAAATATTATCTTAAATATAAATATTCTAATAAAGGGCTGAAAAAATAATTTTCCTAGTAAATGGACCCAAGAAACAAGCTTGGGTATCCATTCTTTTATCTAACAAAATAGATTTCCAACCAGAAATAATCCAGAGAAATGGGAAGGATACTTCATATTAAACAAAATACAAATTCATCAAGATGATGACTCAGTTCTGAGTATCTGTGCTCCAAATGCATGGGTACACACATTCATAAAGAAACATTACTAAAGCTTAGATCACACATCAACCACCATACATTAATAGTGGGAGACTTCAACATCTGACTCTCACCAATGGACAAGTCATTCAGGAGAAGCTAAACAGAAAAATAATGGAACTAAAAGATGTTATGACTCAAATGGACCTAACAGATATCTACAAATAAAATAGAATATACCTTCTTAGCACCTTATAGAAACATTTCTAATGTTTACCATATACTTGGTCACAAAATAAGTCTCAAAAGATGCAAGAAAATTGAAATAATCCCTTGTGCCTTGTCAGATCATCATGAGTTAAAGCTGGACTTCAACAACAACAGAAAGAACAGAAAGCCAACAAACACATGGAAACTGGAAAGTTCTACAGAATGAATACTGGCAGAAATAAAGAAAGAAACTAAAGATTTCCAAGAATTCAATAAAAATGAATGCACAGCAAATCACCTTATGGGACACAATGAAAGCAGATCTAAGAGGAAAGTTCATAGCACTGAATGACTCCATATTAAAAAAAAAAAGTGAGATCTTATACTAGTGACTTAACAGCACACCTGAAAGCTCTAAGGGGAAAAAAACACAAGCACACATAAGAGGAGTAGATGACAAGAAATAATTTAACTTGGGAGTGAAATTGGTAGAATGTCGCGCCCTCCCACCGGCAGGAACGACGTGGACACCAGGATTCTTCTCAATCGCACTTTATTGGGAGCGCCCTTGAAGCTGAAGCGAAAGACCCCGAATGCCCGTGAGCATGCCATTTAAATACAGTCTGTACATGGCGTGTCAAAGTCTCATAGGCTGTAGTTGGATGCCTCATTAGCATACCCGCAGTGGAGAAGGCCGCACCTGAGTGCTTCATTTGCATGCCCCTGTTCAGGAGGGGTGCATTGAGAGGGCTTATGTCTGTGCATGCACGGGAGCGGTAACTGTTGCTGCCATTACTGGGTGCTAGAAACAAGGAGAACAATACAAATAATGAAACAGTTCTTTGAGAAAACCAATAAGACACACAAACTGTTATCCAAACAAACTAAAAGTCACAGAGGAATTACCTAAATTAACAAAATCAGAAATGAAAAGGAGAACATAACATTCAGAAACCCAGAGAATCATTAGGTCTTACTTAAAAATCTGTACTTCACTAAATTGGAAATGCTAAATGAAATGGGCAATTACCCAATAGATACCACTTACCAAAGTTAAATCAAGATCAGATAAGCAATCTAAATAGACCCATAACTGCATAGTCATTAAAACCCTACAAAAAAATAGGACCAGAAAATTTTAAAGAAAGTGCCTAGTCTTTTTGCAACTTGATATTCCATAGCTAGTTGATATCCATGGGAGGCCTGCTCTTTTCATTTTTTTTCCTCCTTTATTAATTTATTCTTGTTATATCTCAATAGTTATCCGATCCCTTGTATCCTCCCATTCTTCCCTCCCTCCCATTTTCCCCTTATTCCCCTCCTCTATGACTGTTCCTGAGGGGGATTACCTCCCCCTGTATATGCTCATAGGGTATCAAGTCTCTTCTTGGTAACCTGCTGTCCTTCCTCTGATTGCCACCAGGTCTCCCCACCCAGGGGACATGGTCAAAGGTGAGGCACCAGAGTATGTGAGAAAGTAATATCCCACTCTCCACTCTACTGTGGAGAGTGTTCTGTCCATTGGCTAGATCTGGGTAGGGGCTTAAGGTTTACCGCCTAGCCAATGCTCTTTTCTTAAGAAATATATGGAAGAAGAATGGACGGGATGGGGTTGGAAAGAAGATGGGCTATAGGGGTGAGGGTCTGGGAGGAGAGGAGGGAGGGAAAACTGCAGTCAGAATGAAAAAAAGAAACAGAGAGAAAGAAAGAAAATGCTATCATAGAACTGCAACATGACTTATTACACAGAACACCATATTTAAAAATATGCACTTTTTTTTTTAGAAATAAACTTAAACTGTTCCATGACAGTTTGAAAACTCAGATTGTTCCAATTCATATTGTGCAAGTACATTTTTCTTTTTTATTAGTTTTTATCTTTTTTATTATTTTCCTTTTTTTACATTATACATTTATATTAATATACATATATTCAATAATCTACATACAGCAAGAGGAACCATGAAACAATCAGGAATTATATAAATGTCACATTCATAGTGTTTTGGTTATTTGTATTTGGCAACCTTGAAGAAAACATCTTTCTTATCTTGGTGAGTCTAAAATTCTGAATGTAAATCAATACCTATCATAACTCATCTCTATCAACTTAAAACATCTAGCTAGACCTAAAAATCTCTTAACTCTTAAACAACTAAGCTTAATTGTAAAACTAAACTATCTGGTCTTCAACCCCATAAAAGACTTGAGAAAGAATAAATATTAATTACCTGAGAAAACAGGAAGTATATGTTAAAGCTTCTGAAATGAAAAAAATGACAATTGCTGCCTGAGCAGTCACACAAAGCCCTCTATAAGGTTGGAGCATCATCTTCAACCTCTGGCACAATATATTTCACATACATATTTGTGAGGTAGGAACTACTGAGGACTTGCTTACCTTATCTTGGCAGAGTTTTGTGGTAACTCTGCCTATATTCATTTTTTAGGTAGAATTCACTCTGTGGCAGAAATGAGGACATTTTGCACCACTCAGGGCTATTTGGCCCATTTGAAGCCACCTCCATAAGAAAGTTATTCGATGCTCATCATCTTCTTTGAGGTAGGCTGGGTGTTGCCAGGAGTTAACCTGTCTTGTTGTCAAAGAATATTTAAAATAATAAAAAGCATGTTTAAATGCCATATTCTGTAGATCTCTAAGGTTTTTGAAAACCTAGTCAAACCATTTTACCTTATCTATCTATAGAATCCTATCTATCTGTTAAACCTAGGCTGTATATTCTTGTGATAAAGACAGACTAGGAATTGACATGACCATGATTTGACCAACTAATAATTAGCTTATATGTCTTATTTATCCTAAGCAGCCTGCAATAGCACTTTCAAAATATTGGAAGTAAACCTTGTACTATAATTGAGTTCTATGCATGCAATACCGTATATTAGAGTACAAATGTATGTGGGTGTGAAGAAAAATCTTAAATTTGGTTTCTAGACCAATTTCTCAAAATTAAACTTATTTTATATCAACATACAAAATTTTATGCCAATGAACTTGTGAATAACAAATAAAGCCTTAAGTTGAGAAGTAGATTCAATAAAACACTTTTTGTCCTAGTATCCCTATATATTTCTATATTCTGCCTTCTTTCTTTTCAAACATTATCTCCAAACCTAAGAAAGATAAAGAAAAAGAGAGATATCCATGAGTACAATCTTTAACATATAACCAACTCTCAATGAAAATAAACATCTATAGTCCAAGAAAACAACCAAAAACCTACCAACCTACCCAACTCCATTAAGGGAAAGGGGGCATTGTTCTCTTAAAGTTTCCTCCAGCTAATTTGGGGGCTAATAATACTTTTGTGTGGGGCCTAAATAAAAATGGATGAATTGGTTATAACCTAAGAATAGCATTTGTGGTCTAGTTTGTAACTGTTGAGAAATTCCAGGCTTAATAGAAGTCCTGTGTGAGAGACAGTCTGAAATGCTGTAACCAATTGGGATGGGAAACTTTCTTCAAAGATGGCCTGTTCTTATGAGGAACAGCAACTGAAGCACTTGGTGCTGGAACATGAAGGATGCAGGATGTCAGCATCCATCACGCTGAGAGGAATTAATCCTGTCAGGTCTGATACAGCATCAGTGTCTGGTTCTTTTGTTCTGAAAACATATAATTTCTCACTAGCATTATACAGTCCTTAAATTATAAATGTATGCAGTGTGCAGGATGCACAGAACAATTAAGGTTTGTTCTCTGCTCTTTGTATGAGCAGAAGAACTACATCTATAAATCTTCATTCATGCCATACAAAGAATGGCAACTAATAAGTCACAGGGATCGATAACCAAAAAGAAGCATTATCTATGCATTAGCATTCATGCCCCAACCAGTCTCAGAGCTATTCCCATGTAGTGCTAAATAGCAGTATAAATTACCAGCTTGTTCTGCAGTTCAGATTCTTTTTATCCCAATTGTAGCCCCCTCCCTCATTTCCTCCCTTTACCATCCCTCCTCCTTCATCCCCTCTCCCTGCCTCTCCTAGTCCTCAGAAAGGGGAGCCCTGCTACCCCTAACATTTGACCTCAGCCTATCAAGTCTCATCTGTACTACCTGTATCTCCTTTCTTTGTGACCTGACAAGGCTACCAATCCAGGGGGAATGTGATCAATATTGGGGCCCACAGTCTATGTCAGAAGTAGTCTCTACTGCCCATATTGTGGGACCCACAAAGAGACTGTGGGTCCTATCTACTACGTCTGAGCAGATGGTCTGGGTCTGCATCATACTGTACTGTAGAGTTGTTATCCTGTATTATGTGACTAACATCCGCTTGTGAGTGCGTATATACCATGCATGTCTTTCTGGGTCTGAGCAAACTCATTCAACATGACTGTTTTTAGATCCCTACATTTACTTGAACATTTCAAGATTTCCTTGTTTTCAATAGCTGAGTAGTATTCCATTGTTTCTTTGTCCATTCTTTGGTTGAAGGGCATCTTTGTTGTTTCCAGATTCTGGCTGTTACAAATAAAGCTGCTATGAACATACTTGAGCAAATGTCCTTGTATGGTGGAGCATCTTTCAGGTATATGTCCAGGAGTGTTATGGCTGGTTCTTGGGGTAGAATTATTCCCAATTTCCTGAGAAAGCACTTGATCGATTTTCAAGTGCTTCTACAAATTTGCACTCCCACCAGTAATGGAGGAGGGTCCTCCTTTCTCCACCTCCTCACCAGCATGTACTGTCAATTGATTTTTTGATCTTAGACATTTGGATAGGTTAAAGATGGAATTCCATAGTCATTTTGATTTGCATTTCCCTGATAACTAGGGATATTGATCATTTCTTTAAGTGTTTCTCAGGAATTCAATATTCCTCTGTTGAGAATTCTCTGTTTAGCTATGAACCCCACCTTCTTAATTGAGTTATTTGGTTTGGTGGTGTTTAATTTCTTGAGGTTTTATATATTTTGGATGTTAGCCCTTTGTCAGATGTGGGGTTGGTGAAGTTCTTTTACCAGCATGTAGGCTGTGTTTTGTTCTGTTGACAGGGTCCTTTGCCTTACAGTAAGTTTTCAATTTCATGAGGTCCCATTTATTAACTGGTGATTTAGAGCCTGAGCTGTTGGTGTTCTGTGCAGGATGTTGTCTCCTGTGCAGATGTGTACAAGAGTCTTTCCCAATTTTTCTTCTAATAGATTTAGTGTGTTGGTTTTATGTTGAGGTTTTTAAGCTACTTCAACATTAGTTTTGTGCAAGGTGAAAAAAAAGAATGTATTCATCTTTTACTACCTGTAGACATCCAGTTAGACTGGCACCATTTGCTGAAGATGCTGTCTTTCTTCCATTGTATGAATTTGGCTTCTTGGTCAAAAATTAACTGTCCATAGGTGTGTGGGCTTATTTCTGGGTCTTTGATTTGATTCCCTGATTAACCAGCCTATTTCTATGCCAGTATCATGCTGTTTTTATTACTGTTACTCTATAGTACAGCTTGAGATCCAGGATGGAGATTTCTCCAGTTATACAGGTTTATTTTAGCTATTCTGGGTGTTTTTGTTTTTCCATATGAAAGTGAGAATTGATCTTTCAAAATCTGTAAAGAATTGTGTAGGAATTTTCATGGGAATTGCCTCGAATCTGTAGATTGCTTTTGGTAATATGGCCATTTTTACTATGTTGATACTCCTGAAACATGAACAAGGGAGATCTTTCCATCTTCTGATATCTTCTTCAATTTATTTCTTTAGAGTCTTGTAGTTTTTTAATACAAGTCTTTTACTTGCTTGGTTAGAGTTACACTAAGATACTTTATATTATTTGTGACTATTAAGAAGGGTGTAGTTTTCTTAATTACTTTCTTAACCTGTTTGTCATTTGTATACAGCAGGGCTACTGATTTTTTTAGTTGATTTTGTGTACAGCCACTTTACCAAAGATGTGTACTTTCCTTAATTTTTTTTTTTTAGCCTTTTTGTCATTTGTATACAGCAGTGCTACTGATTTTTTTTTAGTTGATTTTGTGTCCAGCCACTTTGCTGAAGGTGTTTATCAGCTGTAGGGGTTACTTGGTTTTGGGAATACTCATGTATACTGTCATAATAACCATGAGTAGTGGTAACTTGACTTTTTCCTTTCCAATTTTTATCTCCCTGATCTCATTTTGTTGTCTTATTGCTCTATCTAGAACTTCAAATACTATATTGAAGAAATATGGAGAGAGTCGATAGCTTTGTCTTGTCCCTGATTTCAGTGGAATTGATATGTTTCTCTCCACTTAGTTTGATGTTGGCTATAGGCTTGCTGTATCCTGCCTTTATTATGTTGAGGTATGTGCCTTGTATCCCTGATATCTCCATTACTTTAAATATGAATGTTGGATTTTGTCAAATGCTTTTTTTTTGGCATCTAAGGAGATGATCATGTGGTTTTTTTATTTCATTTGTTTTAATGGTGGATTACATTGATGGATTTCCATATATTGAACCACCCCTGCATGCCTGGAATGAAGCCTGCTTGGTCATGGTGAATGATATTTTTTGATGTTTTCTTGGATTCAGTTTTTGAATACTTTCTAGAGTATTTTTTTAATCTATGTTCATAAGAGAAATTGGTCTGAAATTCTATTTCCTTGCTGGGTCTTTGTGTGACTTAGGTATTAAGGTGACTGTGGCCTCATACAATAAGTTAGTAATTTCCCTTCTGATTATATCTTGTGGAATAGTTTGGAGAGAACTGGTATTAGGTCTTCTTTGAAGGTTTGGTAGAATTCTGCCCTGAATCCATCTATCCAGACCTGGAATTTTTTGTTGTTGTTGGGAAAATTTTGACGACTGCTCCTATTTCCTTAGGAGATATAAAGGTATTTAATTAATTTAACTGATCTTAATTCCATTTTGGGAGTTGGTATCCATCAAGAAAATTGTCCATTTCATTTAGATTTTCATATTTTGTGGCATATAGGATTTTGAAGTAAGCCCTAATGATTCTTTGTGTTTCCTCTGTGACTGCCATTATGTCTCCCCTTCTATTTCCAATTTTGTTGATTTGAATACTCTCCCTATGGCTTTAAGTTAGTTTGGATAAAAGTTTGATTTTCTCAAAGAATGAGCTCTTGGCTTTATTATTATTTGAATTGTTCTCTTTTGTTTTTAATTTATTGATTTCTACCCTGAATTTGATAATTTCCTTCCCTCTTTAGTGTGTTTGCTTCTTTTTTTCTAGAGCTTTTAGGTGTGCTGTCAATTTGCTAGTATGCGATCTCTCTAATTTCTTTATAAAGGTACTTAGTGCTATAAACTGTCCTCTTAGCACTGCTTTCATTGTGTCCCGTAAGTTTGGGTATATTGTTCATTCAATTTCATTGAACTCTGGGTAGTTTTTAACTTCTTTTTTATTTTGTCCCTTACCCAAAGTAGGGAGGGGGTTGCTCAGTTTCCATAAGCTTGTGGGCTTTCTGTTCTCTCTGATGTTGTTGAGTTGCAGCCTTAATCCTTGGTGCTCTGCTAAAATACAAGGGATTATTTCAATCTTCTTGTATCTGTTGAGGTTTGTTTTGTGACTAAGTATATGGTCACTTTTGGAGAAGGTTCTGTGAGATGCTGTGAAGAAGGTGTATTCCTGGTTGAAATGTTCTGTCGATATCAATTAGGTCCATTTGATTCATGATGTTTATTAGTTTCATTTCTTTTCCATTTAGTTTCTGTCTTAATGATATATCTATTGAGGAGAGTGGGGTGTTAAAGTCTCCCACTGTTAATATGCAGGGGTTCAATGTGTGATTTAAGCCTTAGTAATGTTTCTTTTACAAATGTGAGAGCTCCTGAATTTGGGGCGTAGATGTTCAAAATTGAGACATCCTCTTAGTGTATTTTTCCTTTGTTGAGTATGAAGTGTCCGTCTTGATCTCTTTTGATTAGTTTACTTTGCACTTAAAATGACAAAAAGAACTTTGATATTTCATTCTTGTTTTTTGTAATAATGATGGATATATTTGATTAGACATCATCATTTGGTCTCTTTTTTAAATTGTTGAATTATGTAAAATCCTAAATTATACTGTGTTCTGACGGTAGAAATATGAGTTTTAGGAGAGTCAGTATGAGGGTAATAAATATGACATGATTCAGGCACAAGTAGCCCACGTATGCTGTGGGGAGCCATGCTAAATTGAGCCATGTTAGAAATCTCCTACTTAGGCTGCATGTTGTGACCTTTGAGTTGTTGATCTTTGTTGAAGGAGGTCTTGTGTTTAGGCTATCTTTAGATTGTTTACCTTTGAAAGAAATAGGGAAGTTCTTACAGGGAACAACCCAGAGAAATAGGGAAGTTCTTACAGGGAACTACCCAGAGGATTAAGGAAGTTCTTACAGGGAGCTATTCAGATGATTGTATTCTTGCCTGGGGCCGAGGGGAAGTGAGATTACAATACAGCTTGTGTTGACCTTGCTATATAAAGTCTACTAGCATGCATTATAGGTAATCTTGATCAGAAATCTTCAGACTTGACTCAATTTTCCTCACATCTCTGTCCACCACTTTTAATCCCTACTCCCTCTTCCAGTGAACCTTGTTTGATTTGTCCTGCAGGCCAGGACAGTATGTATGTTTATAAGTGAATCTCTGCAAAACATTTATAGTTACATTTATAATCTTCTTGGCATGTTTCTTCATGACCTACCAGAAGATGCATATATTTAGTCTTCATATATATAATATATGTATATATGACTGTTATGTATTTGAAAGGAGGAGAGGGTAGGGTATATGGCAGAGCTCAGAGAAAAGAAAATCTCAAAATGTAAAGAAGACATACATATTCACTGTCTCAAGTGATCCTAGAAAATTAGAATTATATACAGTAGAATGAACTTAATTGGTATCCTATTCCAATCCTAGCCTGGATATCTTCTGTTACTTGAACTATTCTAAAACTACTCACTGATCTGTTTATAAAAGGTTGAATTTTGTGTAATGTGTATAAAGTGTATCTATTAGAACTGACCCCATTCATGTCAAAGACAATAATACTTATAAATGTTGAGTGATCTGCCTTAGAACATAGATAGTGCCTGCTGAAAAATTAAAATCATGGTCAACTTTCTGAAAGTTAGTGTAGAACCACATCTACTATTATAAGATTCCAGGTGGCCTGAATTCAGCCATCACACGAATAACATTGTTAGCTAGGTAAGGTGAGATTCCAGGTGGCTTGAGTTTAGCCACCATAACAATAGCCTTGTTAATCAAGTTAAGAATTCCAGGACCAAGTTAAAAAATTCTCCTCTAGCCTCCACCTCCACCCTTCCCTCAGAATTTACTGCCCTCATCTCACCCTCATTGAAATTTACCTAAAAGGTCACCTATTGTTAGCCTATCACTTGGTAACTAACCACAGGTGCTAAGCTCTGCTTTGACAAAGGGAATTTAAAGCCTCTGTTTTTACAGAGTGAGGCCTTCCAACTCCTCTGAGCTTGGTGGACCCCGGTGCATTGGCTCAATAAAATTCCTTTGCTTTTGCATCGACTCTGGACTCTCTCAACTGGGCTTCCAGGAATAGGCTCTGATGATCCAAGTCTAACACTATGATGCAATTTGATAATATTGCTGCATACTAAGTAGAGTTAAAAAAATATTTATAACCAAGTATCAACAATCCTGAAAACACGTTTTCATAAAAACTGGCAAGACCTTTTATTTATGTGTTATTTAAAGCTTAAAGGAAATTTGCCCTAAAGATGAGCAAACTACCAAAAATCATCAGAGTGATAACGTGCATAACTAATAGAAAAGCATCCAAGTGAATGAATGAGAAGCTACAAGTGTGGCACTCTCTACTGTACTATGAAAGGGCAGTGAGTACTGTGAGTTTTTGCTTCCTTTTATCTTTCTTTCATTAATGGTTCACATTTTTATTGTGAAGCATTTATTTTATTTTGGTTTATTTATTATTACACTTTAAAACTACAAATATTTGGCTTCTATTTCAAAAAATTTCAATGTCCGTGTATAACTGAGTTTTGTGTTTTGGTATTGTAGCCTGAATTTGCCTGTTTTCCTGAGTCAATTTATTATTTTTCATTGTTTTATGTTAGAACTGAGTTTTGGGTGCTTTTATCACATATGGTCATGTTATCTGCAAATAGCCCTAATTCAAGCATCCTTTATCTCCTTCTCTTACTTATTTCCTAAGGCCAGGACTCCCCACAGAGTCCTAAGGCCAGGACTCTACTCTATTATGTAGAGTAAAAATGGTGAAAAGAATAATCTTGATTTTTTTCAGATCTTGGATAGGTTTCTGTCTTCCCTTAGTCAACATAATGTTAGATTAAAGGTTGTATGTGGCCTTAAAAACAGTGGGATACATTTCTTCAATGCCTAATTTGTTCAGAAGCTTTCTCTTGTGGGTATATTAAAATCTATTTACTGTATTTATATACCAGATGAGGAAATCATATAGTTTCTGTGCTGGACAAATTTCCACGTGTGAATGAGAACTAATAAATATGTGCTTGATACTTGTTAGATGAAGTGCTCTGTAGATGTTTGTTATATCCATTCATAACAAATATGATGTTTCTTCTTTGATTTTCTTTTTGGATGATATGTCCATTGCTGAGATTATGGTGTTAATATCTTCATCTATTGCTGTAATAGAGTATTCTTTCCCTTTAGAAATATTAATACATATTATATAAGTTAGTATGCTCCAGTGTTTAATAAAAACATATTTAGAAGTATTGTTTTCTCATATATAATTGATTTCTTTAATCATCATACAATGCTCTTTTCTTTTTAAGCTGCTTTTCATTACAGTGTCTCTCACTTACTAATAACTTTTTTTGGAGTATTATAGTTACTTGTCATAGTTACATTTCCAGTTGCTGTGAAGAACAAATAAACAGACAGACAAACAAACAAACCCTCTGACATAATCAAGTCAAAGGTTAAAGGATTTATTCCATCTCTTAGTTCCACAGGGATACAATCTCTTGTGGTAAGGAAGACTTGCGGCAGGTGGCCAGGGAAAGCATGGTGACAAGCTGAGAAGGGTGGCTAAAAAACAGAGCTCTGAGGCCAGCTGTCATCAGACTAAACTTTCCAAAGGCTCCCAGCCTCCCTAGACAGCACTACCATCCCAGCAGTAAGGCTGCACACCTGTGAGCCTGTGAGAAACCTTTCCCAGCCAAACCACACCCTTGCTCTTGCATTCACTTGTACTCTCCCTTGGTTTAGGACATTTTCTAACATAGTGTTTTTGAAAAGTCTCTTAATGTTTAGCATTCTCAAAATTTTCTGAATCTCAAAAATCCCAATTTTTAATAACCGTGTCCCCGTATTTCCAGTTTATATTCACACTCTACTTGTCATTTGTGTTCTTCAGCTCTGTATGTTCAGACTGTTCAGGAGCTGGTTAGTTCTGTTTCATCTTAGCCCGTCACTTGTGCTCTTATCTCACACTTACTACTTGACTGAGGGACTCCTGTGGCTCGGAATTTCTGCTTTACTTTTAACTGAGGTCATTTCTTTGTTTAATTTCCGATTAGAATATTCGATGTTGATCCTTGCTGTCTTCAGCTCATCAGCTCATCTGTGGAACTGTTGTCTGAAAGGTCTTCTACACTGAATACTGCTTGGCCATTCCTGAGACATAGTTTTGAGTACTACATGAGACCAGAGTTTCCTGAAGGCTTTTAATTCTTTCTGCTATACTACTTTATAGCATGAAGGATGAGATATTTGTTCCATTCTTCCTTATTTGGCTTTTCTACTGCTATGTTCCCATGAATTGTCACTGGGTTTGTTTGTTTGTTTGTTTGTTTGTTTTGTGTGCATTTGTTTGTTTTTGCTTTGCAGCGGCTGGGGCAGGGGGTGGGGGTAGAGCGAGATTCTCTGAGTCTGTGGTCATCTTCACTGTTTCAGCACTGGATGGCATCCAGGCCCAGATATATCAGAATTGTGGCATGACTATATTATCCTTGTTTCAGAATTAGAGGGCAGTCTAATCCAAGTTTATTTCAAATAATCAGTTAATGTGTTGCTCAGAAAAGAAGACTACATAGTGACAAAGAGTAGTCTATTACCACAGTCATTTTCTGAGACTTATTTAATCCCTGATGGCTATATTACAGCTAGTTACTGGCTTGAGATCAGACTGCAAAGTTCTTGTTTGCTCTGGTACAAAAGACACCAAGGAGAAACTAGCCTCAGGGTTCTATCTAACACCACATCTTCTTAGTCTGTGACACATTTTGAGCCCATATCCTCTTAAGACCAGCATAACACTGCGATATGACCAATCCCTATACTTGTATAGACTGCCACTTACTGAGGTGAACTCGTAGTCCAGAACTCTGGGAATAAACCACAAGTGAGGCAAGCTCAGAAAAAAGTCCAGAAGATGAGGCTTTGTGTCATGTTCTAGAACTGGAACTCTTCCAGAGATTGTGCCTACTGCCAGGACAAGGATGGGACTGTTTAGATCTGAACCATATTGTGGTTCACAAACATACCATTATTTTGGGCAAAATCTTATTCCTGCTGCAATGTTCTAGATGAAAAGAAAATGGCATCTCATACCCAGGATTGTTTGTTGGTAAAGGTAGATATTTGGCTATATTGATGGTAAGATGGTCATGCTGAATCAAAGGGACGTGCGTAGACTGAAGGTTTCACCAACATTCACCTCACAGACAGTAATGTAGGCCAAAGCATGTCTGTTTAATTGGGGCACATGATACAGCACATTGTCATTGGAGGTTCTGGAGCTCTATTTATAAACAATAGCAACACAGTTATGCAACACAGTGAAAAGGCTGTCTAAGTTTAAGAGAGATAAATAAAATTATATGACCTACTATGGTTCTGGAGGCTAATTGTGCAGGTACTGGCTTGGTCTTAGAGTTTAATTGATATTTGAATAGTACTGGGTTTCACTAGAGTTTCTTAATAGTTTTTTTTTTCCTTCCTGCTCAGATTAAAAGGTGTCCTGTGACTTTTGATCCCAGAAACCACACAGCTCTGAGGGAAGAAGATATCCCAATGGAAGGGAATCCTGAGACAAAAGAGCCTAGGAATTACACAACTCTGTGGTGGGACAGTGTCCCAGGGAACTCAGGAACCACACAGCTCTACAAGAAAGCCTCCTCAAGTAGAGGCTTGTACCTCCCAAGGGAGGTTATCCCTAGCTGAGCTCAGGAGCTAAGGAGCCTCAGCCCCATTCCACTTCTCTGCTTTTTCCCTTTTTCTTTTTATTAATTCTTTTTATTTTGTCTTCTGAGAGTCACACCAGGCAGAGAATCTTATAAAAAAAATTTCTGGGAAAGGACTCCAGTATGGATGGGTAGGATTGGCTGCCTCTGTTCTTGGCAGAGGACAGCAAGATACTGAGCAGACTCTGCTTTGTATAGGACTTCTTAGGAGAGAGAGCTTATTTCATTTTGTCATGTTTTCTGGGATATTAGGTTTATATATTCTATTACCTTAAAGATTATTCTAATGAAAAGCTTTTGATGTCTTTACTATATATGTGTAGAAGTAGAATTATTAGGTAAAAATTGATGAAAATGTACATGACTCATGATAAAGAACATCAAATTGTGTGAAAACATCTTATATATGATTTATAAGGAAACTAGAAAAATCAAATTTTCATAGTAATGACACACACCCACAGCAGTAAATACATATATTGCTATATGATATGAGAAAATATATGGGTAATTTAATATTTTCTTAGGTTTATATGGAAATGAGAAATGTTGCTTTATTTTGACTTATACTTTGACCATGATCACTTAAATACGCAGGTGCTATGTACCTTCCTGATTATCCTTAGAATAAGGCTTTTGTATTTCTATCTCGTACAAACTTCATAGAAACACTTCTTACATGTTGCTTCTCTGGTCAGTCTGCTCATTCCCATTTTTCTAGTGTTGTAAGAGTTTGTATAATGAAATCAGAGGTGGTGTGAGTGGACAGAGGCAGTTTGAAAAAGATTGCTTAGTCATCTGTGGAGTTCCATAAGCCTCGTAACTAGAGTTCTACTGTTATTGCCATAGTTGGCCTGGTTGTCAGTTTTTCAAAAATTGTTTCCAGTCACTTTTTTTTTTTTTTAGTTAACCATGCCACCTAATTTTTAAATGACAACAGCTTTATTAGTCATCCTAAAACATTCTGTAGTAATCTCTGAAAAAGGCACTGTGAATTGGCTAAAATCATTTCAATTAAATTGTTTTCATTGGAAAGAAAACTAAACCTTGAGACCTAGCAAATAAATGGTTTGTTTCATTTTGCTCCATGTTAAGACAGTAGAAACAGATCTTTGGCATTTTATTAGCCTATGCTTCCTTGCTGCATAACCATTGAAGTGGAAGTTTCTGGTTGTTTGGAAGACTCAGTTGTGTCAAGTGGTGTTTTGGTGGTAGATGTCTTGTGAGAGGACATGTGATGTTTTGCTGGGAGCAGACACCTGAGAGTGCGCGTGATCTTTGGAAGGAGTACAAATAGAACCCCATGGACAATGGGACAAAGCTTTTGCATTGCTACGTCAGCTGTGCAACAAAGCGAACCATTCCAGAGAACTTCTCCTGGTCCTCCAGCTGCTTGTGGCTGCTGACTCATTCTGATTCTGTGGAGCCTGGCTGGTTCTGCTGGATTGTGCCACCTCTCCAGATTTTTGTTGCTATTTGGTTTTGGCTGTTAGACTGAACTGATAGAATCCTGACAACAATGGAATTGGCCCAAAGAACTACATCTATCTAAACAAGTCCACAACCTCTTTTTTTTTTCTATTAATATTCTTTCTCCCCTTCTTCTGGTTAGTAGGTTAGAAGTGAGGTTGAAGTGTTTAGGAACCCTAAATAAATTAGGTTTTGAAAACTCAGAGCCTACAAGCAATAAATGCCATTCTATTTTGGTACCATTACTGACATTCTTGTTGTGAACACTATGATTAATCCTGGTGGGAAATAACTTACCCACTTATGAATTATCATGAAGTATAAATCATAAAATGTATATTACCTATTTCTATAGTAATATAAATATAATTAAAAGTACATAAATGTAATTATTTAGGATAGGAATAGTGTGATTTAAAATATTTAAATATTTAGTCTCTTTAAAATATTTTTGTTTCATCTTTTTGAATTTATTATTATAATTTATTCATATTACATCTGGGTTATAATCCCCTTACTCTTATCTTCCCACTCCCAACCTGCACACCTCTCCGATCTATTCCTCTCTCCTGGACCTCTGACAGGTGGGGTCCTCGTCTAGAACTGTCTGACCACAGCCCACTAGGTCTCATCTGGATGGTCTGAGTCCCTGTCTTCTGTGTTCCCTCAGGCCTCTCATCCAGGGTGTAATGATCAAATTCCAGCCACCAGAGATCTTGTTAGAGGCAGTCTCCTGCTCCTCTCCCCTTCCCCATGTGGAGAATGTGCTGTCCATTGGCTACCCCTGAACAGTGAGTCCAGGACCTCTGTTGGCACTGTCCTTGGATGGTGTATCAGTCCATGCAGGCTTGGGTCCAGATCCGTCAGCCTTGATAGTTTTCTTGTGGAGCTCCTGACATCCACGCACCCCACCCCCATCCTTCTATCCACCATCACTCTTTTACACTTTCTTCTAATTTAAGTGCTGAATTCTCACTGTTCTAAGGTTGGACCTGCACATTGAATTCTTACACTGAAAGCAGAATTAGAGAGGAAAATATATGTTTCCAAGAAGGATACGATTAACCTATTCCTATTTGTATTGTGCGTCACGTGGCCCATTAAAATATTTTATTGTTTTACACATAAAGATTGTTTGAGACAACCACCATTATTCTTCAATTATTCATGAGGTATCATTATTTATTCATTAGTTCCTAAGTAATTTTGCATATCATAAGTACCTATACTATTTTGCTCCTTGTATGAAAATGTGTTAGGACATTAGACTTATATGAGGTGGAGCACTGCTTTTATCAAGTAACCTAATATGGACACTCAAAGTTGGAATATATTTTCAGACAATATATAAGGAAACTAAGATATTCATGATAGTCAGAAATAAAGTAGTTGTGTGCACTGATAGGCAATTGTTGAAAAACCTATGTGTCATGAATAATAGTGCACACTGAGAATATAACATGTAAATCTAAAGAACATGAAGACCACAAAAAGTCAAAATAGGCACTCATTTTAAACCGACATTTCAAAAACCATAGGTATAGAATATCCTAAGCTATAGGTAAATGTCCCCCAAAGTAATGCTTTATAAACCTGTTGAAATGATAAACTAGGACATTTTGAGGAAATGTAAAATAATGTTTTATGATGGCATAGGCACTGTGTGACTTATGGAAATCAAAAAGTGTCATTTCACACAACAAGAATACAATAATACAGAGAAATTAGGTAGTAAGAGATTCAGAAGGGTGATGTCTTCAGAAAGACATCTGAGAAAGATGATGTCATCAGTTGAAAGAATGAATTAAAAATTAATACATAGAATTATTAAATGATATTTAGATGAAATAACCATCCAATCTGTTTTCCAAATTAATCCCCACTAACAAAGAATGGAATGGATTCATCACTCAAATGCAATGAGCACCAACAAAGAATATGTTGTCTCTAACAAGACAATACATTTTTATTAATTTTTTACATACACTTTTATATTATCACACATATATACAATAAACTTCCTACAGCAAGAAAACAATAACACAATCAGGAATTATATAAATATTACAGTCTTAGTTTTTGGGCTATTTGTATTTGACAACCTTGAAGATAACATCTTTCCTATCTTGGTGCATCTAAAATTCTGAATGTAAATCATCATTATCAACTTAAAACATCTATTTTCACATAAAAACATCTTAACCCCTAAACAACTAAGCTTAATTGTAAAACTAAAATATCTGGTCTTCAACCTCCTCAGAGACTTGAGAGGGAATAAACTTGATTACCTGAGTATACTGAGAGCAGGTTAGCTTTCCACATGAGAAGGTGACAGAGACAGTTTGCTACTCAAAGAGTCACTCAAAACTTTCTATAACCTTGGAGCAATCTTCTTTAGCCTTCTGGCCCAATATATCTGACAGATATTTTTATGAGGTAGGAACTATTGAGAACTTGCTTACCCTATCTTGGCAGAGTTAGACCATCAAATCTGCCTGTCTCCACACTTGTCTTTTTTTAGGCAAAAATTCTGTCTGTAGTCCAAATGAGGACATTTTGCCAAGTGGCCTGTTTGCCACATTTGAAGCCATCTTCATAAGGAGGTTCTTTGATGCTCATCATCCTTTTGAGGTAGGCTGGGTATTGCCATGAGTTAACCTGTCTCGTTATCAGTGAGTCTTTAAAATAGTGAAAAACATTTTAAAATGACATGTACTATATGTCTCTTATATTTTGAAGACCTTGTCTACCTATTTTACCTTATCTTTCTATAGAATCATATCTATCTGTTGTATGTAAGATGTATATTCTTGTGATAAAAGTAGACAAGTAATTGATATGACCATGATTTGATCAACTAAAAATTAACCGGTATAACTTATTTATCCTGATCAGCCTGCAATACCACTTTCAAAGTATTGGAAGAAAACCTTGTGTTATGATTGAATTATATGGGTACAATACCTCATATTAGAGTCGAAACCGTAGAAACTGGACCACAGATGCTATTCCTATCTTGTTTAACAATTTCCCCAATTTTATTTGGGCCCCTACAAAGGTATTATTCATCACAAATTGTCACCCCTCTCCAGTAAAATCTGTGTGACAATTACTACACAAACTTGAGAACTAACACCCCCAAAGTGGGGAAAGTCTCCTAAACTGGGGTAGGTACTCCTGCCAACAGAAACTTCAGTTTCAAAACTCTCTTTGCCAGGAGCTATTTCCTATTCTCTCTATTTCTAACTACATTTCCCTCCCAAGGTGTGACTTCTCAAGTTTAACAATGGTTACTGTAAGACCCTGGCCTGGGACTACAGCCAGGGACTACAGCCAGGGACTGTCCATGGCCAAAGTAGTTCTCTTTCACCTCCACTTATTAAAAGAGACATGACTAAAAATTAATCATTAGTTGATGAGTTACACTATGGCCTACAATAAAAATGGAGTATTTCAAAAGATTCCAGGTAACAAGAACAAATTAAATAAAGTAGAAAAAAAATATCTTGGCACAAAGGTGCTGGACGCAAGTTTCGAGAGAGAGAAAGTTTCATTAAAAAGAAAAGGTTGGGCGTGGACAAAGAGAACACGTACATATTGATACTAAGCCAATAACTTAGAAGTGATGATGTCTTTTCACTATGTACTCTGTACCTTGTATTGTTTCAATTCAAAGTCGTAATTCAAAAAATGACAACACAGTAACTTCGTATTCTGTATTTGTACTGTGTATACTTGATTGCTCACTGACTCCCGCCAATCTGCTCTGTGGAAAAATGGTGTGGAAAAATGTAACCAAAAAAACCTCAGCTTTCAAAAAAGTGTATATAATGCTCGACTGCTTGACTGAAAAATACACTCAGATGGAAACTCACACTTGTGTTGCCTCTGTTTGTCAATGCCTTATCTCTGTTCACCGATGCACCAAGAACCTCTAATCCCAAGGACCTATCCTTGACTGAGGTAGTGGTCCATGACAACAAATCAGCCAGAAGAAGCCTTAAGAGAATGACTCATCATTTCCTTTAAGGGGGGTCGGGTAGGTTTTTGGTTGCTTTCTTTGACTATAGAGGGCTATTTTCAATGAGAGTTGGTTATAAGTTAGTATGGGTCTTATTTAGAGAGAAAACAAGATTTGACTCAGGGATTTCTCTTTTCCTTTATCTTCCATTCTTAGGTTTATAGATAGGGGTTGAAAAGAAAGAAGGGGGAATATAGAAATATATAGGGAAAATTGGATAAAAAGTTGATTAATGATCTATTCCTCAACTTAATGCCTTATTTGTCACTCACAAAGTTATTTTTAATTCAATAGTATAGAATTTTGTATATAGATGCAAAATAAGTTTAATTTTAGATACAGTGGTATAGAACTCAAATGTAAGATTATTCTTCACACACGTTATATATATATTTCTACTCTAACAGGACATCTCAATATACAGATTATAAGGAACTATAATTAATGCTTCTATATATATATATATCAGGATATATAGACATATAATAAGCTATTTGGCTTTTTTTATAATTCCATAGAAATAATGTTGTGTAAAGTACATTACAGTGAAAAAGGTGACAAGATGTGTAAAACTGCTAAAAATACTAAAAAAAATTTGCATTATAAAAGCAAGTAACCAATCAGAATAGTAGATTTATTTTCTTTTTCATGAAGTTTTATTTGGTTATCAATGATACCATAAAGGAATGTGTCTATGATGCTTCTCATATGGCTAAACTGTTTAGAGTTATGGCAACACATCACATGGTTATTTTTCAATAGTTGAGTGCATAGCACTAGTACAGTGTTAAAGGTCATTGGACTTTATTACAGTTCAGCTGCACTGTTAATTACATAAGTGAATTCAGAGAAACTATTCTGCCTGTGTCTTTCTTTTCATACTAAAGTTAGTTATGTACGTGGGTTTTGTATTTTTTATCCTGTTGCCTCATTTTCTCAGAGACCTGGAATAACCGTGTCCAGTGTACAGACGACATTTTATTCCTAAGATAGTTTTTATATTATCCTTTTTCCATTTGTAATTTAGGCTTTGTTCTTTTCCCTTTTTAATCTCATCAACCCTTGAATCAGCTTTGCCAGTCTTGATAATCAGCTTGGACAATCAACTTAGCTTTTTGATTCATTGATTTTTGTCTGTGGTTTAATTGTTCTTTATTGATTTATTTTTGTCCTGATTTTACTGTCCTCTTTTGCCTAATGTAATCTATTTATTTGAGTTTCCTCTCTCTTTTTCAACTGTGTCTTGTCCTATGTTTCCATTTGTACTGTTCTTATTTTATTTTCTAAAATTGATTTGTTGTGTTTCATTTGCATCTGTGATTGCTCCTTTGACTTGTTGATTGTTATTATTCAATAGTATGTTTGGTAATTTCTATGTATTTGCAGCTTTTCTCAATGCTGTTAATACAGGAAGTATCTTCTAAGGCAGCTGAAGAGATAAATCATACACAGTAAACAGGGGTGTCTAGAAAAGTCAAGAGTCAACTTCCCAGACATAAAAATGAATGTTTACAGATTATGTTCAGAATCTAAGATTGTTCCATTCTTCACATAAAGGATGTACTTTGATAAATATCTAAGAACCTCTAGACCACCACTATTGTTGAGGATGTAATATCAACTGGAAGTAATGTGTTTCCACCCTTCTACACATTGTATTCCATGTAAACGTGGAATGAGTAAGAGACTGATAAATGCATATTTATTAGAAAATATTAATTAGATAAAATGAAACTCAAGAAAGTCAACAGAGTCACCTAAGAGAGTCATCACGCCAGCTTTAACCAATGTGGTGATGGAAGCGGGATGCTGAAGACCATTAGAGCTCGCATCCTGCCACCAGGTATACCAGATGCCAGACCATACACCAGGTGTACCATATCCCACTTGAGTTTTCATCCTGCTTTGGCCTGATTTTTCTTTTCTGACTTGTGTTTGGTAGATGTAAGTGTTTTCCCTGTTCCTTTTATTGTAGTTATCTGCATTGCCTTTTGATTTATACGTAAGATCATGGGTGAACATTTACCTTAAATCTCAGAGAAGACCTTTCCACATTGCCAAGACTATGAAATATCTTGGGGGTAGAATGATTTTTTTTATTTTTTTTTTAATTAAAGGTAGACATGAGCCTTTTATTCCAGAGGCTGACATAAACGATCCCAGCCTGAAAATAAAAACAGTCTCATGTGTTAAACATTTTGTTTATAATTCATAATACTGTGTTTGGGGGTGGGCTTTTGAAAGTAGCATTATTTATTTTTGGTTTTCTGTGTAGCCCTGGATATCCTGGAAATAACTCTGTACACCAGGCTAACCTCAAAGACACAGAGATCTGCCTGCTCAGGCCTCTGGAGTGCTGGGATTAAAAGTGTGCACCATCATTCAGCAAAACCTCTGAATTGTTGAACAGATTGATCTACTTATGGATTCATTTTTTAATGGGCTTGGGAAAGGTTATAAACTAACAAAAACACCTCCTCTCATTATGTCGATTTCTGTCTCTCTGTCTTTCTCTGTCTCCTTCACTTTTCACCATGATACTATGCCTCACCCTAACATAAAAACACAGAAACCAAATAACCACAGCTAAAACCCTCTGAATCTATGAACCAAAATACTTTTTTTTCTTTAAAGAATCTTGTAACAAAAGAAGAAAGGCTACAAACACACGCCATATGTCAAGAGATAACAGTGTACATAGTAATCTGAAGAAACAGTTGTGAACAAAAAATTATGTACAACATATATAAATCACAAGCAGAAAACATACTTGGGTTTCTTTGTTGTTCTACTTCTTGATTTTTATTTTGAATAGCATGATTATATGAAAATTACTCCTTGATACACAAATAACTTCATAATAAATAAAGGGCCAGGGTCACAAAATTATGTATGTAGAATTTTGATGTGCAGCAATACTATGTACAGTTTGTCCTTTGAGATTTCTGCATGTGTGTGCACATGCGCATTTTCCTTCATCCACTTAGAATTACTAATTTATTTTTAAATTAAGTTAGTGTATATAAATGGACCATATTTTATTTGTTTGGTTTTAATATTTATTAGTCAATCCATTGGCTTATCTCTATTACATTGAGTCCTAGCCTTTTCTTGATAATTTTGATTTAAGAGGTGCATTAAGAAAATTACATTGTTTTCTTGAAATAAATATTACATACTTGAGTTTTTACAGGACAGCTGTTTACAACATGGATTCATACCTTCTCTTAAGTTCAAATGTTACATACAATGACTGACATTGTTTAAAATAAGATATAACATCTGATAGAGCTTTATATTGGGTTTCAAACCAATCTGACCTATCCCATTGGAGGAGAAATGTGATTCTTAAGGAGAAACATCTTTACTTTAATTGTCAACTACTTATATGGGGAAAACCAATATGAAAAATCCAACCTATTCCTAAAGTTCACCACAAAGGTCCATTCGGGAAGAAAGCATTAGTAACAGAAGCTTGATTTACTTAGTGCTCACTGTGGGGGTAATAGGTGCAGGGAGTTAAGGCATTTGTTATACTTTCAACAAAATAACTGAGGTGCTGGCTTTTTGACCCTATTTGGGCACCATGGATGGAAAAGTAAAGAAAAATGATTTTGAATTAAAGCCATAACATGTGAATGTGTTTTTCTCCTTTCTCTGTTTGGTTAGTGACCCGCGGGCATCAACAGCATTCAGTATATTGGCATCTTCTTTGCACAGCATGCAAGTTATTCTTTAACAGCTCTCTCTCTATCAACTAATACTACATATACTATTAAATAAATAACCAACTGCATATTCCTAACCCTTGAGTAGTCATGGAAAATACAATGTACTAATTTTCTTTGCTAAATATAGCCTCATTTGGCCCTAGAATTATATGTACTTACTGTGAACAAAGTTGTAGCTTACTGTCTTTCATTAACATGGTTGCATTCAGATGAAATACAAACACACACACACACACACACACACACACACACACACACGATAGCAACAATGAAAAAGAAAATTATTAGGGAGGCATCATCCAGTAACTCTTAGGAGTAGATGCAGAGTCCCACAGCCAAACACTAGGTGGGAAAAGGGAAGCCTAGGAGAGCAGGTGAAGGAAGCATTATGGGAATTAGGAGACCAAAGATACATGAGAACATGGCCCATAGAATGAACTAAGCAGAAAACGCTGCACACAGAATCAACTAGGCAGGGCTCATAGGGAATCACAGAGACTGAGGTGACAATCATGGATCCTGTATAGGTCTGAGCTCGGTAATCTGCATGTGTAGCTTGGTGTTATACTGCCAGGTCTAGAAAATGGTACATATAACAGCAAGAGTCCAGGTCCTGTACATCATACAAGTATTCTCTCCCATATTCCATGATGTTCTCTAAGCCTAAATCAGTATAATTTCCAACTGCATTCTAAGCATCTGTTTTTGTAGGCACAGATAAGTGAAGCTCTCCCTGGTCATCACAGAGGCTTCTTCTTACAGAAATCCACAGCTGGTCAAAATTCAGAAAATACCTATCTGTAGGGGGTAAGGATATATGGATGATATAAAGGAATAATACTTATTTACAATCCGACCTCTCTGTTAAACAAAACCTCAAAAATTATCACATGAAGAACCATCTTGCCTCCATCTTAGACTCAAAGGCCACCCTAAAAGACAAAGTAGGCTCATTCCTGTTTATAATTAATCATGTTTCTCAACAATTGGGATCTACACCATCCGAAAAATAAACTACAAATGGCTCAGAACTGTCTGTTCCAGTTATGGAAATCATGTCTTTTTCCCCAAAAGTTAATAACCATTTTGAGACTCTTACTTTCTTTCAAAAGGAGTGTCATGGCTACCTTGTTATGACTACTTGTTGTTATGCATACTTTGCAACTATGGCTTTGTTGAGAAATTCCTTCATACTCGTTAGGCTTATGATCTGCTCCTCTAACATTGCAAATTTTGCCTGCCAGATTTCCATTTTGGAGACCCCCTACTCATGTTCTTTATTAAAAAAAAACATGTCTTCCTCACATCTAAATCTGACCTCTCAAACCCTGACTTAGGAGACGGGAACCTGTGTACATGAATTAAAAAAAAAATCTTCTTTCATTAATAGCTTGCTTTAACTACTTCGGCCGTGATGACTTAGGTCAGTAGTCTTTCTCCTTCCATCTTTGGGATTGACATTTGGAGGCCTTGGTAACATCAAGATTCCAAACTAAATTTAAAAATTCAGAAGCTGTACTTTTCCCTCTATTCCTTCTGGACTGGCAAACTGTTCCCTCTGAGGTACAAACCTTGGAAACATTCCAAAGACTCCCAAGGCATCCATGCGGTTCCTCAGACTGCCTGAGCAAGTGATCCACATCAAACAAAGGAAAACAGCTAGCACATTTTTCTATTTTTCACAAAGGCCTCCTTCTGATAAGTAAGAGCTTTTAGGTTTTTTTGTTTGTTTGTTTGTTTCTTCTGTGACATCTGGTTTATAGTTCTGTTCTGGTACTATGGAATCCACATCAGGGATGTAGCCAGACTAATGAGGCCCAACAATCCTCTGTCCATGACAATGGAAGATGTACCACCGCCCACCAGTTATTTCTGCTCTATTGCAAGTTAAGGCAAAGGCACTAGGTTTTGTTGCTATTTGCTTATTTGTTTGTTTGTTTGCTTGCTGGCTTGCTTGTTTTTGTTTTTCAGATCTAAGAACCCCTAAGCCCTGAGGATTCATTGGTGATACTCAGAGGAAAGAAAATTTTAGAGGCTGGCCACCTGAGTGCCCATTGGCAGGGTTCCAAAGTCTAGGCTGCACAACAGATCCAAGGAACTATAAGGATGCTCCAAGGCCCTGAAGGACAAGTCTAGAGTTTATAAAAGGCCAGTGTAGAGATAGAACTCAGAAAAGTCCATCCTAAGTGAAGCAGGGAAACCCAATACTTAGGAAAGCTTCTGATGAGGTCCTGGCATCTGGGTTGTGCAGGGATGCAACTGAAAAAAGCCTCCTGTTTGTTAGGAAACTTTCTTTGGTCAAACTGAAGAATCTCTGACTGGCTTCAGTTGTTTTTATTGTCTCTATTATTATTTTACTCTATACCTTCTCTTGTGTTTTGCTTGTCTTTGAGCATTCCACCTGGTGTAAGTTCTATTCATTGGTTTTATTTTCCATTTCTCTGTCTCTTGTATGTGTGTCTGCTTCAGTTACAGGTGAACTTGCAAGTGAGACCAAGTTCTAATTAGCACCACTACCTGAGTGCTGGGATTACAGGAGTTTGCCATTGCACGCAGCTGATAATATGATTATTTATTTGTTTGTTTGTTTGTTTATTTATTTACTTTGTACCCCAGTCTTATCCTCTTCCTCCTCTCCTCCCCATCAAGCCACCTTATGGTAAAGACAAACTAGTTCATTCCTGTTTATGATTATATGCCAGTTTCTCAAGGATTGGGCTATGCCCAACCTGCAACGTTAAGTATAAATGGTTCTGTACTGCCTGTTCCAGGAATACACGCCTGTTTTTTTCAAAAGTTAATAACCATATAGTGATGGCACGTGCCTTTAATTCCAGCATTTGGGAGGCAGAAGCAGGAGGATCTCTATCAGTCTGAGGCCAGTCTGGTGTACGTAGTGAGTCCATGATAACAAAGGCTACACAGAGAAATCCTGTCTCAAAAAACAAAACAGAACAAAACAAAAAGGTCCCCTTCTGTCAAAGGTATAGAGAAGGGGAAATAGGGCAGAAGAGGGAGGGACGGTAGCAATGGGAAGGTACAAAGAAGAGGGTAACAATCCAAATAATTTATGATAATTTAAAAACAACAGCAAAAAACCCCCACAAAAATTAAATAGCCATCTTGCAAGCCTACCTTTGTTTTAAAGGGATGTTATGCTCCTTTGTTATTGACTATCTTGTTAATATCATGCCCACCTTGAAACCAAATGGTTAAAAATTATAGAATCTGCAACAAAAGTTGACTTAAATGTTTAACACAGGGTTAGTAATTAGAAGACTACATATGTAATCTTAACAAAGATTACGAGACATCCATCAATGGTTATCATTCTGGGTAAATATTCAAATGTGCTAACCTTGCTTTGTAACTCCTGCTTTGTAAGTACTTTTGAGAGTGTTTGTTAACTAAAATACGTTAACCAAGAACATGTTTACTATACTAAAAGGCTCACCCAGAAAAAGGGTCAAGTGTACACTTGAATACCAAACACTCAGCATGGTTCTAGCCAACAATGTTAGGGCCATAACTTGTATTAACCAGAAACTAGGATATCCCTAACTTATGGTGAAGCAAATCTATGACCCAGAACATATAAAATATCTTTCCCTACCTAGCATTTATTCTGGCTACCAGAGACTGATTTAAGCCTAGCCTCTGTGTCTTTAATAATTTTATTAAGCTTTGTTTGTTTTGATAGACTGAGTCATACAAGAAACTGTGACATTCTGTAGGGGTGTACCATGAAAGGACCGGGAAAGTAAAGCTGTCAGTCTTCCTACTGATTTTATTTATGATTTAAAGTTTTATTTTGGTACTAAAACAACTTCAATTCAAGAATTGCAATTGTTAAGGCTAAATTTAACAGGCATAAAACTGTAGAATCCTAATCTTATAAAAACTTCTAGCTTGTAAGCTATTAAGACAATTAAGACTTGCATATTAGCAGTCATCTTATAAATGATCCAATTCTTTATAAATGTAATTCATCTACGGAGGCAAGCTTTACTTAGCCTCCTGTATATATTTTCAAGGTTAAACCAGAACAAGTAACTAATTACAAGGAAATTTTTATTTGAAATTAGGTATACCTAATAGACAACCCTCAAAACTTTTCAGAGGCTTGCATAATGCAGCATTAAATTTTTTAATGGAAAAAGTTTGCTTTCATAGGCAGAGATCCAACCACCTAATCGCAACCAAAGAAGACATATGGAGCATGACGCTCTACCTGAATTGTGGTAATGCTACCACTTGACAAAAGTGCCCTATGCCTCACCTGCCACCAGGACCATGCACAAAGGGTGGAAACTCTTGGGTTAACTGCTCTACTCTGCCTCATCAAAGTAAGGTCAGTACCTTAGGTTCCGTCTCTACAGGCAAATCTCTCAGACCTGGTCAGGCAGCCAAAGACAGATATAGCCCGGTGTGGTAGCTGAAGATTTAATGTTGTCTCATATGACAGCCAAAGTCCTACAACCACTGCCTCCAATAAAGCCATAAAAATGAGGGGACCCTAGGGCAACAACTGGGAAACAGGTAAGTGTCTGTCATTTTAATTGATACATAAATCATTTGGATTATACTGCCTGCAATAATTTCTCCTCAGATCTCTGATGTTCAGGCTCACTATAGCTTCATCAATGTAGCAGTGGCTTACTAGTCAATGTATTTCATATATAAAACCATATATAAAAGGAAAGGCCTTGCTTTTCTGGAGCTATTAAGTGACCTGTTAAAAAAGGCAAACTCACAGACAGGTTTGCCTTACTAATAGGCTTCATATTAGAGGATAAACAGTTTCAAATGTAACTTCTACTACTTAAATTAACTTATATTAACAAAGACTGCTTTAAGCAATCAGTCATTTACATAAATAACTGGATTTTTAAAAAATTTAATATTTCTCTTTATAAAGGGACAGACCTCCCATGATATCAACCAAACATGGCATATCAAGTTGCAGTAAGAATAGGTACCAGCCCTCATATTTAATCTGGACAAGGCAACCCAGTGATGTCTCAGGATATTTGATCCCATTGTGATCCCTCAAATTGTGAACTGTAAGAACCTGTCTTTGATCCCATTGTGATCCCTGAGATTGGACTGTAAATCCCTGTTTCTTGTGATTGCGCCCTAAAACATTTTTAATCCAAGAGCTCTGTTTATTGTAAACAGGTGATTAAGGTGTGGTTCAGCCAGCCTTATGCCCACCTTTAATTGAAGAGCTTTCTGTACATAGGATTTTATAAACTTAACCCTAGGTCAAGAGATGAAGCAAGAAACCAGCTGAAGTACTTTTGAGTTATGGGATATTTAAAACATCCTGTAGAAGCAGATGGGGTCTTTGGTGATTTTAGCTCTTGGGCTTTTCTCTTTTTTATTTTATTTTATTAATTTATTCAGATAACAACTCAATTGTTATCCCATCACTTGAATCCTCCTGTTCCTCCCTCTCCTCCGCTTTCACCCTATTCCCCTTCCTTAGGTCTAAGACCGAGGGGGACCTCCTCCCCCTCTGTATGGTCATATACTATCAAGTCTCATCTTCGTAGCCTGCTTATTTTTTCTTTGAGTGCCACCAGGGCTCCCCACCAAGTGAAGGTGGTCAAATATAGGGTGAAGATCTTTTCCCAGTCTGTAGGCTGTCACTTTGTTCTCTTGACAGTGTCGTGATTCCATTGATCAACCAGCCTATTGCTGTGCCAGTACCATGCTGTTTTAATTATTATTGCTCTATAGTACAGCTTGAGATCAGGTATGGAGAATGCTCCTGAGGATCTTTTATTGTATGTTTGTTTTAGCTATTCTGCGTTTTTTGTTTTTCCATATGAAGTTGAGAATTGATCCTTCAGTGTCTTTAAAAAACTGTGCAGGTATTTTGATAAGGATTGCATTGAATCTGTAAATTGCTTTTGGTAAGATGGCAATTTTTATTATGTTAATTCTCCCGATCAAGGAACAAGGGAGATATCTCCATCTTCTGATGTCATCTTCAGTCTCTTCCATCAAAGATTTAAACGTTTTTCAAACAAGTCCTTCACTTGTTTGGTTAGTTAGTCCTAGATACTTCATATAGCTTGTGGCTATCATGAAGGGTGTAGTTTTCCTAATTTCTTCCTCTCCATGATTGTCATTTGTATATAGTAAGGCTACTGACTTTTTGAGTTAATTTTGTATCCAGCCAATTTGTTGAAGGTGTTTCTCAGCTGTAGAAGCTCTCTGGTGGAATTTTGGGTGTCACTAATGTACACTATCATACCATTAGTAAATAGGGATAATTTGACTTCCTTCTTTCCCATTTTGATCCCCTTGATCTCCATTTGATGTCTTATTGCTCTGGCTAGCACTTCAAGAACTGTATTGAAGAGATATGGACAAAGTGGGCGGCCTTGTCTGGTCCCTGATTTTAGAGGAAATTCCTTGATTATCTCTCCATTTAATTTGATGATGGCTATTGGCTTGCTGTATATAGACTTTATTATATTTAGGTATGTGCCTTGTATTCCTGATCCCTTGAAAACTTTACACATGAATGGGTGTTGAATTTTGACAAATGCTTTTTATGCATCTAAGGAGATGATCATGTGGTTTTTTTCTTTCAGTTTGTTTATATGGTGGATTACATTGATGGAATTCCTACATTAAACCATGCCTGCATGCCTGGAATGACGCCTACCTGGTCATGACGAATGATATCTTTGATTTGTTCTTGTATTCATTTTGGGAGTATTTTATTGAGTATTTTTACATCAATGTTCATAAGAGAAATTGGTCTGAAGTGTCCCCCCCCCCTTTTTTTTTTGGTTGGGTCTTTGTGTGGTTTAGGTATCAACGTGACTGTGGCCTGTGGCCTCATAGAATAATTTGGTATTTTCCCATTCATTTCTGTGTTTTTGAGTAGCGTGAAGAGTTTCGATATTAGCTCTTCTTTGAAGGTCTGGTAGAATTTTGCAGTGAAAAGGTCTGGCCCTGGGCTTCTTTTTGGTTGGGAGACTATCAATGATTGATTCTATTTCTATAGGAGAAATAGGACTATTTAATTTGTTTATCTGATCTTGATTCACTATTGACAAGTGGAATCGGTCAATAAAATTTTCCATTTACCTTAGATTTTCAAATTTTGTGGCATATGTACCTTTAAAGTAGGATCTTATGGGTCTTTGTATTTCTTCAATGTCTGTGGTTATATCTCCCTTTTCATTTCTGATTTTGTTGATTTGCATCCTGTCTCTCTGCCTTTTAGTTAGCGGTTCAGTCCCACTGAGTTGTGGTTGCAATTCAGACCCCCTTCCAGACCTCCTCAGGGCAGTCAAGCTTCTCCCATGAGCGAGGGAGTCCCTACTGGGCCATGGGGATTGTCTTGTTCAGGTTCTATCAGCCCAATTTTGCAGGCTCAGTCTGCTGAGGCCAGCCCAGCCCCTGCAAGCTATTGCTGCGCACTGTGGCTCTGCTGCGGCCTCCTCCTGGGCTCCCTGTGGACTGGGTCACAGCAGGTGGGGGTGTCTGAGGACAGATTCAGTTCTTCCCCTGAGACTTCCCCAGGCCAGGAGCTCCGGTGTTTCACCGCCGCACACACGCACACACTGTGCCTGGGCTATGGAGTCCAGCTGCAGTCCACAGGTGGGTTTAGTTCCAAAGCCTGCAGAGTGGGTTCAGGTCCTCCGTGGGCTGCTGTTTGACTTGGGGTCAAGCCCACCTGCAGTCTTCATTGTGCAGGACCCCATTCTCCTAGTGTTCTTCAGTTCTTGCAGTCTGTAGCTCCCAATCTGTTCCCTGGCCTCCGTGCAGTAGATCAGACATAGTGCTTGATAGGCGCCGCCATCTTGTAACTCCCTCAGGCTTTACTCTTGAGATTTTAGCTTCATCTCTCCAGATCTTGAGCTCCTCAGCTTCTTGGCTTTTGGCTTTTTTGGCCCCAGAAAATTAATAACAGACTTGTCAAGAAAGCATGCTTCCTAATTGATGGCAGAAGAAGTCAACTGACAATCATGATTGGCCATCACTGGTCTATCTTTATTAAATCAAATCCTCAATCAAATCATTTTATTTCATACATAGTTTCCAAATGAGGAAAATAAAAAGTCATGACTACACCTAGCAGGATATGATATGTACAAATGAAAATATACTACTCTTTTCCAGAACACATAAAATTAATACATATATAACCACATTTAACTTCACCAATATCACACTATATGGTTTTAAAAAAGAAAGAAAGATCATTTATAGCTCAATCCATTTGTCCACAAATTTCGGGAATTCCTTGTTTTTAATAGCTGAGTAGTATTCCATAGTGTATATGTACCACAGTTTCTTTATCCATTCTTCTATTGAGGGACACATAGGCTGTTTCCATGATCTGGCTATTATGAATAAGGCTGCTATGAACATGGTTGAGCAAATTTTCTTGTTGTATGCTGGAGCATCTTCTGGGTATATTCCAAGGAGTGGAATAGCAGGGTCTTGAGGAAGCCCTATTCCCATTTTTCTGAGATAGCACCAGATAGATTTCCAAAGTGGCTGTACTAGTTTGCATTCCCATCAGCAATGAAGGAGTTTTCCTCTCTCCCCACATCCTCACCAGCATGTGGTGTCACTTGAATTTTTGATTTTAGCTATACTGATGGGTGTAAGATGGAATCTCAGAGTTGTTTTGATTTGCATTTCCCTGATGACTAAGGAGGTTGAGCATTTCTTTAAGTGTTTCTCAGCCCTTTGATATTCCTGTGTTGAGAATTCTCTGTTTAGTTCCAAGCTCCATTTCTCAATTGGGTTATTTGGTTTGGTAGTGTTTAATTTCTTGAGTTCTTTATATATTTTGGATATTAGACCTTTGTCAGATGTAGAGTTGGTGAAGATCTTTTCCCAGTCTGTAGGCTGTTGCTTTGTTTTCTTGACAGTGTCTCCTGCCTTACAGAAGCTTCTCAGCCTCATGAGGTCCCATTTATTAATTGTTGACATTAAGGCCTGGGCTTTTGGTGTTTTGTTCAGGAAGTTGTCTCCTGTGCCAAAGTTAAGCTAGAAGCAGAAAGAATCAAATGGTATATACTCACTTATATCTGCATACTAGCCCAAGGGGCATGTCCCATGAAAGCCTTCACTTACCAGGAAATTGGGACAGAGGGGAGGACATCCCATTGAGACTCTGGATGAGAGAAGCATGGGAGAATAGCAAAGTAGAAGGATCCAGAGGGTCCTAGAAACTTACAAGTAGAACATTATGATAGGCAGATTTGGGCCCAGGGGTCCTGCTCAAACTAAGGCACCAGCCAAGGACAATACAGGCAGTAAACTTTAAACCCCTACCCAGATCTAGCCAATGGTCAGAACAGTCTCCACAATTGAGTGGAGAGTGGGATATGACTTTCTCACGTACTCTGGTGCCTCATATTTGACCATGTCCCCTGGAGGGGGAGATCTGGTTGCACTCAGAGGAAGGACAGCAGGTTACCGAAAAGAGACTTGATACTCTAAGAGCATATACAGGGGGAGGAAATCCCCCTCAGGAACAGTCATAGGGGAGGGGAATAAGGGGAAAATGGGAGGGAGGGAAGAATGGAAGGATACAAGGGATGGGATAACCATTGAGATGTAACAAGAATAAATTAGTAAAAAAAAAAAACTGCCAAAAAAAAAAAAAAAGATAGATAGAAAATGACAGGAATAAAGAAACAACTATAACCTCAATAAATGTGTATGTGCATAAGAACATCGTCTTTAAAAATAAGACATAACATAAAGGGCACACTCTGTAACTTGTGGAGTGTCATTATCTATTGTTTTCAACTACCTTCTTCTACCCATTCTGTATTTTCTCCAACAACAAGGACAGGAGTATTTCTTGGTTCTTTACCTGGAAGGGCTTTACGTAGTCTTTATTTTTGAAGAGTCCAGGCCATTTATCATTCTTCTGTGGCTGAGTTTTTATAATTATTCATTAACCTTAATCCCCTGGTGATGTAACACCAAAGGAACTGGAAAGCCCTTCTTGCTTCTCTAGAAATAGGTTTCCTAAGTACATTGTATAAAAGCACAACATTTCCCCCCTGACTGTGTCAATTGACTCTGCTAACATGTTAACTCTTTGTTAGCCTGTTGACTCACTAGTAGCAAGTAATTGGCTAGGAAAAATTTACTAACTAATGCAATGTTTGTTATGCTTCCTGGGAGAAGTATTCCTATTTCCATCGCAACATCATATCAAAACTGGTAGATCAGCAGAGCACAATTTCATGGGAACAGGAAGCAAAATTTAGTTAGTGATTCATTACAGGCAATACTGAATGGTACCACTCCTATTTTCATCCCAGACTTGTGGACCCATGAATTCTAGCTATAGAAGAAACACCACGAATTGGCTACAGATTCAGATCATGTGCCCCCTTCCGGAGCATCTGAAAGGTCCCTCTAGCCTATTGTTTCATGAATGATGCTTTCACTGTATTTTTAAAAGAGAATTACTGAAAAACCAATAAGGTGGCTCATCCATTAAAAAAGGCTAATTTTTCTTCTTGTAGCAGTCATTATTTGCTTGTAGATCTTTTCTGTACAGTTGGATCCCAGCGAAATGTTCTCCTTCCATGTTAACATGACCGTTGATCTTGTCATTGTTCCCATTTTGATTTTGCAGCTATTTATATGAGAGACTATTTCACAGTAGGCTTCCTGGTACGCTAGTTCTTAGAATCTTTCCACTCACTTTTCTTCTGTGTTCTCTGAGCCCAGACAGACACTCATCTTTGAAAACCATATTCACACAAACAACAAAGCTGGGATCAGAAGGTTGTATCCCTTGATGGTTGATGGGCATGAAATGGTGGGAGGATTTTGAAAGAGGATACCTGGGAGGAGTGGAAGGAAGAAGAGAGGAAAGTGATGTTTTAATTATTTTAAAATTTAGTAATATAATAGAATTAATTTAAATATTTTATGAATATTTTTAATTTTATTTTATGTATATGTGTGAAGACCTACATTTATACATTTATGTATGTGTACCATATGTGTGCTAGGGCTCACAGAGTGCAGAAGATGGCATTGGATCTTCTGGAATTGAGTCCATAGGGAGTTGTGAGCTACCATGTGGCTTCTGCATAACAAACCAGGGCCATAAGCAAACACAGTTAATACTTTTAAACACTAAGCCATATTGCTGGGCTCTACACCAATATTCTTAAAAGATCATTCCATAATTTATCAATACAGCTGTTTTGAGATTGTGGGATACATTGTTTAAGAGGTCCATGAGTGTGTGCCTACTGCTTTACTCTTCAACTGTGGCATGATGTCTTTGATCATAACTATGTTGAGTTCAATACCATGAGGATGAATAAGGCATTCTCTAAGTCCTCATGTTGTAGTTTGGCAGAAGATTATGTGCAGGAAAGGCAAATCCATTTCCAGGATTAATTCCAGTAAAGACAGAATGCTTGCCCTTTGTGCAAAACAACTGCTGCAAAGTAGAGAACCTGTCACCAGGTTAACCTGGATGGTTATCCTAGGGAACAATGCAAAATTATGAGTTAAATACTAGTCTCTGCTGATGAATTTATCACTAAGCATCAATAGTTATGCTAGGTTTAATGAATAGAAGTACCTGTTGGTGGGCCCATGGTTACTTCCGTCTCTGCTACCATGGGTACATTATTCTGAGCCTATTGGATTATGGCAGGGATGACTAGGGAAAGAAGTCAACTACTATTGACAGAATGAGCCATCCTATCTAGTGCCTGTGAACTACTCTTCTTTGGAAGTCACCTTTCAATATGTTTTTACATGGGACACAGCTATCTTTATACCTTTTGTAAATTTAAATATTGTAAATTAAAATATTTCTCATTATCCTCCTCATAAGTCTCCAATTACCCAACTTAACCAGTGGCTACAGCTCATAAATCATTATATTTTCACACATTTAGTCCCTTTCCTTCCAAGAAAAATGCACCACGAAGTACAGTGCCCACTGTTCTGCCAACTATGAAATTTTCCTTCACTGCTGCCTCTTACTGTTATCTGAGAAAGGGGCTGTGATACTCCAGCTCTCTAATTCTAGGTGCTGCCTGCATAGCATGCAGAAATATCTTTAAACCACACCCTATTTCTGTGTTCCTCCAGTTGCTGATAGAATGACAGAACTAGAAGAACACAAGTAAATATTTGGAGGTAGTAAGTGTTGTACCAGGAATAGGAGTCATAAACAAATACGTAACAACTTAATGTAATTTTAGTTTGCCTTGAGAATGTGCTCTATATTGACTAGATATGTAATACTTCTATTCAATGATAAATTGGTCCTGTGTTAACTCAACTTCATGGAATTTTAAATATTGTACCACTCAGGCCATGCCGGTCAGCTCAAGTTGCATGGCAACTTACTATCAAGGATTCAGTTTACACTGAAAGCCTAATAGAAAGATAAGAACTATCTGTCAAAGGGAGAGTAGTTGCCTATAGCTCACTTGTTCTAAAGTCCCAAGTGCCTCCACTAACTTGTGTAATGCCTTCAGTGATGTGATTTTTGGTTCACTATTTTGTTTGGCAGAGGCAGCTCTAATAACTTCCATTTGACCTTTCCAACCATAATAGATCTCACTCCAGAGGTCAAGAAACCAATGCCGGGATTCTGCCAATTTCTAAGTGTATCTATTACAATTATTCATTCTGACACTGTAGAAATAACCACAGGGTGAGTTCAAAGATCTGTTGTACCCAACAATGAATCAGACTTTGCCTAAAACTCCATTGATCATCTGACTTTCATAAGCTCTTACTTTAGCTGGAGGCCAGCAATGCTGTTAAAGGGCTATAGGAGTCAATGCTAATTCAGAGCCAGATCCACTGTCTCACAGGCTCCAAAAGTTCTGATTGTATCCTTTTCCAAAAATGCTTGGTTATTTATGGAGGAAGCTGTAATATCTTCTGGTGTTTTGAATCCAAAATAGTCTCTTAGATTTGTGTACTTGAATACTTGGTCACCAAGTGGTGGTAATGTCTGATGAAGTTATGGAACACTTCTAGAAGAAGTATAGTACTTGGGGCAGAGTTTGTGAATTTATAGTTCCCTAAATTCTGTTCTATTTGCCTATAATGTTCTGTTGAGATGTGGCCTTTCAGTTTTCTTCTCTGGTCACCTGGAAGTATGTCCCTCTTGACCTTATGGACACTTCTTGTCAAACAGCAAGCAAAAAAAAAAAAGCCTTCTCCAATAACTTTATTTTAGTTCAAGTATTTTATGGCAGCAATGAAAACTAACTAAAGATTTCTTTGGGGGTAAGAATGAGATCAATGCTATAAGTAGATATTTTCATTATGGTAATGAGATTTTTCTTCTAGAAGACCATAAGACCATCCTCCCTTTTTTTTCTTTTTTTCCTTTTTTTTTATTAATTTATTCTTGTTATATCTCAATGGTTATCCCATCCCTTGTATCCTCCCATTCTTCCCTCCCTCCCATTTTCCCCTTATTCCCCTCCCCTATGACTGTTCCTGAGGGGGATTACCTCCCCCTGTATTTGCTCATAGGATATCAAGACAGAGGGGAGGACATTCTAGTAGGACTCTAGATGAGAGAAGCATGGGAGAATAAATAGCAAAGTAGAAGGATCCAGAGGGTCCTAGAAACCTACAAGCAGAACATTATGATAGGCAGATTTGGGCCCAGGGGTCCCACTCAAACTGAGGCACCAGCCAAGGACAATACAGGCCGTAAAACTTTAAACCCCTACCCAGATCTAGCCAATGGTCAGAACACTCTCCACAGTAGAGTGGAGGGTGGGATATGACTTTCTCACATACTCTGGTGCCTCACCTTTGACCATGTCCCCTGGAGGGGGAGACCTGGTGGCACTCAGAGGAAGGACAGCAGGTTACCATCCTCCCTTTTATTAGAAGGATCGAGTCTAAGGAATTAATCATAGAAATTGGTTCTTGTGGTCATTTAAGATATTCTTTAATGTTTTCTATAGATTTTTTGCTACTTATGCAACTTGAGAAAAATCTTAATATTATTTTTGTTGTTGGTTGTGACTAGAAAATTAAAGAACAGGTTCATTTCGCCTCACAATTTCAGTTTACAATCAATCATAGCAAAGAAAGCACAGTGTAGGACCTTGAGGAACTGGGTCATACTACATCTCTTATCAGGAACAAAGAACAGTGAATGTACACATCCTCATACTCAGTTTACCTTATACAGTCATGAACTCAAGTCAAGGAAATGTTGTTTCTCACAATGTGGAAGTTGTCCAGCCTTGATGTAGCCAAGGCAATGCTCTACAGACATACATACAGGCCAACTAAGCCTGGACAATCCCAATTGAGACCATCTTCCTAGATGATTCTAGATTGTTTCAAGTTGGCAATTAAAACTAGCCATCGCAGTAGCTTTCTTGTTTCTTTCTGGAAACACTATGATAAATGAGTCAGTGTCAATGGTTTATATAAGTAAGACCATTTTGAACATTGCTTTGTTATGATGTCTGTTCAATAAATGCCTTCAGCTTGTCTTTGGTCACTCAATACTGCCTTTGGTTCTAGCTATTGTGACATCCAATAAGACGCACTACATTTAAGCAATTACATTAAGCAGTGTCATATACTATAACATCAAGCACACAGAAGGTGTCAATGACAAAAGTACATCTCACAGAAAAATATCTCTCTCCTCTGTCTGTCTGTCTGTCTCTCTCCTTGCTCTCCTTTTCTTTTCAATTTCATTAGTTATTCACTTTGCACCCCAGTCATAGCCCCCTCCCTCCTCTCCTTCCACTCCTACCTCCCTCCCTGTTTTTTTAAAATCCCCCCTTCCCTACACCTCAGAGAAGGCACAGGAGACAACTTCCTGAACCAATAGTTTAGGCTTTAAGATCAACAGTTAATAATTGGACCTCATGAAACTGAAAAGCTTCCTTAAGACAAAAAAAAAAAAAAAAAAAAAAAAAAAAAAAAAAAAAACACTGGCAATAGAAATAAATGACAGACTACAGCTTAGGAAAAGATCTTCACCAACCCTACATCTGAGAAGAAGATAATATCAAAAATATATAAAGAACTTCTCTCCCACCATCTACCACAGTCTATCAGATCTCATCCAGATAGCCTGCATCCTCTTCCTCTGTGATATCACAGGGCTTCTCCACCAGGCGTCAGTGATGAAGTCTCTGGCACCAGATTTCCTGTCAGAGGCAGTCTCCAACTCTCCCTTCCCCTTCTCTATGTGGAGAATGAGCTGTCCATTGGCTACATCTGAACAGGGGTCTAGGTTCTCTGTGGGCAATGTCCTTGGCTGGTACATGAGTTTTTGTAGGTTCCCCTTGGTCCAGATCTTCCAGTGTTGATAGTTTCCTTTTGGGGCTTCTGATAATCCACTCCAGCCCCCACCCTTTCATTCTCCACCTCTTCCATACAACTCGCAACTCTTAACCAAGAGCCCAGCCTTGAGTCTCTATATATGTCCCAATCCCCTCCTGGGTGGAGTCTTTCAGAGGACGTCTATGTAGGGCTAATAGTCACTTATAATTGGGTGTGTACCAGGCTTGTTTTTCTGGGCCTGCACCCTACAGGTCAGAGGTCTAAGATAGGTGAATAGGCCGGAAAAGGGAGGGAGAGTGGGAAGAGGCAGATAAGAGAGAAGGGATTACAATCAAGATGTAATATAAATAAATTATAATAGAAAAGAAAAATATGTCAAAATAGCATGCACTATGATATTTAATTAATGCTACAGTAAAAAGAAAAATTATGGTTTCTATAAATACCAAATATACCATTATTTCTGTGTGATCATACTGTTATGCCATTATTTCCATATTATCTTATGTATTAACATTATTTGTATACCTATTTACATATAATTTAAAGTATACATTGCCTAATGTCCTTATTATCACAGTATTTTGTTGCTAGAAGACAATTCACATGTACACTTACGATCTTCACAATATGATGTCTTAAGATCTCTGAGCCCAATTATCCTTTAATCGTAATTAAGCATCACCTCCATGGTGCTTTCCAAAGTATAAAGGCATCTCTTTTTCTTATGCATCCTATGAATGAATCTAAAGAAGAATCTCATATTCATGCTGTAATTTTCACTATTCTTACATATTCTTATTTATGTTTGTTTAATAGGATGCATGATCTGTGAACAGATATCTCATCTGTCTTATTCATTATTACACTTTCATGGTTCTAATGACTGACACATCAGAATTCATCAATAAACATATTATGAGTGGGAGTATATTGAATTTAATATATATGTATATATACATATAATATATACATATATGTATATATTAAACACAAACAAAACAAATAAGCAAAAAATGTGGAATAGAGTGGAACATTTTCTCAACAGAGGAATATCCAACTGCCGAGAAGCACTTAACAAAATGCTGAATGTCTTTAGTCATCAGGGAAATGGAAATCAAAATGACTCTGAGATTTCATCTTATACCCATCAGAATGGCTAAGATCCAAAACACAAACACATGCTGATGAGGATGTGGAGAAAGTGGAATGAATACTCATCCATTGTTGGTGGAAGTGCAAACTTGTGCAATCATCCTGGAAATTAATCTGGTGCTTTTTCAGAAAAATGGGAACAGCTCTACCTCAAGACCTAGCTATAAACTCCTAGCCATATACCCAAAAGATGCTCCACCATACAACAAGGACATTTGCTCAGTATGTTCATAGCTGCTTTATTCATAATAGCCAGAAACTAGGAACAAACCAGATGTCCCTCAACTGAAGAATGGATAAAGAAACGGTGACATTAGCTACTCAGCTACTAAAACCAAGGAAATCATGAATTTTGCAGGCAAATGGATGGAACGAGAAAAGATGACCCTGAATGAGGTAACCCAGACCCAGAAAGACACACATGTTATGTACTCACTTACATGTGGATTTTAGACATATAGTACAGGATTTTACCATATTTCAGTTCACAGACCCAAAGAAGCTAAGTAACAAGCAGGACCCAAGGAAGGATGCTTAAATCTCAATCAGAAGTGGAAACAGAATAGACAACAAAAGTGGTTAAAGAGAGAGAGAGCAGCATGAAAGAGGGAGCACAGAGAGAAATGAGGGTCAATATCAGACATGAGTAGAGCAGGGGGCTGCAAGGACAGAAGGCTTGGAGAAGAGCAACCTTGAGAATTGGGAAGAGCTTCTCTGTGACAAGCTGGAGACAGGATAGGCTACTGAGGTGTACAAGGGTGACTCTAGCTGAGACTCCAAGTAGCCAGGGTCAGAAATCTCTTTCTTATAGTGATAACACAGTGCATGTCTTCCACACCTCCTGTTATTGAGAACACAGTTTTATATATACATATATTAATATTTCTATATTAATTATATGATTGTATATTATATATATAAATTATGTATAATAAATGTGTAGGTTATATATTTATGAATTGTGTTATAAGTATGTAATATATATATACATAAGTATGTAATATGTATGTGTTTGTGTGTGTGTGTGTGTGTGTGTGTGCATACAATGTCAGCGGTAATATTAGTCTCACAGTTTTGGATCCATGGACATATGTTGATAAATTCAACCTAATCTAGTTTTTTTTTTAATCAATGTCCCCTAAACTTAGTATTCATTTAAACACATATCCTCCAGGTTCCAGTATATGTTATTTAGAAAACCACTTAAGATCTTCAGGGATTTAGTAGGCCTTGTCTTGGTTCAGGCTTTGCACCTCAATTCTAGCTGCTGATTAGCTTTACATCTGGTTGCAGGTCTAGAGCCAAAGATGGCAGGACACTGAAGGGTGGTATCGTTGTCTTGCTTGGTGTCTCCTTCAGGTAAGCCATGGACCAACTGACAGACAGTGAATAACTAACTTCCTTGAAAACAGTGTTGATAGAGAGGATACTCCAAGAGTTTGGAGTGAGGATGCATCATCCACTAGGGTGATCAGCGATTCTCATATACTGAATTTCAGGAAATTAAAAATAAATATCAGTGTCAGGCAGACACTTCCTACAATGAAGTGACTCCGGGGACCTTATAGCAAGTACCAAAACTCTCTCAGAGAGTTCACCCATGCAGAAATGTGGCAATTATATTTGACACTATGATCTGAATGTAGAGTTTCAGCCTGGAATTAAGTAATCAGCTAATCCTGAAGACTAGCAAACTCTGAACATGCCTCCATGTGACCTAAAAATATTCAGAGTTTCTAAGACTGGATCAATAAGTACATAAAAATTTTAACCTAATTATAAAATATTTGGAGTATATGAATTGGATATTTTTATGGGTGATGATATTTAGAGGGAAATTGCTAGAAACACCTTGTTCTAGAAGTTCATTCTACTGTTTAAGATCCCAAGAAATGTTACTGAAGAAACTTTACCCATGAGAGCAAACAAGCATAGAGGACATTGTGATTGTGTAGGATGTACTCCCTGTGTATTAGAGATGGTTTTCATTCATACTTGTAAATAACTAGGAAGCTGATTAAGTCTCATTGCAGATATCACAGAGGTTCTAGATTCTGTAATATCACTAAAAGTAAAGGGACAACAATTGATTACCCAACATCAATAAAAATGTACATATTAGTAACACTATATAGACTGAGCAGTTTTTATTTATAAAAAAGTATGTATACATATATTTATTTAGCAACAATTAATGAAGGAAAAAGGACTTGGAATTGTGGAGAGTAATGTATAGTATGTCAAGGGTTTAAAGGTGAAAGGGGAAGAAGTATAACTATATTATAATCCCAAAAAAAAAAAAAAAAAAAAGAAAAGTATCATTAAAGAGCAAGTCCAAGAGTAGCCTAAAGTTCATCTTGTGATTTTGGAAATAAAAAAATGTTTCATAATTCTTAGATCCAAGGCAGGCAAGCCTCGAATAAGCGTCCACTGTTTACTTTAGTATCTTCATGAGAGAAGTAAACACTGTTCAAAAGGGTCCATGGGGCTGGAGAGATGGCTCAGCGGTTAAGAGCACTGACTGCTCTTCCAGAGGTCCTGAGTTCAATTCCCAGCAACCACATGGTGGCTCACAACCATCTAGGGTGTGATCAGATGCCCTCTTCTGGCCTGCAGGTGTACATGCAGACAGAACATTGTATACATAATAAATAAATAAGTCTTAACAAACAAACAAACAAGCAAACAAACAAACAAAAAACCAAAAGGGTCCAATGGGATGGGAATTCTCACATTCTGAGAAGGGGGCAGATTTGCAAAGTTTCCAGGGATGAGAGCAAGTCAAGTGTCCATGCCTTTATACGCATCATTACTATTATACTATACCTCTCTTCAGCAACATTATTATTGTGGATGCTAAGGAATGTAGATAGTTGAGGTTTTTTTCATCTTTTTTTTTTCTATTTTTTTTTATGGTTTTTAGTTAGTCAGTGAAGTGGCACTGTGAAAAATAATAAAATTAGCAAAATATTTCATTTCATATGTTTGTTATAGTTACAAGTTAAATTCATGTTGACTAGGTTTTAAAAAGCATGTCAGAATAGTTGAAATATATATATATATATATATATATATATATATATATATATATATATATATATATATATATATACATACACATAAAATAAGATGTTTGCCATGTGAAAATCAAGATGTTACTATGTATTATACTCATTGGCAGGATCTCCTGAATACCTTGCTCCAAATGATCATTACCAATGACTCAGTTTCCAAAATTGTATTTGGTTTCATATGTACAGTTCCACTGATTTTTTAAAAATAAGTTTTAAAAGAAAGATATGGCACAAACATTCAGTTGAGTACCTTAGAAATCCAACACACTGATTTGTAGATAGAAATTCACATTAATTTGGTGATGGATTCATTCATGACATATGTTATCGATAATTTTAAAGAATATATTTTCAGCATAGAGCACAGATTAGAAATCCCTTACACCTTACTCAAATGAATGACATGTCTCCTGGTCACAGTTTACAGTCAAGCCCCCTCTTTGTGATGTAGTCAAAAACTACTAGAAATTTAAAATGCCTGAAAAAGCATAGTCAATTCAAATTCAATGAAGTAACCTGAACACTGTGGGCAGGGAGTCCTCAACTTCAAATATCATTGCAAACCCAGTTAATCACGGTGTCAAAGTAGCTACAGCATTCTCACAGAGTTTATTGAAGGCAAACCACTTCATCATACACCCAAAGGAGGGATGATTTCTCTCTCTGAGCTTTTCTTCATCTTCTGCCGTGTGGATCTAGAGTATCTCCTGCCCTCTTAAGTCCAGTTCTTATAACTACATTCAAAAAATAAATGTCATCTACTGCTCGTTTCTAGGCTTAGCTTCTTTTACTTTGTGAAAATAGGTCACAATTAGCCATTCTGTCAGGAACACTTGAGAGGAAACAGGACAGGAAATGATATGATAATTCCTGGGTTGTATACTCTGCATGCCCTGCCATTTTGGAAAATGACCTTTACAGTTAACTAGGAAACTGGGAGGTAGTATTGAACCTTAGATAGCCATGTGACCAAACTGTGCTCCTGTTTTGTTCCTGTGTCATTTTCATACAAAGAAAGACGCAAGATCTCAGGACTGAAAGAGCAAAGGAAATATTTATACCTCTAACAAAGTACACAGTTCTTGATTTTTTGAGTAAACTATTTAAATTTCACATGACTATCCAGTGAGCTAACATAAGCAGTGTATGTAAAGCACCTACATATTAAAATAACAAATGTCTAGTGCTTTAATATTTATGTGGTTTATTTACTCATGAAAACACAGCTTCTATATTATTTATTAAATACTTAGATTTTTATTTACATTTAAATCATTTTGCTTTAAAACCTCTTTTAAAGATTTTTATATGCCACAAAATGATAAATTGCATTAATATGTGGTCTGTTTATTTTTTTCCTCTAAGATAGGCAGTATCTCCTATATGAAAAATATTCAATAAAAGTGGCATGCCTAAAACCTCACCAAATCCATAGACACAAAGGCGTATAAGCATCATAAGCAAGCTTTTCCATTTAAAATTTTACTTGATTACAGTGTTACCAAGTTTCCTGTACATTTTTAATTACATATAGTTACTTTAAATTGTTAAAAATAGATTACTATTTGGGGTTTCACATAAGACAGTTAATTACTTCACAAACAAAATGCAGAGAAAGCCATCACAGGTGGTCTGTATCTCACAGTATGATCTAAACTTAGTTTTATTTTATTTTTGGTTACTCTGCTATGGCATTAAACCCTTGAAAAAATTTAAATGCTTTACTATTTTATTTACATTGCTCTAGTCATTAAGCTCAACCTGTTTTAGATTTATGACTCTAGATTAATGAGAATAACAAAGCTATACAAATTAACAATTAGCAATACTATGTAATTGCTTAGAATAAACACCCTGATTAGTCAAATCACTATTAAATTTTAATCAATGTGAGTGAGTGTTTCTATTTTTGACTGGGGATTTAAAATGGATTTTTCGAAGTGATTCCTTTTCGTACATGAGGTTGATATGCTTTCTCCTCATGCTAAAAGGATTCTAACTCGATCTTATATCATGTACTGTTAATGAATTCAAGATATTTTTAATAAGATCTTTCTTTATATAATGATCATGATATTTTTCTTTTCTAAGCTTATTTCCTACTAGTGTCTAAACAAACAAAGTATAGTTATTAAATACCATAGTATGTTACAATATTTTATTTGGTATTAAATAAGATTTAACATCTCACAGGCATTATTCATCATTATTTTTTAAAAGCAATGGCAATTATTTGTAATAATCAAGCTTTCAGAGAAGAAAACAAACACCTCTAATATCTGAACAACAAAAAAAATGATATCTTAAAACCCTAAACAGAAATAAAAATTTAGGTGAAGTTAATTAAATAACCACGGGGTCTTTGTTAACAAACCTTTTATTAGAAACATCAATGCATATAAAATAATGCTCCATATGCTCAATAGCTGAAGATATCATTCCTGTGGATGTTTATAGTGTATATGTTTTAAGTCTTCATGTATCTTCAGATAAAAAAAAATTGTGTACATTTTCTAAGGCTCCTATGTGACAGTATCCCTGAAATCAAATGTTCAGAATAACTGAATGTGTTGTAGCCTCCTCTGCTAATCCAATGGAGTCTGCCCAGGGACAGGTAGAATTACCTGCTTCAGGAACGCACTCTGTTAAGTACACAGTCAATTCTCTGACACAACTGGTTTCTTTTGTTCAATTAAATGTCTTGCTTGAAGACTTAAATTAAATAACATGTGCATAAACATTGCATTTCTGAAGATGAATGAAGCACTTTTTTCCCCTCCATCATGAGAATCCTATTTTCTAAATGCAGGCTTTGTATTTTCCTTGTGTTATATAATCCAGCTCATTCTGAATATGTCATTTCCTTGAAAGTCATAAGAATTATGCCCTATTAAATGGCGTTCTTGTTCATTGCTACTTAGTGTATAATTTTTGTTCAATAATTTCCTTTTAGTCTGTTTTACTAAGTAAACCTGTCTTTGAGGAATTGTAACTTTAATATGTGACTTTGTAGTCTTCAGCTAACTAAATTCACTTCCATAATATTTACTTTTGTAAAAACATTTGCATGGAAACAATAGAGATCTTGATTTTTTTTTTAATGCTAAAAAAAACTGTAAGATTATAATATTTACTAAAGTTAAGTATACATTTAATTGTGTCTTTTGCTTTTCATCTGTTTTTTTTTTTAATGGTTAATCCTAATAAGCATAGGGGGAAGAAAAGAAATTAAAGTAAGGTCCTTGTGATACAATGACACTTGCTCTATGCTCTTACAGAGAAAAAACATGATGATAAAACAGCACAAAGTGGAGAGTTATGAATTTTATTAATGACTAGGAGACAGTGTGCAAAACATCAAAGGTCTGTGGAAAAGATTAATGACCCCGTGTGAGACTGTTTAATTACCTCCAGCTAATTAGATTCTTGACCAAATTTTTAATATCTGCATTCCTTCTACAGCCTAATTGAGATTCCACATTATTTATCAATCTTTCAAAAAGCCCTTAGTGGGCTGCTTTTTAGTTTTTCCCTTTGCACTTTGACTCCATTTATGGTCAATTATTAAATAAATAGCAAAGTAACTATTCCCCACAAATTGTGTATGCAGAACACTTTATGCCTGTTTATTTTGACTAGGAGACTATCATTGGCATTTTTTATACATAATGAAGCACTCTAACTAATAAACTGACTAACTCCGCTGTAAACAACATGGATACTATTTTTGCAATCTGGCATGTGCTCAGGAACTCCTCATGTGGGTTTCTGTGAATTAGACTTTGCAACAGTCAACTCAATCCTTATTTTAGTTTACCTTGGTTATGTCCCAGAGACCCGTGGAAGATGATTAACATACAAACTAGAAAAATATCTCAATCAATTCTTCTCTTCCTTTTCATTCCCTTCTCTCCCCACCACTTCCTTTCTCTCCCCTTCTCTTCTCCCTTCAGTCCTTTGTTTGCAGACAACTGATGACAGCTGAGAGAGGAGATAAGCCTCTTTAGGGAGGAGTCTTTAAATTGGTCTTCTAGTACAGGGTGGCCAGCCCTGAAACCATATATACACAAACAGCAAACAGATTCAGGAAGTCATCTTTATAAATTTGTGCATATGTATTTGTGCATATATATGTGTTTCTGTTTGTGTATATACATATTATAGGTATATATATATATATATATATATATAATAAAAATATATATAATATATATAATATATAATCAATAATAAAAGGAGGAGATATCAGTGTTATCAATTTGAGACTGGGTCACATAGAATGAGTTGGAATGTGGAGACTTAGGATAAAAAGGAATAGGAAAAGTTATGCATTTATATTTTAATTAAAATATATAAAGTATATATGATGATTCAAGTTGTCTTATAATATATATTTTTAACTGTGTGTCTCCTTATATTGATATCTTACATGATCATATTAATATGACCAACTACTTTCTTCTGAAATGCAGCAAATCTAAATTCAGTTTATGTATATTATGTGAGGTAGTATCTGTCTATGCTTGTATTAGTACACAGATATTCATACACTGTTACTGAAATAGCAATGTGGTACAGAACCTCAATGGATAATAAACTACTACTATGCAAAACCCACTAACCTCCATACAAGCATTGACACAGATTGTTTTAAGTAATATTGTATACTGTACTTTAAAGTGCCCAGTGTTGTTGTTTTGCTCAGGAATTTCCTTATACTAAATGCTACATATAACAGTGTCCCAAAGATGTTTGTATTTTGTAGAATAATTATACTTACAGAAGAATATATATTATTCTAGCATCTATAAATTTGCACATCAATGATAAAAAAGATAAAACTATTGTGAGTGCAAATATATTCACCACTTTCTTCATGACCAATAAATCTCATAATGTGGATCTATTAGAAACTACAGGTATTTCATCTGCGATTATGAATATGAAAATATATGTACTCTTAATAATAATTTTGTACCCTGTATTTCTCAATATTATTGCTATACTCAAAACCAAATGAAAAATATCAACTCACTAATATTTTTGAATAAGAAATGACATTCTCATGAGTTGCTTAATGAGAATCCTAACTTCTATAAGATGTTTAAACATGGTGAGACGAATGAGTCAACATTTCTTTTCCTCCCTAAGTATCTGGTTTAGTTCACTTTACCCAGGGTATATTCTCATTGGTAATAATTAGTTAACTAAAAATATAATAAAAATGTAACTTCTTAGTTCATCACAAATTTTAAAATCCCATAACTACAAAAAATAAAGCTTTCCTCCTTACAACTCAGGCAAATCAAAATTGCACATCAGTGTGAAAGTTTAGGAGCCCCATTATAATGTCACCCCTGGCTTGCCTTACACTCATATCAAAGATTCCTGTACAGGTTAAATGCAAGAGAAGCACTAGCCCCCTGAATTCTCACTGTATTTGGAAGCCAAACTAAAACCCTGTATGGTTTCCTTGAGGGATAAAGCCTATACCCTTGACTGGTAAAAAAAAACTAAAAAAAAAAAAAAAAAAAAAAGAAACACCTGTCCAAAGCATAATGATATAAGGCTGATCTCCCCACTGCTACCAAGGAAGAGAATCCAAGGCTAGGTGCAAGCATGAGTCAACAAATAAGCAATCATTGTTTTAAAAGATATATATTTTTAAATTTGTTCATTTTATATCCCCCTCCGTTGTATTTTCCTGTTCCTACCCTCCTTCCCTCATCCTGCCTTCCCCCTCTCTTAGTCCTCAGAAAGAGAGAGCCGCCTCCACTATCTTCTGACCCCAGCCTATCAAGTCTCATCTGGACTGCCTGCATCCTTTTCCTCTGTGGCCTGGCAAGGCTGCCTCATCAGGAGAAAGTGGTCAATGAATGGGCACCAGAGTCCATGTCAGAGGTGTCCCCTACTTCCCATGTTATGTTAGGGGACCCACAAGGAGACTGTGCGGCCAGTGCTGCTTACTGACTACATCAAAGCTGGGGTCTACGTCCTCATCACGCATGGGGAAGAGTCCTGGAGAGGAAAGGAAAAGCTCCATAAGGAAACCAACGGAGCCAACAAATCTGAGCGTCGGAGGAGGTGGGGTGCTTCAGAGACTGATGCATCAATCAAGGCAATCAATATTTTTATAGCAATCGACTGTTTACCCCTCCCCTCACCCCAGATGTCCCCATTTTCATGCCATGGAAACCTGGAGCTTTAAAATATGGAAAATTATACTAGTAAAAAGCAACAGAAAAAAATAGAAATGCTGTTATTATGTTGACAAAAATATGTCTAAAGTGGTGCCAAAGCTCTAGGTATACCAGCCATTTGTGACTTTATAAAACTGAGATTTTTCAGACTCTTTGCAGAGCAAATTGGAAGCAGCGGGAAGCAGCATGCACACACATTAACACCTAGATTCAAATTACAAGGTGGAGAATAAGGGGTAGACTGCAAGAAGTCAAAGTGCACCATTTTACTGATATTATGTTATCCATATAAATAAGTGAAGTGGAGCTTTGAAATGAAAATCTAAGTTCAAGTAAAGTGAAAAAGAACTTCAAAAATATGGGCTACATACCTTCAATCTCTCAATTAATACAAGACAAACAAATTAGATATTTCTATTTTACCACTATTTATTATTGTTAAGATTTCATATCACTAAGTTGGACACTATTAAAATGCCATTCACTTATATTTGAAACAATGCGCTTGTGGGTGCAAGTTGTAGGTGAGTTCTGATCTTTGTAAAGACTAGCTAAATCTGAGATTTCTTTAAATGTAAAATCCTATACATGTGACATACGTGTCAATATTATACTCTAGGTCATGCAAGTTACCCATTTTTCCTGTGTCCCCCAATTACATTTACACACTTAGAACAGAGCAGTGATTCGCGTCACATCCCAGGGATGGGGTGCTCCTAACTAAAGGACTGAGTAGGAAGAAACACGTCCTGTAAGAACAGCGAAACTATCAAGGTCTCAGGGAGTTGAAACATGATGCCAATCTTTAATGTTCACAAACTGTTAATCAGCAAATCTGATTAAATGAACACACTTGTGATTTTTCAATATTATTTGCCCTCCGCCTTAGAGAAGTGCCACAGAAAGAAGCCTAGGCCCGAATCTCTGAAGCTCAGTAAATTGTCATTTGCTAGCAAAAATAAACCCACACTATGCAAAGGAAGCCACATTTCTAAGAGCACAGAGCAAGTACAGGACTTGTTAATGAGGAGCCACATGCGCTGTTTGTGAGCCCTCAAAAAACAAAACAAAACAAAACAAACAAAAAACAAAACAAAACAAAACAAAAAAACCGGGAACATTTTGCATTTTCTTTTAAAAAGAGTTTCTTACAAGCTCCTAAACGCACTCCCCTTCTTGAGAGCCATGAAAAACAGCAGTGTTCCTAACTTTTCACCTTTCAACCAACTTGTCCCTGCAGTATTCACAGGACTAATGAAAGAGATTCTTGCCAATGTCACTGCAGACCACCCCAGAAGTGGAGTTCTGCCAAAGTAAACCATTATTACAGTCCTGACTGCTGGTCTCCCCCGCTGTGAGGTCATTCAGAAACTTCCTCTGCTTCCCTGTTGCTCACTGTGTCTCTGAGAAGAGTGACATCCCTGTTGAACCTCAGACATTGAGGCAAGCCCCCTGCTACTGAGTCCCATCCAGATTGCCATGGACAGCATCCACTTTGATGCTACTGAATAAACTTTCCTTTCAGGAAGAACCAAAAACCATTCAAAGGAAAAAAAAACAACTTAGCGATGGCACAGAAAAGCCCTTGAGCGAAAGCAGCCCTCACTTTCGAGTCCCCCCTCACATCCCAAGCTTATAAAAAGCAGTGGTGTTCTTGAGTGTTAGTTAATAGTGATAAGTTTTCAAATAATACGAGATGTGTGCTTTTTTGCCGTGTTCACATTTACCTTCTGGAGAAGGAAATTATTTAGATGTGAATTCAGTCTCAGTTTCTAACACTGGAGACTTCAGAAAAAGGGATTGTAAGAGTGGTGTTCGGTAGCAAGCAATCCTGACATGCCCCACACAATCTGTGTGGAGTACACAGTATCTAGTACAGCCTGTCTAATAATTTATTCTTTAACATTACTGAGAAGCATCCGACACCTGCATTTACTTTCCCAGATCCTGCCTGCTTACCTTTATGAAGACAGAAACATACCTACTTAAATCTTTAGTAAACATGCCTTCTCCCTTTGATGAGTTAGACAAGTTGACCCTCTAGGGTTTTATTTTATACGGTGCATTTCCATTTGCTAGTGCTAGTGGTTGAGGCCATATCCGAGTTGAAGGATTTACTATCTTATTCATTAAGAGAAGGAAAGACAGACACATCTCTCACCATGGGGAAGAAATATATCAAAATCCTTGGGAAAGGCAATGGCATGTTGGTAATTTTTAATAGGTTGCTTGGCAGTAATCAAAAACAACAAAATGACCTTAATGGACACAAAGTTCAGAAAACACAGCACTGAGCAGGCATCAGAGGGTGTTGAACACATAGTTGTCAACGAATTCTAGTTTCAGCTTTGTGCCTGTGTGCCTCTGTGTGTGTGTGTGTGTGCCTGCCTCTGTGTGTGCCTGTGTGTGTGTGTGTGCCTGTGTGTGTGTGTGTGTGTGTGTGTGTGTGTGTGTGTGTGTGAGCGCGCGCGCACGCACGCGAGCGCGTGTGGCTGTGTGGTGTTTAATGTATCCAACCCTCAGTGTTCTCAATCAATTTACCATTTACTACTGCACTTAAATTTAAAACTATCTTTGCACATGGCTAAGGAAAATGTAATCAAGATTGATAGAACAAAAAGTCAAGTTAGAGTAACTAAGATAAAGTTTGTGAACCACTGTGTCAAGAATTGACATTCACAGCTTTTCATTTGAGTTAAAGTCTAGAATCATACCAAATATTGCCTCATACATGAGAGTTCAGTACGTGCACAGAAATAGTTTAGGAACATCTTTAAAAAAATTTATTATAACTTACATCCCAATTGTTATCCCCTCACTTGTATCTTCCTGTTTCCACCCTCCCTGCCTCCCTCTTCTGTCCTATTCCCCTCCACTAGACCTCTGACAGAAGGAGACCACCTCTCCCACCATATGACCACAGCCTATCAGGTCTCATCTGGCTAGCCATACATAGAAATATTTTAAGTAAATCTATCCCTTTTTATTTTTCTGGAAAAAAGAAAAAAACTAAAAGCAATAACAATAGCGAAACCTTCATATTTTATTGGTAGTAAGACAAAGTTGTGAATAGTGTCAATGTACTAAAGGCATTTTAAATAATACAATGTAGTTTGTATTATGCCGAGTTGGCAGGTAGGTATTAGTGACAAACATACCTAGGTTTGTTTTACACACACACACACACACACACACACACACACACACACACACATATATATATATATCACACCTTGTACCCCTATGTATTTGAGATGATTTGTTAAAAATATAGTGATGGGATACTGATTTGAAAGGGAAGAGCCAATTTACAAAGAGAGTCTTAGAGAAAGGTAATAAGAAGAATGAAAGATTACAAAATGTAGTAAAATTACCTAAGGAATTGGAAATATTTGCCGAGTTCAGTAACTGCCAAAGCAAAGAATTAAAAATAAAAATCCCTAGCAAAGTTTATCTACATTGTATGAGTTAAAATATGCTAGGTATTTTTAAAAAGATGAAGGTTAGATAATAATGTCTGATTAGGGCCGTTATGGTTTTCAGCAATTGTGTAACTTGTCCCCGTACAAATGGCAAGTGCCATTTGTCCAGTAACAGAGGACCACGGAATAGAATATTCACATATTCTTTCAAGGTACATTTGTCAAAGTGTACTATCTCTTCCCTGTGTCTAAACAGATATGTAAATGATGGAGACTGCTCAAGGTCCCACGAAAACTTCCATTTGTGTACGGTGTGGGTAAAGTTAGTGGCTAGTTGTAGTCAGAACAAGAGATCTGTCAAAGGTAAATCTAATATGTATATTTTATATTTCTTAAATACTTACATGTCATGAATATGTGAAGTACTTAGCAATGTGTAAAATATAATACAAAATATAAAATAGTAGCATTCCTTCAGTGAACTTCACTTTGAATAGAAAAAATAATCACTCAAAATCTTGTAAGACGGATGTAAGTGAAAAATCATATTGAAAATAAATTCAAAAGCACAAATGTAATCCAGAGAAATAGTGAAGATATATTTAGAAATAGGAGGGAAAATATGTGACGTGTGTGTGTGTGTGTGTGTGTGTATGTGTGTGTGTTGTGACAGAGACAGAGAAGAACTGAGGAAGGGAGGGAGAAAGAGAGGGAAGGAGGGAGGTCAAGGGAGGGAAAGAGGCAAAGAGAGAAACATAGACAGAGAGGAGAGAAAAACCCTTGTTGCTGATAAAATGATAAATGTCTTAGCATCCTTGTATTAAATGATTGCTATCCTGTTTATTAATCCCAATAACCCACATGACTATTTCTTGTTTCTTAATTCTGTTCCCCTGACTACTCAACCACCTATCATTGTAAATGCACACATTTAAGTCCAAGAGACCTGACATTTTCTCTTCTGATTTTAAATCTTGATAGCTTCAATGTACACAGCACATAAGGAAAGAGTCCTCATTCTGGTCCAAAGAACACTTCTTAGGAACATATACTTAAGGAAACCTTTCGTTGTTTAGTTTCCCTGGGTGATTTCATCAGGCCAAATTACTTTATTATTATTTTTTTCTCTTTTGATATTCTTACTCTTTAGAACTTTTTTTCACTACTTATAGTGGCATCTCTCCTATACAACTAAACAAAAGCTCCTGATTCATTTTCAAGTTCATAATTGAGTATCCAATTATTTTTGGAATTCCCTTAGTTTGTCTTGTGAGGTGAACTTTACTCATATTTATGAAATATTTCACCTTTGTCCTCATGAATCTGACAGGTTCTCAAAAGAGCCTTGCCTTGCCCCAATGTTATTGGCTCCAGACATCCTGTCTGGCACTTTTAATACTTCCATTCCTTCCTTCCTAGTATAAAATATTCTAATGGAGGAGAGAATTTTGTCAGAAAAAAAATCAAGTATTTTAAATACAACATTTGATGAATTAAATTTCATTTCATAATACAAAGAAGATGAGATTAAGCAAAAGTGTATCACTGACTATCCAGCTACCTACCTGTGAAGGTTTCTCTTTCAAACACTTTGAAATTGATAAATAGGGCAAAGAGATTCAAGGAGACTTCAAATCAATTGAAGTGGGCTGAATTGACAAATAAACATAAAGTTTATTATGTTTAGCTAAAAAGTCAAAAATGCTACCTTCCAAGAACATACTAGCCTTGTAAACTCCATTATGGGACTCTGGGGGAATGAACATGTTTGCATTTTGAACTTTTGTTATGACCCGTGTTCTTAGCAAGGCCTACTACAGTCTTAGTTTTTCAAAGTGAAGAAAATGTATCCTTTTCAGAAGGAGTGTGCAGCCATTAAAAACATGGAGTACTTTAATTCAGAGAAAATGATGTGTCAGAGTTTTGCCAAAACCTTCCCATGCAGTACCATGAGTACATGCACTTAAGTTATAAAATTCAGTAGTTTTCCACCTATGGTGGTGCATGTCTATAATCTCAGAATTTACAGACACAGGCAGAAATATAGTTAAAAATTTACAAGTCTGAGGCCACCTTGAACTAACTATTGAGTTCTTACACCGTGAAGCTATATAATCTCTGTCTCTGTTTCAGAAAAATAAAAATGAAATGACCTAATAAAACCAAAGATAAACAAATATCAAACAACGATGGCCACAGAGCCTATAAAATCTAGTGCGCTTCGATTTGACTTTTCATTACTTAAACTTGGTCTCCAACAACAGTGACTAGAACATGTTTCCTGGGAGAATGCAAGGCTATCAAAAGCATCAAGAGTGCCATTGCAGAAGTGTCAATAGAGTGTGAGGGCACAGCAATAAAAGATAAAGGCGGTAGCCCTCACATCTTGGTACTTTGACCAGGAGAGTTAACAGCCCCCCCCCTTTCCACATCACTCCTTTCTACCAAAATCAACACCAGTCATTTCAGTGGAGAAAACCCACCATTGACAGTTGGAATGAAAACTGCCCTCACAGGTCCATAGGGAGTGGCATCATAGGAGGTGTCGCCTTTCCGCGCGACCTGTGTCACTTTCATTCCTGCTGCCTGTAGATCCAGGTGTAGAACTCTTGGCTTCTTCTCCAACACCATGCTCCCCACCATGATGATAATGAACTAAACCTCTGAACTGTAAGCCAGACCCAATTAAGTGTTTTATTTTTTTATTATGATTTATTCATATTACACCCCAATTGTTATCCCCTCTGTTTGCTAAGAGTTGCCTTGGTCATGGTGTCTCTTCACAACAATATACACTCTTACTAACAGTAGAGGAGAAGAGCTATGGTCTTTGAAATCATAGACAGATGGCCAGCAGCAACTCCCCTAGTATCATGTCAGCCTCTATCAGGTCCACTGGCTTTTGGGAGGGTTGACGGTCCTTCAGCTTTAAGAATCAAGGACTACAACTTTCTGAATCAAGAGAGACACACATAAGAGGCTTTCATCGACCTGGGGTTGGCTTTAACAAAAACGAAGTTTAGAAATAAACCCATTAATTAGGACCAATAACAACTATTTTGTTTTGTTTTGTTTTGTTTTTGTTTTTTTCAAGACAGGATTTCTCTGTGTACCTATGGCTGTCTTGGAACTCACTCTGTAGACCAGGCTGGCCTCGAACTCACAGAGTTCCGCGTGCCTCTGCCTTACCAGTGCTGGGAATAAAGGCACACAACAATTATTTAGGAGCATCTTGGATCTCTCCTTAATCACAGGATTTGCAAAGCTTCCACGTAAGAAAAATAAATAAAAAAGAACAAAAAAACAAAACAAAAACAAACAAAAAATAAAAACAAACATAAAACAAACAAAAGAACAATTTAATTTTCCATTTATTTGAGACCCATCACTTAAATTGTGAGCAAAAATATTATAGGTATGCTGAAGCCCTGTAATTAAATCAGGTGGCCTTATTTTAATGAAGAGAAAACGTAGAGGCAATACCCACTCTAATAACAAGCTGATGTCTTCTCTTTAAAGTCAACGAATCATTAGCTTTTGGACCCCAGAAAAAGTCATTCTTTTTTAAGTAAAATTTAAAGTTAAAGAGAATCCACAAATAGCATAGCCCCTCCCTCCTGCCCCAAATTCATGTTTTGCTTTGTTTTGTTTTGTTTTTTTTTTTCTTTTAATTGCCATTTGAGGGAGACATAGACTAAACAAATTAAAACGTGTGAGAGCACACCTGGTCCTTATCTGACCAACAGCCAAATGTTGGGATAAGAGCTTCAAAGACGTATCAGCTACTTCCCTGGGGGCAGTTAGTGTTGTCTTCTGGTTTATTTTTTTAAGCATCAGGTTATTCTTGGTAACCACTAAGACGTTTGAGGTTTTGCTCTATGGTTATGGAATAAAATATAAATTGTTTACTGCATCAGGATATGAAGAAAAGAGCTAAATTATCTCATTTGTAATATTTCTATTTCAACTCTGCTCTCCTGGACAGAAATTTCAAGCAACAGTTCCCAGCAAGCATATGGGGAGGCCCACTGGAAACACTGTAAGGTAAATTAGTAATGGCAGATGTTGCATGTCTCGATGGTGTTTATGCTGAAGAGTCCCGCATTCTTTGTGTTTTAAAATTATTCCGTTGTAACCATTTTCAGATTCGTTTACTTTGGCAACGTATTCTGCTCTCCAAAGGTGTCTGCATTTATTTGACTACAGCAAATATTTACTTTAGTAAAGGGCAGCTTAACCTTTGTTTAAATTTGAGGTGAGTTAAAGGTCATTGTAATTATTTGCTGTATTATTTGTGTCAGATTTGAATTACGATGAATACAGCACATGCATTGCCCTTTCTTATGAAATAAGCTAAAGAAACTCAACTTCTGCATCCAGCCAGCATATTTATGGAACCAATCAGTGTTGCAGAACATTGTCAAGGTTCTCTCTTGGACTGTGATTGACTGAAAGTGCTTGAGGTTAAGGTCCTTTCCCAGAGGGAGGGAAGGAGGCGATTTAACATGGCAGCCCGTTCCTGCACCCCACCTCCAGCTATGTTTTTGATGGCTGGCAGCCAGCATCCGGACAGGGTTCAAGGCTATTAGTTAAACACTGCAAGCAGTTACATTAGAAAAATAATATGTACTGAGAGAGGATGCGAGAGGTGGGCTGCAGAACAGAGGCCACTTTCAGCCAAGACACATGGGAATCCTCAGATGTTCACTGGAGATACTAGAAGCTAAAAGCAAGAACAGTGAGACATGAAAAGTCAATGGAAAGTAAGAAGATACTGGGAAAGTTTTGAACCAATATGAGTTAGTGCATAAAAGTGAGTGAACCTTCATTCTTGGTCTTTAGTCTTCAGTTATGGAGAGGAAATCACTTCTCATAATATGCTGTCTCCACTTTTAAACATATACACATGGGACAACCATAGATATTTATACATGTTTCTGATGGTATGAAAATATCAAGGTCTACTTAGTTACTGAGCCACACTAACTATACAGGGCGTCTTTACCTGGGAAGATGCTGCAAACAAGAAACACAACCTGCTTTTGTTCGTGGAAACAGAGTATCATCATTTCTGGTTTGGTATATATATATATATATGTGTGTGTGTGTGTGTGTGTGTGTGTATGAGTGCTGTGTTTATAATATTTAGAAAATAAGTTATATGGGTCAGCACTCATTAAATACAAGTCATAAAATGTCATTACTTAGCTATTAAAAAGTTGAAAGCATATTAAATACAGACTTCTGCTACAAGGCAAGGCAAAGATAAAATCAAAATTCTCTTATGGTGTAGAAATTGAGAAGGAGCAAAATTTGGTGTTCTTATCCTGCTATGGAATGTGGTCCTGTTATGATTAATGTGGCTGCAAAAACCAGATATCCCCATGCAGGAAAAAGAAATCAAAACCATCTGGAAACATTGGTGCTAATGATGATTACTGTGATCCAACAGCTAACAAGCATTTTGCTTCAAATACAAGATAGTTCTTCTACATTTGGGTATAGCCGCAATTTTCTTCTCAAAAATTCTTCATTTATCATTCTTTACCCCAATCAATAAATTACCTGGTGGCAAATGAACTATTATTAATAGTTAACCTACTTTTAAGGTCACGGGTTTGGGGTTTTATATTTATCATAATTTGTATACCAATATACCCAGTCATTTTAAATATCTAATAATTTGCCTTTTCATTCACAGCATCTTAATGACTTTGGTAATATGTACCCTACCTACCCTAGAGTTCTAAGCGTCATCATCACTCCCAAAAGGAATCATTTACTCAGTTGGCATCCTATTCCCTCAAACAGCCATGCTTTCAGTACTATGATGTACCTTCTTACTTATCTGCAATAATAAGCATTTTATGTACTTCCAATATGTATCCTGTAAAGATTTTTCCTATTCAATATTTGTTCAAAGCATCAACCAATTCCATTTTACTTTTTGTTGCTGAATAGTACTGCATGTCATTGTATTTAATATATTGTATAGTGTTTTTTATTAATTAATGATCATTTGAGGGTTTTGCGTCTTGAGTCTGTACGTTTCTTCCTATACTTAATGAAGGTCAGTGTTATAGCTTTAAGATTAAGCCTTTTTAGTATGATTTACTTTTAATAGTATAGATCCTCTGTATATAATTTATAAGATGATGACATGAATTTAAAAGGCAGTGGGGCACAGGGGTAGAAAGAACTTCAGGATATGTGGTAGCAGTATTATAGATACAAATCTAGTATTCATGATATTTATATATTAAATTCTCAAATTAAAAATAACGTTAAACATTAAAGAATTAGCCACTTAATCCAGCTCTGAAAAAATAGAAGAGCTGATATTCTGTCTCTTGCAAGGATACAATATAATAAGCTGAGATTGGGATCTTGCGGGAGAAAGGACCCCATGTTCTCAAATGTACCTGCTCAGAGTAAGATTCCCGTAATGCTATGAGACAAGAGAGAATGAGCTACTGTTGGTCAAATGCCACCAAATTTTGTAATTCTTTTAGATATATATTACATTTTCCTGATTAAGTGTTTTCAATTGTTTTATGTTCTTATTACAAACCAATTTACCTGAATTCTACCATGTGGGACTACATCACTGCCAGAACAGCTCTAGGCCATGGAAGAATATTTACTTCATTTTACTAGAGACAGAATTATGGTTTGTACTTGCCCTGTCACCCATAGACTCATGGAAGAGATGGGGTTACATAAAAGTTACATTGGCTTAGCCCCTCCATCATCCCGAGCAACAACACAATAAGATTTCTGTAACATGGGATTCTCTAGTTAGCTGTAAAAGAAAGTACCTTTTAGAAGAGCGAAAATAAACAATAACCAAAAATTATCTCTTTAACAAAAGAGCTGGGATATTCAGCATGTGGGCAGGTCAAAACATGATTTGGTAAGCTTTATGAAAATATATGCTATGTCTGATCCCTACATATAATTTTGTGTTTATATGACTAGAATATTTCACAATATTAAGGGTGACTTTTCAAGTGGCTAACAATGTTATATTTTATTTTTTGAATGTCTTAGCATATGTGTGCTGGCTACTTAGTCAACTTGAAACATTTCAATGGGAGAACACTAATAGAGAAATTGTCTGCATAAAATCAGGCTGGAGGCAAACCTATATGGCATCTTCTTCATTAGTGATGGGGGGAGGAGGGTCCAACATGTTGTTTGTCCTCCCACTTCTGGGATGGCAGTCGTGGGTTATATAATATAACAGGCTGAGAAAGGCACGAGAAGCAACTTAGTAAGTAGCACTCCTCCATATACTTTCTCAGCTATTGGCTTAAGGTTTCTGATTTGCTTGGGTTCCTGTCTTGACTTCCTTTAGTGATAAACAGTGATGGGAAAGCATAGGCTCCATAAATACTTTACTTCCCACGTTGCTTTTGATCATGTTATTTCATCACAACAATACTAACCTGAAGACAAGATGAAAATAAAAAGATCTACCTATTTTCTGTACTCATCACTGTTTATAATCTATGAAGACTGATCAGTATCTACATTGAAGTTGCAGAATTCAGACCTCTGAATCTCTGCAGTTTATTAAGCCATACTTCTATTTTGTATTTTTCTCTCTTTAAATAATCTGAAAACTTGGACATCTAAGCAAGAATAAAACAGTTCCGACTCCTTAGCAGTCAGAGATTTTACATCTGCCGCTACGTATATTAGGAAGTTGGATTCAGTGCTATTGGGTCTTAAATAAACCTGCATTTTAAAAATACATCATCTAACTTAATCTTTTACAGGTGGATATCATACCACTAAGAGAGATCAATCTATTCTGTCAGAGGGTACCTATATGACTACATCAATAGCAGTCCTGGGGTATAGAGGGAATTGATAGACTATCAGAAAATATCAGTTTCTAATAGTAGTGCTCTATGTAAATAATTGAATTTAAGACAATGTGTATGGTTTAATGCAAAAGCAAGCAGTGTGTTTGTTTCTCTTTCTGTCAGTAGTAAAGCATGTGTATGATAATTACAGGGATGAAAAAGAAAAGTTGAAAATGTGTTAAAAATAAGCTAATGGCTTTCATATGACCATATCAGATTCATGTGATTTCTTCCTTTTAACCCCAATTAAACTGCACTTGTAATGCAAAGATTCACATGATCTTTTACTCTGTTAACTTTTAGGACAAGAAGCAAAGAATAAATTTAACAGTGCCTTGCTCTCACTGAATCGGGAACTCATGCAATTGAAGAGTTCTTTGATTTTCTCAGTCAGGTCATGGCCTGTCCTGAGAAGAGAATGCCCCCACTGCAGTGCAGCTGATCACAGGGGTAACTACAGTGTGGGGTCACACACTGTATATCAGCATGTTAAACAACAACTGGGAAAATACAGTGGGGCATTATGGACTAGGACTTGAAGGAAAGAATACCAAATAAACACGATGAAATTCCTTAAGCAGATGGAAGCCCATTTTGAATTTATACGGATGCCCAAATGGTATTAAAGAAGGAAAAATGATAAAGTCAAGAGACCCAGATGTTGTTTTATTGCTAATCTAGTGAAAAGAAAACAATCCAGCTTACGTTGTAATGGGAAATGCAAGTCGTATGAGTTGCTACTATAGAACTCTTTCAAATTGTTTCTGCATCGCGTAGATATGTTCATAATGGAAGACAGAGAACATAGAAATCGATTGAATAAGAAAATTATTAGCTACTGGAATAATCTCCCTTTAGAAGTTCTTGTGAATCAAGAGGGGTCAAAAGGTTACACTGAAGCAAAACTGTGCCTTCAAGCCAATATCAAGTGTTTACCATGCTATTGGACCACACGTTTTCTCTTATCAACAAAGGAAGCCCATCTGCCAGATCATATGCCAGTTTGGCCAGCCTTTAATAATTAAAAGAGAATAGAACACAAAACAAGTCAGATGATATCAAATATGTCTTCCTAGTCTTTCTTGATGAGGTTGGCACTTATTACATCTCTACATTGTATTTTATTGTTCAGGCACTAAAGTCTTCATAGTAATGAAAGTCTTCGATTGAACAGAGCTTCTGACAATTTTTATAACCTGGATATTAGGAATACAATTTCAAAACTGGTAAATGATGGAAGCTGATCAAATCATTGGCTATCCAACTCTTTTTCCCATGACCAGACTTCTCATTTTTCTTTTCTTAAAGCAATGAAGAAAAACAAATACTAACCCAAAGGCTTGACCATTGTATATCTCAATTTGTCTTGGACAGAAGAGAGATTGTGTTCCCTTGCTGAAGTCCCCTCTGTTCCTAAAGTGTTTTATCTTCTTTAATCCAAACAACTTTTCTTCAATACTTCACAACTAAGTCCTTTACTCTAATTCAGAAATATCTTCCAGAAATTATTTCCTGCAGTGAATTGATGAAATAGATGTTCTTTCTCTACAAAGATCTCCTACACTAATACATTACTTGAAAGTCAAATATTTACAACAGCCCCTATAACTAGTCTATATCCTTCTCCAGGACATGGAAATATCATAGCACTTAGCGTTTGTCAGGTCTTTGTTAAATATTTGATAAATTATATTGAGTGTTCCTTTAAACAAATAATACCATACTAAGTTATTGGAACCATTAGAAAAACAAGAGTTACTTTGGATTTGAAGCCATATGACTAAAGTAACTTTGATGGCTGACATTCAGGGGTTCATATTCAGCACCTACACTGGATGCAAGCTCAAGCTGTTAAAGCTGCCTGGGCTGAAAGTGGTTCCTATGAATAATATTAATACTCGCAGTGCATAGTTAACTATATTAACAAAATTGAATCACAAACATGTCCTGATCTGACTTGTAAAGCTGTTAGATTTTAGCTTTCCCCATTGAAGTTTCATTGTTAGGAATAGTCCTTGGTGTCCCATCGGGATTCGGATAGTTGGATCTGTGATCAAATCATTTGAGTACTGTCATCATAGGTAAATACTCAAGATAGACACTAGTCATTTTTGCGTGCTTACTTAAGGTAAATCTAATTATGCCATGTGTGATAGTTTGAATGAAAATGGCTCCCATAAGCCCAGCCCTCAGGGAAGCAAAGGCAGGCAGATCTCTGTGATTTCAAGGACAGCCTGGTCTACAAAGTAAGTCCAGGACAGCCAAGGCTACTAAGAGAAACCCAATCTCAACAAAACAAAACAAAAACAAAATGAAAGAAAGAATGAGAGAAAGAAAGAAAGAAAAGAAAAGAAAGAAAAAGAAAGAAAGAAAGAAAATGCCCCTGTAGATATATATAGAGAGAGTTGCAGTAGTTTTAGAAGGAATGACCTTTTTGGATAAAATGTGTCAGTGGGGATGGGTTTTGGGAATTCAAATACTTAAGCCATGCCCATTATCACTTTCTTTCCTCCTGCTGCATGTGGATTCAGATGTAGAGTTTCCATCTACCTCTCCAACACCATGTCTGCCTGCCTGCCACCATGTTTTCCCCCATGATGATAGTAGACAAAGCCTCTGGACTGTCAGCCAGCCCCAGCTAAAATGCTTGCCTTTAGAAGAGTTGTCATGTTCATGGTGTCTCTCCAGATTAATAGAAACCCTAAGGAAGACAGCCTATCATGTAATTTATTGAAAATGTGATTTTCAAAGGTATTTCAGTTTCTGCTTTCAAGCACTATAAATGCCCACCTCTTACTAGCAGTTATATTCAACTTCTTAAATGATTTTAGCTGGATGTGTTTGAAAGTTTAAAACAATAGTTTAATTAATCCAGTGGGGGGAATGAAAGTCTGTACAGTGTGTGCCTTATAAGAATGAGGGCTTGAGTTCAAACCACAGAATTCACAAGAAAGGTGCTCATGGCACTACAAACTTTCAATCCCAGTGATAGGAAACCAGGCAAGCAGTTTGCTTGAACTCACTAGCTAGTGAATGTAGCCTACTCAGTGAGTTCTAGACTAGTCAGAATACCTGTCCTCAAAGCAGACAGTACCTAAGGAATGACACTTAATATTGTCCTCTTTTTGTGCACATGAATGTGCACATATTTGCCCCTTGAAAGCATATGCATGTGTGGCATGCACACACACACACACACACACACACACACACACACACACGACTATAAATCTCTAAGTATTGACATCCCCCTATAAATGTAAAGAAATAATGCTACAGAGATGCTGAATTAAATATGCATTCATGAGTCAACATTATAAAGCAGCTGGAAGTATTTTATTGGCCAATGGATGATTAATTTGGATGCTACTTATTTTATCGAAAAGGCAATTTACAGCGATGATACACTTGTGTTTGGAATCCAGTTACTTTGCAAATGTCTTCAGTTTAAAATATGTGGAAATATTTTCAAACATTTGATTTCAGTGATTAGACTAGAAAGGTGGAATATACATTTGTAGTTACAATTACTTGGAAACGGAAGGAAGAGGACTGCTTTGTCAGGGACCTTAAAGCTAGCCTGGACATCATAATAAGACCCCATCCCAGAAAGGGAAGCAAGGGGGAGGCAAAACAAGGGACAGGGAGGGAAATTTTTTTAATTGAAACTATACCTTGCCTTATCTTTTCTTTATGACACATTCAATGATCATCTTTAATTACCTGTTAACATAAGAAATGTAAAATGAACATGGCGATTACAGCATCCTGGGCATTGTTTGCTACAATAATACGAGTCACGTTTTTTGAAACAAGATGCTCTGTGGCCAAATGATTGGAAGGACATGATGTACTCACATTTCAGTACAATACGAAATAAAGGTATCTATGTATAACTAGCTTGGTTGTACATTTATTTTATCTGAATCAATTGTGATGACAAGCTCCTGTCTGTTTTTTGAAGATATAAAGTTAATGAATTTATATTCTGTTTCATTCACAAGTGGATTGAGATCTGGAATTTTAACATGCTCTTCTTAAGACTATTAGCTGTGTGTCTGCTTTATGGGATGTTCCTACACAAGCTGGCTGTTCATCAATTTGGTGTCCATACATTTCTTTGAAAGCTATATTATAATTAGAGTTTAGGTTAATACTATTCAGTAACCATAAAACAGACATAAAATAATTATAACTCATTTAGTGAAATTAGAAAAAGAGCAATTATTAGACTCCCATTGTGAAGCTTTGCTGTGAGGGATAGATAATCTATCTGCAAGATGTACTTTAAGAACACCATTTTCGAAGAAATAAACGAGATAGATTACCACTCTGTTTTTGTGCACTTGAGGCAGAAGGGGTGGGACAGAAAACTTGTGTTATATTTATGAGTTCCTGAACTTTTGTGATTCCTTTTTTTCTTTTTTTAGACAAAGAAAAGAAATAGCATAGCCTTCTAAAGCATCAATGCTCGTTCTAATGTTTGTGAAACTACAATACCGTGTATCTGAATTTGAAGTGTTACACAAATTGATTACTACTTATGCAATATATTTTATCCTACAAATTTTTAAAAATTAGATTTAAATGAATTCATATTATTAGAACTCATGACGACCCCTTCATTTCCATGAAGACCAGAGGTATTGATTTCCTTGAGCATCGGGAGAGGTGTACTGGCTCCTGAGGATCAGGAGAGGTGTACTGGCTCCTGAGCATCAGGAGAAGTGTACTGGCTCCTGAGCATCAGGAGAGGTGTACTGGCTCCTGAGCATCAGGAGAGGTGTACTGGCTCCTGAGCATCAGGAGAGGTGTACTGGCTCCTGAGCATCAGGGGAGGTGTACTCACTCCCTGAGTATTAGGAGAGGTGTACTGGCTCCTGAGCATCAGGAGAGGTGTACTGGCTCCTGAGCATCAGGGGAGGTGTACTCACTCCCTGAGTATTAGGAGAAGTGTACTGGCTCCTTGAGCATCAGGAGAAGTGTACTGGCTCCCTGAGCATCAGGAGAAGTGTACTGGCTCCCTGAGCATCAGGAGAAGTGTACTGGCTCCCTGAGCATCAGGAGAAATGTACTGGCTCCCTGAGCATCAGGAGAAGTTACTGGCTCCCTGAGCATCAGGAGAGGTGCACTGACATTAGTACTGTTGTTCTTATGCACATGTCCTCTTCCTGGCATAGGTGTATTCATCCCCCAAGATGCAAATGAGGAGAGATAATGTAGGAATCAGAAGTGTAATGTAGTGAAAAAGTCTCTCCTGCACTCCCTACCTTGATTTGCACCAAATTTCATTGTGATAAGAAGCCTCTAATGTGGAAAATGGAACAAAAACTAAAACAATGTAAAAGAATCCTTTCTGCCTAGGTATCTGTGCATCCCCCGATCAATCTCTGGGTGTAACTGTAATTTACCTAAACTATGATAGACCCAGTATATTTATACATTTCATTTCCTGTAACTGCTGTTGAGAAACATATGTGTGAAGATTTCATATCTACGCTGAAATGGCTAAGTAAATAAATAAATAAATAAACCAAAGAACCTGAAGAAACGTCTTCCCCAACTTCATGTGGAAGGAAAATAAAATCCCTTCACTTTGACATCAAGAAAGGAATGAAGAGACTATAGAGGTGGTTCAGAAGCTAAGTGTTCTTATTTTCCTCTCAGAGGACCTGAGTTCAGTTCACAGCATCCATACAGGGAAGCTCATAACTACCAACTCCAACTCCAGAGCATCGGATGCAGTTGTCTACCATGTAGGCATCTGTACACACCTGGCATATTCACTCAGAGGTATCCACATAGAAACATAAAAAAAAAAATTCAAAAAGATGAGCACGGTGCTATTCCATTTTTCATTATTCTCAAGTATCTGCTAATATTTGCCTCATGCTGCACAGTTGTCAAATCTACAATATGATTTCAGCATAACTGAGGACAAAAGTGACAGACATTGCAGCCTGAAAATTACTGACAGAAAAACAGAAATAAGATTTCAATGAAAATCTGCATAAAAGTTAATCACTAATTTTATTTTTAGAACGATATGTGCTTTCTATTTTGATTTCTTGTACAGTGAAAGCAACAATACACTCATAGAATCTCTGCCAACTTTAAGAAAAAATAAATAGAAAGATAGATTTCTTTTAGAGAGAACCTTCCTGTCGCTTGATCTATTTGCATGGGTCTCTGTTTTTCTTCATTCTCATGCTAGGATTCTGTGGGATCCTGGATTAACACAGGGTCATAAGGAGCCCTAGACAGATGCTGCTGCAGTCAGGGTGTTATTAGAAAAGATTCTCAAAATGCACTGAAGAATTCTGCAACAATGGGTACCTGAGACATTTAGAGAGATATGAAGCAAGTCACTGGTTACTTCCAAGAGTCACTCCCTTTTATGCGAAGGTATAGCTGCTCTTTTGTTTTTCCACCTCAACACAGTGGCGGGTTAGCAAACCCCAGCACCAGGCCATGTTATACATCCTGTGGAAGAATTGCAGGCAACATAATTTATTCTGAGCCAAAAGAAATTAAGACTTTTAAGATGAGTTCAGTCTTGCCAGACAAGTAAGGGGAATTAATTGCATGAAAATGCAAAATTAAAAGCAAATGATGAATTTGGCTAATTTCCTCGCTTTCCAATGTTCCAATATATCCCCCTGACCACTCTCCAGGAGCACTGCTGAACTAACTGCTCTGAATCATAGGTTCCAGAAAACTGGAGGGGGTTAATATAATTTTTTAAGAAAAAAAAAAGCGACTGATGAACAGTTGTCTCAAAGATTTAGAGGACTCATTCGAGTTTTTAATAATCCCATGTGGCTTTAAAATATTTTAATAGTTTCTCTCTACATGTTTCCAAGTTTGCAGCTGTGAAATTAGTAGGCAAGTGACACAGGAGTGTTCTTATTTATTTATTTGTGCCACAAGTATTTTTAGAGACCAGGTAAGAATTTAATAGCAAACAGAATAACACTAATAGGAAATGTTTATTATTTGTTTAATCAATCAAATTTATCAATTATTTACTTAAAATAACTAATCTGTTTGATTTTCAAAATGGAAATTACTATGTATCTTTAAAATGTCAAGTCAATTACTGAAAAATTATAAAATAAATATAAATTGTATTTTATTAAATATAAAAGGCATATCATTAGATTAACAAACTAACTCATCATGACAAATTCTTCCATATAATCTATGAGTGCCTTTCCTGCCTCATTTCCCTTAAATAAGTAAGATAATAGCATTTTGATATTCATAAACATATTGTTTACTGAAGAAATGTTCAAAAACAAGATTTGAAAGAAGTGCTAAAACTCTTCAACAGTATATTAAAATTACCATAGTCACAAATGCACAAATGTGTGGTGAGTACTGACTTTCAAAATGCCAATTTAAAATATTAGATGGTAATAAGGGAAAATTCTGGAAATGCCTAAATAATTCTTGTTACTGCTAGGATTTCTTATGTTTCCATTCTCACTGTTCCAGTGAAGTCATCTTAATAACAGTTAAGAAATGGTTAGTATTCTATTGAAATTGAAAGATTTATTTAAAGGCTGCTATGTTTTAAGTAGCTGGGTTTTGAAATTTAATATAAGCTTGTTTCTCCAGTTTAAGTTTTCCCAATTTTTAGATAGCAATGTGAACTATAATATCAAAGCCATATCAGAAGGTTTTAGATTGGTGGCTATGAGTTTCATTTTCATGTTCATTTTCTTTATCCTTCACATATATTGATGCTCTTCCTTCAGCAAAGTGGATTCTTTAAAATATGTTATAAATTTTATGTAATATATACTTGTGAAATTTATAATGGACACAAATTATTTGCATATAGTCAGGCACTAAGCACTTTGATGATTTTATCAGACATTCATAAAATATATGTACAAATTAATTTTTACATGCACAATAAATACATAACCTGAAAAATATAAAAACCTGAAACATAATATGTTCTTAGAGTATTGTGAATTCTGCCATCTATTATGAGCCATGTCTGAGACTTTGCTATAAAATGACACTAGTATTCATGGAGAACATGTGAGATATGTTATCTGTATGTATAACAATAACCTTAACATGAAAATAACATGATCTTACAGCTCTCTCTGCTGTACATGCAATTATGGACCATGCTGTTGAAATAAATACAAAAGCATATTTTCATAGGCTTGGTTATTTTTGCTTTCTAAAATAATTCAGTAAAGTATCATCAGAAGGAAAAAAGAGAAAACTCACCAGGACTTCTGCAACAACAGATAGTAAATGCACAAATGCTACAATGGTCCTGTAGAAGACTAAGAAATGACATTTAGAATACTATGTAAGACTTGTGTCCTTCTTGAAATCACCTAGTATACCTATGTACTTCTGTAGAGAAAACTTCACTCTTTGAAAAAAATCATGCCTTCTGAACTTACTGCATCATGACAAAATATGAGATGTTATCCAAAGGAAATCAAGATATAACTCCGTCATTAGAGCAAGCACACATCCAAGTGCCATGGCGTTATACTCAATTATTAGCTTAAAACACCAAACGTTCTACTTTTAAATAAATTCCTCCTGTAACATGGATACTGTTGTGAAAATTTAAAACTGGCTAATCTAATTAGCACTTAAAACTACAAATAAAATCAGTGTTTAGAAACGTCTAGAAATTGTTTACCCATGGAACCATTTGAATAAAATTTGAAATTATACTTAGGTTTGGAAATTTCAATGACACTAACTTATGTTTTCTTTAAGATACTGTATAATCTTAGTTGTTTACATTTATGTTGGATACAAAGAAATTTAAATAATGCAAATTGTGTAAAAGGGTATAGGAAGAAAGAAAAGAAACAGGAAAATTAGAATGAAACAAAAATCAGAAAATTAAGAAAAAATAAATATTTCTCTTATATATCTATATCTTCATATATTATATGGAATTCATCAATACCACCTGATAAATAATATACACAGCAAACGGTAAAGCAATAGACAAACACATACACACACACACACACACACAGAGAGAGAGAGAGAGAGAGAGAGAGAGAGAGAGAGAGAGAGAGAGAGAGAGAGAGATTTTTCTCATCTTTAAATCTCCTCAAAATAAAAATGAAAGTTCATGGTGAGTTTTACAATCAGAAATTTATATATTTGAAACAATAAATAGCTTTTTTTTGTGCCAAGAATAAATTCCTGGGTTATTATTTAGAGTACTGAATTCCTGTCCAAACATTATTCACATTTCATTTGAAATGCTTGGTCCAATCTATATTATCTCTTACCTTTGCCTATTAACATCAATAGCTGTTCATTTTATTAGTCTCTAGGTACTTGCTGATGCTTCATGCATAACGATCCTTACATTTAATTGAGCTGTAAGTTTCAGTTTAATTATGAGGCTCCACATACCTTCAGCACTTTTTCCTTCCTTGATTACAGCAACATTTTCTCTATATCATCTTCAAAATTTGTAATCTACTAAGCCGTTAATAGACAGGCTGTTCTAGAAAGGATCTCAGTAAAATATTGTTAACATTCTAATACACTTTAATAATATTTTACTACTTCTGAGAATTCCAAACAATGTATTTTAATCATGTTCATTTCCTCCTTTCCTAACTCTCTCCATATCCATCCTGCCAGCCTACCCACCACAAAGCTTCTTGATCTCCAGCTCTCTTTATTTTAGGCCATGGAGTTCAACTTGTGAGGCTGCCCCAACACTCTTAGGGTAGGAACAACCCTAGAGTGTAGTTGGCCAGTAGGAGATATGCTTTTTTAAAAAACAGACTCTCCCACTGTTGGCAACTGTAAATTGTCAGTATTTAGTCATCTAGGTGTAGACTACCTGTCTATCCTGTCCTTGTCCTGTTATGAGTTTTGTCTGGATTGACCTTGTGCAGGTCTTGTTCATGCTGTCGCGATTGCTAGGAATTCATAAGTGATACTACTCTGCTATGCCTAAAAAAAACCCACTATTTCTATGGTGTTATTTTTAAAGAATATATTGTAGAATAATTTAAATACTGGCAATATGATGAACTAGATTTTACTAAGAAGAAAAGCTTTTGGCTTTAAAAATCACAAAAAGTATATACATTTTTCATAATTTCTACTTCAGTATGAATTAGATAATAGGACATCTTAGATGCAGCCCATCCATGTACGTTTCCACCAGGACTGCTACATTATCTGGACAGTGTTATCATTTTGAACCCTGCACATCCATCCTCACACTCGCTGTGCTCTCCACCCTTGTGGACACCTTGAAAATAGAACTTCAGAAGGAATGATGCTTTCTGTCTTCTTTTATCCTAAGAGGCAATTCAAATTGTATTCATATATTCAGGCTGTACTTGGACGCTTTTGCCCAAATGGTGGCGTAACTATAGAATAGGTAATCCTATTGGAAAAAAAGATAAGTATAACTAGAGATTGTTGTATGAGATATAATTAAATATATATTATGTCTTTAGATAAAACTTCAGAAGCATAAATAATGGTGACTCTCATACACAGAGTAGCACAGCGTTGTTTTGCTACCCTGATTCAAAGCCACTTAACTAGAAAGGTTGGTAGAATTACTTTTACTTTGGATTTTGAGTTGTGTCCTAGAACCTCCTCAACACTACATTATTTCCTGTCCTCTGTTTTATTTTCCTTTTTAAAGAGACGATTTCAGAGTAGATATTCTAGTCCTTTTGCTGTCATGATATTTCTCCCCCATTTTCTGCCATGTTCCCTAGATCTTAAATCAGGGGTTTTGCTATAAATGTATATTAACTGGGGACAGGAATTCTTATGGTTCGTTGATCTCTACATTTTTACTAGATTGGACTTTTTGTAATTGCTTTAAAAACACACATTACCAAAGCAACTTATGAAGGAAAGATTTACTTGGCTTAGACTTTTATTCATTGTTCATCATCTAAGGAAGTCAGTACCAGCGGAAAGGGAAACAGGCTATCCAGAGGAGACCTGATAGGCTGTAATCATATGGTGGGGAAGGAGGTTCCCTTCTGTCATAGGCCTAGGGGAGGGGAATAGGGTGAAAGAGGGAAGGAGGGGGGAGTGAGAACAGGGAGATAAGTGAGGGTATAACAATCAGGATATGATCTGAATAAATTATTTAAATAAAAAAAGAAAAACATTAAAAAAGAATGATCTCCAACAATGATAGAGCCTGTAGGGAGGGAGGAGCTGATGCAGAGGGCACACAGGGATGCTGCTTACTGGCTTGCTTATTATGCATTACTCTGTGTTTGCTTTTTTTTGTTTTTGTTTTTTTTAATAGAATTCAGGACCAGCTCATGGATGGCACCACCCACAATGGGCTAGGTCCTCACCCATCAATCACTAATTAAGAAAATATTAAAAAGAAATAATTTATTATTTATAATAAATATATTGTATAAGTATATAATAATTATTAGTATTAAAAATACAAAAGTCATTGATTCAGGCTCACCACAGCTCCATCTTATAACTTCCTTAATCTACGTTCGCTCCTTTTAGATAATTTTAGTTTGTATCATGTTGACATCAAACTATTAAGCACAGTTGATCCCTTGTCAGCATGATACACAAAGACATCTCTGTGAAGCCAGAACATTTCTTTCCTTTTTTTATGTTTGTCCCCAAGATCACATAAAATGACATCACAATAGAAAACATTTTACAAGTTTAAAAAGTCTCACAGACTTTACAAATCCAAACCATTTGAAATCCACACCCTTAAAAAGAATTCTAGTCTCCAGTAGAACTGGTCCTGGTGGCATGAACTCTGGAGAGCCAGCCCTGAGAGCATGAGACCTGGACTGCTGTCCCTGCCCCTCACCTGAACAAAGCCAGAGACTGGCCCTGGTGGCGTGGGCACAGGAAAGCTGGTGGGCTGACAAACTCAGCTTCCATCTAGGCCCATAACTCTGCTTTTGAGTTGGCCTACCCCAACATCCATCCTATCTAAGAACTGCTGGAGCATGTGAAGGGGCCAGTACTACAGATATAAAGCTGCAGATCTTTGAACCAGACCAATGACTCATTGCAATGAACATTTGCAAGTAAAACTGTTTGGGGAAAATGTATATTGTATAACACACCATGACACACTACTACTTCCACAGTAAGGTGTGTGAGGTGCGTGTGTGTGCGGGGAGAGAGAGAGAGAGAGAGAGAGAGAGAGAGAGAGAGAGAGAAGGGGGTGAGGCTGCAAGGTGGAAGGTGCATGATAATGTGAAATTAACAAAGAATCAATCAAAAGTTTTTAAAAATTCAAAGTATTTCCAAAATGCAAAATCGCCTTAAAAATTTAAAGTCTTTCAACAGTGGAATCCTGTCCATAAAACTAATAATTTATTACTTTAAGAGGGAAGAATCAGGTACAGTCACAATTTGAAGAAAGAAAAACCAAACTCCAACAGTGTATATAACTCAGTGTCTAACATCTGGGATTCATTTGCAATCTTCTGGGTCTTCCGGGTGGCTTGAGTCTCTAGTTCTGTCTCCCTATAGCACACACAGTGCGATGGCTATTCTCAGTTGTCAACTTGACTGCATCGGAAAGGATCTAAGACCCAAAAATGGAGGACATACCTATGAGGGATTTTTACTTAATTTGAAGTAGGAAGATATACTTTTAATCTGGATTTAGGAGGTAGTAAGGCACACCTTTAGTCTGAATCCACCAACAAATATACCAGAAAAAATAAGATAAAACTTCATCAAAAAGGTTTACCACACATAGAATTTAAGAACATACGTTTTGCTTATTTGTTTCTAAAAGGTAACTTATAGTAGGTAGACTGAGGTATTGATAGAGTATTCCAACATACTTTAGGCAATAATTTATGTTGCATGTTTTAATAAATTTTCATTAAAAAATATTTTGAAAACATAAAATATAAATATATGTCAAAAATTAGATATATGCAAACCAAATTAATACAATTAAAAAGTGAAGTCCTAATCTAAACAAATAATTATCAACAGAGGAATCTCAAATGGCCAAGAAGCACTTACAGAAATGCTCAACATTATTAGCCATCAGGGATACAAATCAAAACAACTCTGAGGTTTTCATCTTACACCTGTCAAAATGGCTAAGATCAAAGACGCAAGTAACAGCTCACGCTGGCAAGGAGGTGGAGCAAGGGAAACACTCCTCCATTGCTGGTGGGAGTTGAAACTTGTACAGCCTCTTTGGACACCAAAAAAGGTTATTTCTTAGAAAATTGAGAATTGGTCTACATCGAGACCCAGCTATACCAAAGGATGCGTCAGCATACCACAGAACACTTGTTCAACTAGGTCCATATCAGCTTTATTCATAATAACAAGAATCTGGAAACAATGCAGATATTCCTTAAATGAACAATGAATTTCTAAAAAAATACTGCATTTACACAATGGATTATTATTTAGTTCTTTAAAAAATGACAAGAAATTTGCTGGCAAAAGGATAGCACTAGAAAGGAATGAGGTAACCCAGACCCAGGAAGATGAACATGGTATGTACTCACTAATAAGTGGATATTAGCCATAACACTAAAAAAAATGACCATGCTACAGTTCACAGATCCAAAGAAGCTAAGGAACAAAGAGGGCTCAAAGGTAGAAATATAGGAGATTCACTAAGAAAAAGAAATAGAATAGACATCATGGGTGGATGGGGAGAAAGAACTGGGGGTTTGGATGGAAACGAGAGAGAGAGAGAGAGAGAGAGAGAGAGAGAGAGAGAGAGAACTGGGAGAGAGAACTGGAATGTGGGCATCTCTGGGATGATCTAGAAACCTAGGGCAATTGGAAACTTCTGGGAATCAATGAGAGTGATCCTAGCAAAGACTCCTATCATTGGAAGATACAGATGCTGAACCAGTCATCTCCTTTAATCAGGCCAGACATCAGTGGAGGGATGAGAATATCAGCCCAGCCATAAAATCTTAGACCTACAATTTGCCTTGCTTACGAACTATGCTGGGGTAAAGGTGGTGCAGAACCGTGGGAGTGGCGAACCAATGACTGGTCCAGCTTAAGACTCAGAACACAAAAAGGAGCCCATCCTTGTTAATTCCCAGAAGGCCAGGAGCCAGAGTCTAGATATTACAGATACTCACAACCCATGATAGAACCAAAAATAAATAAATTAAATGGTTCCTAATTTAATTATATATATATATATATATATATATATATATATATATATATAGAGAGAGAGAGAGAGAGAGAGAGAGAGAGAGAGAGAGAGAGAAATTGGCATCTAGTCCAATTGTCATCAGAAAGGCTTCACCAAGCAACTAATGGAAACAGATGCAGAGATGCATGGACAAACATTAGGCAGGCAGAAGAAGAAGAGGAAGCATTTCAAAATCCAGAGTGGTCAATTACACCATAAGAAAACCCACAGAATCAACTAACTCTGAGCCAATTGGGGCTCACAGAAACTGACCACCAACCAGAGGGCCTATACGGGATTGACCTAGGCTTTGCGCATATGTTACAGTTGTGTGCCTTGGTCTTCTTGTGGGACTATTAACATTTGGAGCAGGAGCTGCCTCTACCTCTCTTCCTTGCCTTTGGGACCATTTACCCTTACTGGATTGCCTTATGTAGCCTCAATGGAAGAGGAAGTTCATCTTACTGCAATTTGATAGGCTTGGTTGGTGGATATGCATCGATGCATTAAAAACAAAGAACAAAATATATCTGAACTTTGAAGAAGTATCTACAGCCAAGCTGCAGGCCAGACAACTCAAGGATATGCACAGACTACTCTGGAATATGGGAAACAAAGCTATGGAAACTATGGACAGCCTACTGATGTCAGCTATACTCAGGCTCAGACCACTGCCACCTACAGGCAGACTGCATATGCAACTTCTTATGGACAGCCTCCCACTGGTTATACCACACCAATTGCTCATAGGCGTACAGCCAGCCTGTCCAAGTATACGGCACTAGTGCTTATGACACCACCACTGCTACAGTCACCACAACCTAGGCCTCATATGCAGCTCCGTCTGCCTATGGCACCCAGTCTGCCTACCCAGCTTATGGCCAGCAGCCAGCAGCCACCGCACCTACAAGACCATAGGATGGTAACAAGCTCTCTGAGACTAGTCAACCTCAATCTGGTACAGGAAATTATAACCAACCTACCCTAGGATATGGACAGAGGAATTACCCAATGCAGCCAGTCACCGCACCTCCATCCTATTCTCCCACCAGGCACTCCTCTTTACAGCTGACTAGTTAAGATCAGAGCGGTTACTCTCAGCAGAACACCTAACGGGCAACTGAGAATCTATGGACAGCAAAGTAGCAATGGTCAAGAAAGCAGCTAAAGGCAGCAGCTTCCCACTAGTTAACCCCCTCAGACGGGATCCTACAGCCAGGCTCCAAGCCAATATAGCCAACATAGCAGCAGCTACGGGCAGCAGAGTCCATTCCGAGAGGACCACCCCAGTAACATGGATGTTTATTTGCAGGGGTCTGGAGGATTTTCCAGACCAGGGAAGAAGAACCAGGGCATGAGTGGCGCTGATAAACCGGGGCAGGGGAAGAGGGGGATTTGATCGAGGAGGCGTGAGCAGAGGTGGGCTAGGAGGGGGATTCCGTAGAATGGGCAGTGGAGAACAAGTGGCTTCAATAAGCCTGGTAGATCCATATGAGGGACCAGATTCTTGATCTAGGCCTCCCTATAGATCCTGATGAAGACAGACAGCAGTGCAATTTATGTAAATGACTATGTGACTCTGGATGATCTGACTGACTTCTTCAGGCAGCGTGGTGTTGTCAAGACGAACAAGAGAACTGGGAAACCGATGGTCCACACATACCTGGAAAAGGAGACAGGAAAGCCTAAAGGTGAAGCCACAGTGCCCTACAAAGATCCACCAACTGCCAAGGCTGCCATGGAATGGTTTGATGGGAAAGATTTTCAACGAAACAAACTTGAAGTTTCTCTTGCCTGGAAGACACCTCCAGTGAATATTATGTGGGGTAGCATGCCACCTCATGAGGGCAGAGGGAGAACGCCACCACTTCAAGGAGGTCCCGGTGGTTCAGGAGGTCCTGGAGGATGCGTGGGTAGCATGGGAGGCCGTGGAGGAGACAGAAGAGGCTTCCTTCCAAGAGAGCACTGGGGTTCAAGAGGGAACCCCTCTCTGGGAGGAAATGTCTGACACTGAGCTGGAGACTGGCCCAGGCTGTGGAAGCCAGAACTTGGCCTGGAGAACAGAGTGCAACCAGTGTAAGGCCCCTAAGCATGAGGGCTTCCTTCCTCCACCCTCCCCATCTCTGGGTGGTGATAGAGGTCGAGGTGGCCCTGTTGTAACGAGAGGAGAAAGAGGTACACATATGGACCCTGGCGATCCTGGAGGAATGTTCAGAGGTGGCAAAGGTGCAGACAAAGATGGCTTCTGAGGTGTCCATGGCATGGAGCAAGGTGGCTTTGGTGGAGGAAGAGGAGATGGTCCTGGGGGGCCTCCTGGACCTTTGATGGAAACGATGGGAGGAAGGAGCAGACCTGAACCTATCAAGTCTCTTCTGTACTACCTGTAACCTCTTCCTCTGCAGCCTGGCAAGGCCTTTCTGCCATGGGGATGTAATCTAAGTTCAGTGGCCAGAGCGCGTGTCTCTACTTTCCTCATGTATAGGAAAGATGTTTTCTTCATGGTTGTCAAAAACAAGTAGCCAAAACACTAAAAATGCAACATTTATATAATTTTTGGGTGTATCTTGGTTCATCTTGCTATAGGTAGTTTATTGTATACATATGTGTAAGAATATAAATGTATATCTAAAAATAAAAAAAATGATGAAGAAGAGAGGAGGAGGAGGAGGAGGACCTTGGAAAATCGATAAAGGCAAGCACCATCAGGAAAGCATAGATTGGCCCTATTAAAGACCTGCAGAGCTCGATTGACTACCAGATTTATTTTTTAAACCAAAAAATGTTTTAAATTTATAATTCCATGTTTATAATGTTGACCACAAAATTATGATTATTCCCTGTCTGTACCTCAGTATTTTCACCATTTGTGAAGAAACATTAAAACAAGTTATATGGTAGTGTATTGAGTTTTTGGTTTTTTGTTTTGTGTTTTCCTTTTAAAGATAGTTGTTTAAGACTTAACAGTGGAAACCCTTTTGAGCACACTCACTATCATTATGGAGAACCAAGAGGGCCTTTATTGTAACAATGTTCACGGTTGTGATATTTTAAAAATAAAATCCCAAATGCTTATTTTAAAAAAGACTTACTCACCATAGGTTTGAACATTCTTTTTTTAAAAATCATTTTATTTTGGTTTAATGTTAACGAACATGTGAGTGCTAGGACTCTAACCTGGTCCTCTGGAAGAGAAGATGGAATATTTAACCACAGAGTCACCTCTCAAGCTCAATTAGTTTTATGTATATATGCATTTACTTACTTACTTACTTACTTACTTACTTACTTATTTTAAGACAAGGTCTCTCTGTGTAGGCCTGGCTATACTGGAACTAACTTTCTATGTGGACATCTATATAAATAGTCATAATAATAAACTTAGTTTTTAAAAGATTAAATGAAATAATGTAAAGTTTTGAGAATTATTCTTGACATATAAGAAAACTTACAAAATAAGTTAATGTTATTAAAAATAAAAGTATAATCTATACATTGACATTAGCAGCTTATTTCATTACTCTTTCCAACAAATTTCAATGTTCCAATAATATACTGAAAATTTCTTCTATATGAGGATTTAAATAGGAAATTTCATCATAACATTGCTTTAATATGAAATCCAGTTTAAATAAAATACAAATACACATTGTAAATAATTAATCAAATAAAGGATGTTTAAAGCACACAAACACTTGCCTTGAGAAACCTGAATGAGTTATGATATATTCCCAAACACAAATGATAGGAGGTAAGACAAAACCCACATAAAGCAGGATGCTGCTTTGTAAAGTATCCGAGGTTTCACCCGAACAGCGCAGATACACTTAGGAGTATACACTTTGCCAAAACTTTTTTTTTTCAAAGAAAAGAAGAAAGATAGAAAGGAAGAAAGAAAAGAAAAAAGAAAGGAAAAGGAAAGAGGAAGGCGTCATAATTTATCTATGTGGATCTTGCCCTTTCTGACAACTTAAAAGCTTCTGGCTATTTTTTTTTCCTAATGTCCATTCCTTAGTGATGTTGCAATAGAAAAATTTGGTGTTGTAGCTTTCGTGATCAATATTTTACCCTAGTTCTCTTTGGGTCAAGGGTAGTTTGGAGGATGAGCTAAGCAAGCTGCAGCACATCATTAAAAGTGAAAAGAGTAAGATACTGCCTTACAGATTGTGCTTGCTATTAATACGCCCAAGATAAACTGGGTGGGCAACTCACAAAACATTAGCTAGAAAGGTTTGAGGACAGCAGATGAAAAGAAAATGATCACACCCTATGATTTAGAAGAGTGGTGTGTTCCCATGCTGAAATAGGTATGCTCATCCTATCAGTGGCAGGGAGCTGAGTGATAGCTACAGGACACTCATAGGATGAAATCTTCGCTTTTGGTTCTATACAGACAAGTTCCTATGTGCTCGAACCACAGAACCCATCTTGATTTTAATTTGTTTTCCATAAGAATTTCCCTGATACAAATGAAATTACTTCTCATAATGATGACCCATTTGATTTAGCATCCCAGTGAAACTGTTCTCATTGGTTTCACATATTTTCTACATGTTTTAAGAAGTGTAGAAGGAGAAAAGAGTTTAGACAAAAGCCTTATAATCAAAAAATTGTCCTAGATGATACTTTCAAAGCCCAGGATCTTTGACTAGTTTAGTCATAAAGTTTCTGCTGTTTTGCAGTAACTATGTTAATTGTGATTCTTCCTTGCCTCTTGTGTTTGTGTTACAGAATACATGTCAAAGAATCGGCTTAGTTTTAGAGCATACTGCCTTTTGCCGAGGGAAAAGAGAGTGGATGAGCCATTTAGAACATCGTGGAATTCTGTGCAGATAGGACAGCACTTCTGCCAAATTAATTTCCATGGCATATGTTCTGTTGCCAAGACATAATAGCCAATACCTATTTAATGGAGTCCCCTTTGCACATCTAGCATTAGGGAGATGTGATGATTAGTGTTATGTCAACTTGACAGGGTAAACGAATGTTTAAATTAATAGTAAAACTATGTCTTTGGGAGTCTATGCACTTTGAAAGACAAGCATTTGAACTGGTCAACTGAGGGAAAAGATTATTCTCACAAACACAAGTAGATATATTATACACAGAGAACATATATTGTCCACTGAGGTAGGCAAAGGTACAGAAAGGGTAAAATCTATCCTTTTGAACTGGAACATAGACAGTAAATGTGGACATCAGCGTTCCTAGCTCCCAGGCCTCTGCAACATATAGTAATAGCGTTCGAATATGCAGCCACTCAGAACAGCACTGAGTTAGAGCACTCTCTTTCCTCACTGTATAACTTGCAGAAAGAATAGAAAACAGGTTTCTATAGGCCTCCAGAAAGAAACGAACCAATTATTGCAATAAACCATTCACACACACAATCACAGACATAGACACATGCACACGCACACGCACACGCACACACACACACACACACACACACTCACCATGCATATACCATTTTCTAGAGAGTCTTAATATATATGATGTACATCTTGCTGTTATGAATGGAAAAGAATGACTGGCAATAAATACAAATCACCAAAACTGCCTTATTTGCCTACATATGAACATCTTTCTATATACATACAAAATAATACTCCTCTCTCCCTGAAAAAAGGAACTTTAAAAAAAATCTTAGTCAAGATTACAGGCCTGAACCTACAAGGTGGTACAGGTCTATAATCACAGAATTTGAAAAGCAGAATCAGAAAGGTGGCAAGTTTGAGCTTGTCTCAAAAACACAAGGGTCTGCTCATCATTACTTAAAACTCATGTCCAGTCTCTATTGCTTACAATCGATTAAGACTTGTTGCTATTTTATGTTAGGAGGAGGATTAGCATAAGTCTATGAAATTCTCAAATCAAGCCAGTGAAAAAAGAGCGTCCTGAGTGAACACAAAATTCAGAATTCAGACTCCTCAGACTTGATAGCAAATATTGCCTGACTTTGCATGTGTGCATATGTGGAAATTAAGTGGCATGGATGAAATACTAAGAATTTACTAGGCACCTTGTTCAGATAATTTTACAAAACTGAAAATGTTTAACACGTTCAAAGTGCATACACTTTGTGCCACCCACAGAGATGTGCCATAGAACTAGAAGAATATTGGGATTTAGATTCAATTAGTCTTCTCCCTAGCAAAAGAACTGCAATGCTTCCTCCTCTATGCACCAGCTGCCTGAACTGCTAACAATGTCCACTGCTAAAGGAAAAGGTGACTTAGGAACCTGAATCTGGTGACAGGACCTATAGGAGTTGTTCTAGCCTTACTTAGCACTATTAAATATTGGTTTTCAGAGATCTGAGCACACACTACTCCAACAAGAAAGCACACACAATTATATCAAATTTGTATCTGAGTGTGTACTATCATGGATTGGATATCAGAGTTATTAGGCTGTTCTGTAGCACAGTGATAGCGATGGAAAATGGGCCTGTGGGATAACATAAGGGGTTGACAAATGCATGGTAGTTTCCTTTATTTTGAGTGAATGCGGATGCTGGAGTTTTACAGCATTTTCCACATATGCAAGGCTGAAAGATACTTTGGGCTTTATCTTTTCTGAAGTACTTTCTGATCATTCCAAACTTAGCCATATGACAAAACTAGTGTTTTCATGGTGCCGCAGATTCAGAATAGTGAAAGTAAGAGGGTGGAAAATAGAAACAATATTTTCCCTGATAGATAATACAATCGAGATCTGTAAAGACATCAAAGTTAAATGTATAAATCCTTCCCAGCTGTTCCCATAAGCGAAAGGTGGGTAGGACCAAAGGACATGTTTCTATATAAATACCGCAGAAAAGAGCAGATGGAATCTAGAAACATGATTTGCTAATGCAATCAATGTTTTTAAATGAATAGCTGCTTCCCTTATGTGGTGCCCTTGTGGCAGCCTCCAACAATTTTGACCAGAATATAGAGCCTATGAGAGCCAATTAAAAGACAAAAGCTAGTGACTCATTACCTTTGATGCTCAAAGAAAAAGGCAGCTCAGAGGGCAGACAGTGCACCTGCCATCCTGCTGGGAATACCACTGCATTTCTCCTGTCTCTGGAATGCAGTTTCTTAACATGTGGCAAGCTTTTTAGAGAGGAAGCTAGTCATCACAGGCCACTGAAAAGGAGACAAGGCTGGGGAAGCAAACAGGCCTGGTTTTGAGTCCTGACCTTTCGCGTGTGTACCTATGCCTTTTTTACTTCCATAGCCCCCAACCTAGCTGCAAGCCATGTGCTAGATGGGCATTTATGTTTTTACTGCTCCTCCTTGCAACCCTACTCTACTGTGCCTTTTGAGGTATCAGTACCTGGGGCACATAAATGACCTCTGACTCCTCTGACTAGGCTTTGGAAATCCAAAAGGAAGTGAGAGAGCCTAAGAGCACAGAGTACTTATGTCTTCTCACCACTGTGAAACATCTAGTCCTGGAAGCCAGTCTCTTTCTCTCTCTCTCTCTCTCTCTCTCTCTCTCTCTCTCTCTCTCTCTCTCTCTCTCTCTCTCTCACCACTTGTGTAAAATTGAGGGATGGCAGAGTTCTTCACTGTCATTCCAAATTTCCAGTTCCTTGGGGATTTCTGAGACTCTGCCTAGTCATTCAGGTTAATCTGTTTATCAATTAATTGAATAGTCTTAATTTCCATAAGATATCTGTCTCCTTTGAAGATGATAGTTGCTACAGAAGTTACTTCTCCCAAGATTTTATAAAGCATGAAAAGTATTTGTGCTTATAATATATTTTTAATATATTCAGTGAGTAGGTTTATATTAAACTTTAACCGTATTTTCAGTGAATCTATTAATTAATCAATTGAGCTAGAAATAGAACTCTAGTGATGTCAGAAATATCATACAGGGCATATTCTATGCCCTAACATATTCATCTGCTATAACCAATTCATGAGTTTCACATCAAGAGGATCATTTACTCTTAGATGATCCATAAAATTCAGCGCCTTCTGCTCATTTTTGTTTGATAAATTAATCCGAAATTATTAGTGCAAATTTGATTATGAGTGCCTTATCTTTATTTTTTTTCAGTGAGCTTAACTGAATTAAGAGAATTCCATAAAAATTTTCTGTCAGTATAGAGTGATGAATATGATCTTCTTTGCCAGTGTTTCTACATTTGCAAACCTATGGAATAGTGTCCTAACCACAGTGCGCTTCAGGAAGCTGCTGGAGTCCTGTGATGCCACCAGATTGGAAACCTTTTTTTTTTTTTCAATGTTAAAATCAAGTTACAGTTAAGCAATTGCCATATGCGATTCTGTTATTCTCCTATGAAATCAGAGACACTATACAATTTCTTTATAATGTTAATATGTAGAAAACTAGGCTATCATGTCACATCAAAGACAGCCAAATGTAAAAAGAATCAGTCTTTATTGATATCTGTGTATTACAAAAAGGATTAGTCAAAACTGATTTTTTTTATAGTAGTTTCTCACATGTCCTTTGCCATAGGCTTCTTGAAAACAAACTACATATGCATCACAGAAAAAAAAATTAATGAAGCCATCATTTTAAAAAATTTAAATATGTACTTATCTGAATATCCTACAAACTATTTACAAGTAACAATGAAACACCAAATTCTCCAATGATTACAAAATAATTATTTAAGTTAATTTTAAAAAGGAAAAAAATCATATTCTTAAGCTATGTTATGTGAGCTTGGGTCACTTCAACAAAATTGTGATTTATGTGGTCAACATCATTAATGGCACAGATAAGTAAAAAGTCATAAAAATATGACTTAAGCATGAAACAGTGAAGCTTAACTGACAGTAGAGTTCCACCTTTCATTTGTGACTTAAAAATGTATTTGAAAGGATCTAGTGATGATATATATGTATGTATATATTTAGTTTACATATGTATAGTATATATAAATTTAACCCCTGCAGAATTACAAACATTTTTCTTTGTTTTTTATCTTAATAATACATATTTTAATGGAAGAAGATGTATTTTTGGTTCATATATATTTATATATTTCACATATATGTATATATAAATTCTTCAAAAGTATTTAGTTGTGCAAAAACATTATCTACTATCAGTAAACCTACCAATAGAAAGGACCCCTTAGCTTTAAACAATTCTACAAAGTATGATTCGTTTATATAAATTTATAACTGAGAATCTAAGGCAACTATCACTGATAAAATAGTATAAGACCCACTTATCTAATTTTATAAACATTTTAGTCAACTTTAAAGATTATCTTACAACTTATTCCGAGAGGTAAATTTTTCTGTTATTCCTTTTTATTGTACACTAAATACATAATATAACACCTTCTTATAACATTGCTTGAATTACATTGACCCTTATTATCATCTTTTTCTCCCCATCTCTTTTCCTGATACCATTCCTATTCACAAATACCTCCTCATCTACAATGTGTGTGTGCATATCCATGTGCGTGTGCGAGCGTGCGCACGTGCGCGCATGCGTGTGTGTGTGTGGAGATGCTTAACATTGAATATGGCTTATTTCACTTATCATGGTATCTCCTGTCTCCTGTATTTTCTTGCAGATGACACAATTTACTTTTCTAAATCATACTCCTGTAACATATATACATATTATTTTTCTTTATCCAGAAAAGTCAGCTAATTAACATTACAACTGACTGATTTGTTCTGTCATATACACACTTATGGTACAGTTTAAGCCAATAGCATTTCTATTTTGTGCTTCTTGAGGAACCTCTGTATAGATTATCCATACAGAATTCCTTTACACAGAACAATACACTTTGTCATCAGCAGTATATAAGGTTCTTTTAACCTCTGAAAATTTGCCAACAGTTTTCTTTCTTTGTTGTCTTAATGATGAGCATTCTTAGTGGAATAAGATATAACCTCAATGTTCTTATTTACAGTTCTGTCATGGCCAGAGTTGCTTACTTTTTTTGTATGATTTTTTTTTTTTTTAGCTTCTGTAAGTGATTTGCTCTGCAGTGGTATAGTTGGTACAATATCACCTGTCAGTTAATGAGATTTGTTTAGCTATTGCAGTCCTATTCAGAAAGCCATTGCCTGTGTTTACATCTCGGTCTGCTACTTTTATACTCACCATTCTGAGTTTCAAAGGTTCTGTGCAAAATTTTTTTTTAAAAAAAGATGTGTTTTGAGTAATTTTTCTACCAAGTGTAAAACAGGGGTGTCATTTCATTTTTTCTTGTGTGGACATTTGGTTTCCTGGCAACATTAATGACAAGCCTACCTTTTCTGTAACGTGGTTGCCTTAAGTTTAGTGCTTAGGCTTGGCTCGATTTCCTCAAGTATATCTCATTGGCTATGAAAGACCCAGTTCTTTTTAAAAGTCAATGCTATGCTGATAATACTCAGTCAGACAAGAAATCATTCTGTCTGTTCTTCAGAAATATAGGAATGACCAGAGAAAGTCACACGTGCCACATATGCTATGATACAGTATATATACTAGTAGTTGTGTTTAAAAAGAATTTTTATTCTTATAGGAAAAATTATTAATGTCTAATCACAAGGACTGTGTGGGCAGTAGATGCTCAGACATGAAGAACCAGTATGCTTTCAAAAACCAGGTGCTATACCAGGAAGATAAAAAGATTAATAAATGCCTCCAAATAAGTGCTATAAAATGTCAAGTAGTAGAAAAATTCAACAAATCTTTGTTATGTATAGGTTATGTAACAGGGAAGTAGCAGAAATATACAACATATGGAGGATATGGTGAGGCATTGTAACCTTTATTCTGTAGGTAACAGGAATCCACTGAAGACTTCCGAAAAGGAATGCAAAAGAGTCAGAATGATTTGTAAACTAAGGAGGAAGTTTATCGGAGAGAACATATTAAGAAACCTAGACTGTGATGGTAGATAATCCCATGCAAGAGTGACAGAAATGGATGTCTTGCTTTCTTGTGCTCCAGGGTCTCTGACTACTTTTACAGACACAGACTGAGCTTACAGGCTGTACCACCAACAGGTGGCTTTCTGAGATATGATAAGCACTGGGCATCTTTTTTAAAACGTTTTTGCAATTATAATGTAATTAGATAGTTCATTCTCTATTTTCTCCCTCCAAACTCTCCCCTGTACCACACTCTTTCAAATTTATGGCATCTTTTCCTTTAATTGTTGTTGGTTTTGTTGTTGGTGGTGGTGATGGTGGTAGTCTTGGTGGTGGTGCTGCTGCTGGTAGTGGTGGTGGTGGTGGTGTGCGTGTGTGTGCGCACGGGTGTGTGTGCATGTATAACTACATACATAAATACAGTCTTCTCAGTGTGTATAATCTATCTTTTATGCACATGTTTTCAGGGTTGCCAATTTGGACATCATGAAGCACAGGATATGGTGAGCACACTTGGAAATTGCACGAAAGTAGCAAAAATCACATTCTGATGTTAGAACTAAGCTGTATGTTTGGACTCAGTGAACTGGAAATAGTAGAACTTATCTGGTAGACTTGTTCCTAGTACAATGGTTAGCACAAAAGACAAAGGAGCTCAGTGTATCCTGCATAAGTAGCAGACTACATCCCCTCATATTGTCTCTCTTTTCAACAGATTGCCTTTGATAATATGAACCTGAAAATAACTCCTCGAACCTCCCCCATCCATTTATTCTGTTAATAAAATTATGCACTAACTTTCTCTTCAAGCAAGGCTGATGCTCCACCTGCTCAACCCTATCTGTGGGGAAGCTAAAACTATTGATAAGATGTAGTTAAAACTAACAAGAAACAGTTTTGTTCCTTTATGAATCAAAAGTCTATAGTTTCTGGCGTTTCTTTTTGAGGCAGTGTTTCTCTATGTATCCCTGGATCACTTGAACTCCTAAGTAGATGCCTCTGCCTCCCCAGTGCTATGATGAAAAGCATGTGCCTCTATACTATCCCACTTTCTATGTAAGTTAGCACATTCTATCTCTTTCTTCAGGGACAGGGATTTACCGGTCCTTTCTACAAATGGCATGCTATGTGGTAAGGCATATGCACATCAGCTAAATGAATACTGGTTACTGCAGCATAGCCAAGCAAAACTGACTATCATTCTGGAAATATTTCCTGGTTTTCCAGAAATCTAATTAAATCTTGAAAAGTAAAATTTCCCATAAACATGAACAACCAAATCTTAAGATATGGACTATGCTGGGTAGATTAAACACTGAGACAACATAAAGATTCTATACATAAAATAGAAAGGTTATGGGAAAGCTGACCAAAACAAAGATTTTCAAGGAAAATTAATTCCTTTCTTTTATGTCTAAATCATAATAGTATTTTCAGTGTTTCTATATTAAAGTTCTATCGTGCTGAAAAGGAGCAAAAATGTGTGCTTACTCTACCCTTGTTACTTACAGACATCTAGCCATCTTCCTATGTAAAGTCTTAACTATAATTTATTTGTATTGCCTGGAATTCAAATATAAGAATTTACATTTACATCTTGCAGTGTAATTCTTTCTTTTGCTTGGGCTTTTTTTCTTCTCAATTCTAGCCATATTTGTATAATACATACTCTTCTGACTCTTTTCCTTTTTCAAATATGGGACACCGTTACCTTACACTATGACTTTCCTATGAAAGTTTGCTCTAATCACATAACTTATAGTTTTAAAAACTTCTGAATCCTCTGGTGGTTATGTTTTGATTCTTTCAGTCTTTTCATGAAGTTCCCATGAAACAACTGCTATGATTATCTCTTGGAAAAATCTTATCACTGCATCATTTTTCATTCCTGGATAAAATTCATAAAGTAGTGCGGACTATTGATGTTATACCTCTGGATAATATGTATTACCAGTCTAGTTCCTGCTATGAATAGCTGTTGCTATTTAAAGAATATAAATGTCACTTTATTGTATTGGAAAAAATTTTAATACATCACAAAATGTATAAAGCCACTACTCATACCAGAACAATAAAAGCAGCATCTATGAATGAGGAGTTATTGAATAAATCACCTGTGGACATTATTGAAATGAGTTCTACTACACAAGCTCACTATGTTATTGGAACTTTCTTTGTATTTAATAGATCTAATTTCAAATGATCCAAAGTTTTCATTCAGTGAAATTCTTTATGCTTCCTGTTTAGTCACACTTTACTGATCTGTAGCTCATTTGTTGAATGTGCTAAAGACATTTATTTTGTTATATGCATAATTAAAATATATAAGATACTTTGTGTGTATGTATGTATGTTTGTTCCTATAAAGAATGATGGGTTAGTATAAATGAAAATTGTGAAAATAGCTAAGCTTCTGTTATAGATACAGTTTTATATTTGTTTCAATTTTCTTATATTTGGTAAGTCAACAATGTATCAATATACAGAATTAATATTTATGACTTTGTGGTAATACAATTTTGCATTGTATCAGCTGACAATTACTAAGCTACAGTTTGCTGCTTTGAAATTTTTTTTATACATTTTGTTATTCATGTTATCTTACTCTATGGACATTAAAACCAATTGTTAAAGGAAAATTAGTTCAACAAATGTTACATATAAAAATAAAACTGAGTAATCTAGAAATGATAGTGATCTTTTTAAATTTAGCTCATTAAGATTTTGTTCTGAGTTATGCAAAAAAATTGCTGGAGAAGTTGACAAGTTTTAAAGCAGAACATTTGAAAGAACATATAGTTGGACAAGATGACTATTTATTCTATAAACTAAATGTTCTAGTCATAATTAATGAATTAGATACTAAAAAAAAAATCTTCTTTTTGGTATAGAGCTCTTATTATTGGTGCCGACTGATGCTTTTTGCTCTTTTCTAAACTGACTTTTCTTTAGAGTTTCTAGTAAAGCTCTACGCTTTAATTATATGTTTTTCAACATTTGAGGTACCCCAAAGAGGTCACAAATATAATGAATGCTTGTCATGAATTTTACATTAAAAATAAACATCGACTTAGGCCTACTTTTGGACCAGAACAAGTATGTTACTCTGGATGGAGCAGCTTTCTTCCTTTCCTCATGTACGTCCTTCTTCAAATTGCTAATTTAAAGGAGTAAGAGCCTTCTGTAGGCATGGCTTATACCCATTGAGTAAGACTGAGTTAAGTTTTATTTACTCTTTGCAATGATAGATTTCCTTGCAAACACAGCAGCACCCACATTTCCCCAACTCCATGCAATAAAAAGAACACATCCCCTTAAAACCTTATCCAATAATAAACTTTCCTAAGACTTTTCTGCTAAAGATTAATAAACTTCTCTTGAAACTTATATCTAATTTATGTGACTTTAAGGGTCATGCTTTAATAACAATGATGAAACACGATTATTACTTCCTAATGCTGAAATTACAGTTTTTACATTGTAAATTTTTCCTGCTATGCGCCCTGTGGCACTAACATCTTTATCACTCCATGTGTTTCTAGTTTTAAAACCTTTACCCCTGCTGTTTGAAAAATATTTCTCATTTTCGTCCCCTATGGAGTACAGAAATCCCTAAAGGCAAAGCCATTAGTGATCTCTCTGCCTTTTCCCAAACACGTATTATGATCACCAGTGCTGTTCCCCCTGCCTCATTGGCTTTTGGTAAAGTATGCAAATGAGATGTTCAAAATACACACTTTTTGCAACCGTGCAAGTTCATACTGATTTATAAAATGGGAAGGCTATTAAAGTGACTGAAAATGTCAGCAAGATTTATGCATGGGTGACAAATTGTATTGGAAATGTTCATTTTTAACAGACTGCCCTAGGTTTTTTCCTTTTCTAAAACAACCTAGATATGTCTTGGAGATACATTTGTTTTTGCACTGTTTTTCCTTCCCAAATACACTTCTGACAGTGACTTTTTGACTGGAAAAATAAACAATGCTACTTCACAATCATACAAATTGTATTTTATCACTGAAATAAGTATTGAGAAGATGAAATTTCCCCTCTGACACCCATTTTTTTCTGTGCGTCATAACAGTTGAAGTTTCCCTTTATAACAGATAACTTCAAACTTACAGATGAATAAATACATTGTCACTAAAATACAAATGTATTTAAGTATCAAAACAATTACCCAGTCACCCTTGAAGAAAATATTCATTCATAGAAAAAAATGCACAATTTAGGAAACAAAAGACAAGAAAGCTGGGTGACATATATTATCTGGGGTTTATGATTCCATCTTTTAAAAATGTTACAACAACAAAAAAATTGGCCTTGGTCATACTAAGATTGCATTTCTTTATTGCTTGTGAATTTCTTGTAGTATCTCCAATGCTGGGATTCAAGTGAGCGTTGCGGTTCTCTTGCCAGTCCAAGTGTGGTCTCTGAGCAGAGGCCTTAGCGTGTGTATATATATATATATATATATATATATATATATATATATATATATATATATATAGACATATATATATATGTCTGGATGGCAGCCATTCATTTAGTGAATGAAACAAAAAGAGACATGATACTGGAGCCAGTTTATGCAATGTCATTTCAGATCATCCTGGCAAGTATCAAACATACATATAGACGCAGCAGAAATGTCTCAAGGAGAATAGCATGGCATGTCACATTCACAGATAAACAGATTACAGAAATCAGATGCTGTGAAGGAAGAACCACTTATGATTAATCTTTCAAAGAGCATAACTTGAAATGGCATTATTACGTACCTTGTTTAGTTGAAAAACTTTGGGAGTAGAATACTAATTCTACTTTTTATGTTCAGATCAGTTTGTACCAATACTATTATTGCAACTGATTTTCCTAATTAGTTCATTAAGTTGCATAACAATTGGTTTACAAGTAACAACTCTTCTTGATGTTAGCACCATGAAGATAAAATTGATTTAAAGCCCACTTCTGATCATTCAGTCTTCCACATTCATATGTTCTGGTGTTTGATAAAGTTCTCCATAAGCTGGTGCCAGCCTCTCCCTGTTTTCACTTAAGTGCCATGGCAACATTCTTGCTTATTAAAGAGGCTTAACTATATTCATTGTACTGAAAAAAAAAAACCTGAATGCTCTGAAAAGGCAAAAGAAACAAAAGCATATGCTTTTCATCAGGAGGTGCCATCTTATTGCTTATAAGAGAATGGAGATTTTTAAGAGAAGGCAATGCAAGTCATAAAGAGGGCAAAGATTTTTATAAGTGGCAACTAGAAAAAATAATTTTATCATTTTTGATCATTTCTATAAAAATATTGCTTTCACTTAAAAAGAGCAAAAGCTAAATTAGTAAGATATTGGAATATTTAACCATTTAAAAAATAAAATATCGTAGATTATTTTAACACTGAAATAACTTGATAGTTCTCTCTGTCTATTCATTTTTAATATTGCTTTCTTGACTGTTAGGAAGTCTCTGTCTATTCTCAATGATTATAGCTTGCCTTTAATTTACATCAAGAAATTTACTTTCTTTATTTAAAGTTTTTTATTTTTATTATATGTATATGAGGCCTGAATTTGTATATATAAGCCACATGTGTCTGCTGTTCATGAAAGCCAAAAAGAGGGCATCGGCTTCCATAGAATTGGAATTATGAATGCTTTTGAGATCCCATGCAATCTAGGAAATTGAACCCAAATCTTGGAAAAGAACCATTGATTTTAATTGTAGAGCCATCCCTCTGGCCTTAAGAAACATACATTTGATTCATCATCATTTTCATATTTCATATTTTAACCCATATTATATAATAGATAACAATAAAAGAAAGGAACAGAAAAAATTTCATATCTGCATTCATATAAAAAATCCCATCTTTCTCTTGACCTCTATAATACGATACACTGGAGGAATTATCTACTAAAACTTTACGTTTGAAAATACAAACCATGAAGCTTAAAGAAAACATAATAAAGCACATGAGATTGAGCATTTAAGTACACAATTTACACAAATTGTAACTATATGGACACAGTATTTTAAAATATAACTTTAAAATCAATCTTTATTTCTCACAAAAATAAATTAAATTATAAAAATCTAGACTGCATTCTACATGTTGTGTATAAGCAGACCCTTTACAGTCATATTGGTAACCACTTCTCTGATACAATTTTAAATATGTCAAATTTGCTAATTCCTTCATTGTGTTTCCTTTCCCTGCTGAGGTATCCTTTTGGTTCATTTCCCTAATAATAACTACTTGTTTACAGAATTGAATTAATCTAAACAAAACAGTATTGGTTTAGTTGAAGAAGTGTCCAGCACTGGCCAAGGCTATGGAAGTTATAATGGTTAAATGTGCATAATTCCTACCAAAATGACCTATGACCTTGAGAGGACCTATCCTCCAGAAGCCGTGTGTTAAGATGGCCATTGGTCTCTGAAGTTAAAGGAATGAAGAAAGCATTGCAAGTGTTAAAATTTTCTTTTTGTGTTTTATCCTTTTCGCAATGCAGGGCAGTCTTTTGCATCAATCAGTATATCTTAAATGAGAGTATTTTATTTCTAATTTTAATCATTTAATATATACAACCTTTGCACAGCTAATTCTTTACAGATCAAGTTCTAATTTTTCTCAAAACAATTCATATAAAACATACTATTCAATTAAGTTTCACACTCCTCATAGCATTCTCATTTACTCTTTGCTGTTATTGGACAGTAAAGACACTGCAATGGGACCCTGTCAAAAAACAATTTTCTTCCTTGAATGATAAGCAATGGGACATGTAAGAACAAAAAGGCAACTGATTAATGGCATGCAATCCATCTACAATTATCTTGCCCATGTTACACTGTCATTGTATAGATTGGACTAGATCATTAAATTATGTGACAGCAATCAGCCATCTACCGTTAAAAGAGGTGGGAAGAGCCAATTTAAAAACTTAATATCTCAGGATGATACAGTAGCCTGAGAAAAAGAGCCAATTTAGAGAAAATTACCATATGCACCAACTGGAGTGATAGATGTGAGACTTAGCTAAGCATTTGTTCTTGTGCTGACAACGGTTGAGAACAAGTAAAGAACACCACTTCAAATGTGTTTGAGAACGGTGGCCATCCAAGGCCTCTAACACTTAGACTCGAGAGGAAATGCGTTCTCATGATAGCAGTGTGTGTGCTTTTTTTTCCCCCCACTTATAGGACAACAACTGTTTGTTATCACCCGCAGGACCCCAAGGAACAATAGCAAGATGTTAAGGGTTCGGATTTCAGCGCAAATATTCAGGTCATAAAACAGACATCTAGTTTGTTTTCTATGATGATTTCATTGTCCTTATTTTAAATGAATGCTTTTTAATTTATTTCACATGTGCAACTGAACCCTTCTTGAGTGTTTCTCTCTGATGGTTTACATTTTATTAATGATATCAAGCAAGATTATTAGCTCATTGCAGAGCAAGGTAGCATTCGGTTTCCCATAGCTTCCTCAAGACCGTCTAGACTCATTTTCTGAGACTGTTTTCTTCATAAAAATAACAACTTGATGTCCTGATTTTGCTATGAAGACATGATTATTGGGACCAGAACAATACCTTTAAGCAATATAGTTGTATTTTAATAGTCTTAGAATCAGAAGGAAGAAATTATATGATACAATTTCTTTATCTTTAAACTGAAAATACATTTTTCCTGTTGAGTCCAAGTAGTAGACAACTGACTTACAATATTTTTCCTCAGATTAAAAAGAATCCAAGTTCTCAGGAGAAGAAAGATAATGGACAATTGTCTTGAAAACTCTATAATGAAAGGCACTTGATATGATACTCTTTCTTCTCAAATATCATTAAAATATGCTTTACAAGGCTTTCAAAGTAATTTTACTGGGATCGGAGATGGTGATTCACAAACTACCTATTGTACCTGTTTAATTTCTATTGAATTATATTATGTATATTTGGTTTAGTGGTAATAACAGTAATGCTACTCAGAACTTCCTGAGGACTTATCTGCCAGCTGTTCTATGAGTTATGATGCACTAATTATCCCACTTAATCCTGACAACATTCCTTCTGACTCCACTGAAGCAAGAAAACGATGTGTCTACTACAAGCGATAATGGCAAAAAGAAAATGAGGCCAACTGCCATCCGGTATTGATACTGGTCGGTGACTCAGATAGCGCAGCTCCTGTTTGTCTTAGCGTTCACAAGAACGACCAAGTACAGTGAGTATATGGCCTTACAAATTTCTGAATAATTCCTGTGCAGTTATACTAAGCCTCAGGCTTCATAACATTGGTAGACTTCTTTATGAAGAATTAGGCAACATAATGGAAATGCAAATACTCAAATTTAAGTACTTAGTTATGTTTCTCATGCTATTAATATTACAAACAATATGAAATCTTATTAAAATTATTTTCCCCAGTATTTTTGGGTTGTATTTTCATTGACAATCTCTTTATGGAGTCAGAATTTCTTAAGGATTCTGATTTTAAATATTTAAATATCTGATGAATAAATATTTACTCTAGAATGCATGGCCTTTACATTGGAATTGGTAATTTAGTAAATTGTTCCCTATATCATTATTTGCTTGTTTGTTTGTTTGTTTGATTGTTTTTAGTCTGGTTTGAGTGATTTGGTTTCTTTTTTTCTTTTTTTTTTTTCTTTTGCTTTGTTTGTTTGTTTGTTTGTTTTTAGGAATTGTTTTCAAATAGAAGATCATTAGCTGATTTTTATTACTTTGTTTTGTTTTTCTATTATAAGTGCTGTAAAACAAAGAAAGTCTTTTGCAGATTAATTTCTGATTTAGAAACACTGAGTTTTTTTTTTTTTCCTCTGTCGTACTTTCTGCCTTCCAGGGGCAAGCACCACAGGCCATAGTCATTTTGTCTTTTACCTTCTGAAATGCACCTCTAGATTGGTCTTGTTGCATGGAAAGAAAGCAAAGTAAGACTTCCTGCATCAGTAGAACTTGCAGTAATGAAACACAGAATTGTGCAGTACTAAGAGTTGGCAAATAAAAATGCATGTTCAGTTAAATTTAAATTTCTAATGGACAACAAAGATAAAAGAATTTTTTAAATTTTTTTTAGTACTTGCTGTTATAATTTGAATGTGAAATGGCATCCAAAAGCTCACATGTTTGAGCAGTTGGAAAAGTTGAACAGCTGGGAACTATTTTTTTAGAGATGTGAAACCTCGAAGATGCAGGGTTGTATTAGTTACTTTTCTTGTTGAGGCCATAAAATACCCTGACAGAGCAACCTAAGGAAGAAGGGGTTTATTGAGGCTCTCAGTTCAAGGGTGTAATCCATCATGTTGGGAAAGCTAAGGAGGCAGGAGTTTAAATCATCTGGCTGCCTTGTGTCTGCGGTCAGAAAAAGAGAAATGGGTGCTTCTTCTCAGCCCACTTTCTCTGGTTTCTGTAGTCCAGGGCCACATCCCCAGAATTGTTGCTACACACAGTGAATGAAGCATTCCATCTCATCCAAACGGATACAGACACCCTCTGGGAAATATGCACAGAGGTTTATTGCCTAGATGGTTCTATCTCTCATGAAGATGATAACTAAAATTACTCATCACGAACCCAGCTCTTGTCAGCTTGACAAAAAAAACACATCACCTTTTAGCCATAACATTTAATGCCTTGTGCCCATCATCTCATGATCATCTCATAATATAAAATATACTTAAACTTCAAAGGTCCCTATAGTCTTTAATAGTTCCAACATTTACAATTCCAAAGTCCGTCTACCTCATGTATAATCTAGTATTTATGGACTGCAATCTTAAAATAAATCAAAATTTCCAACAAATAGAATAAAAATCCTCATTCTAAGTTGGAATAATTTTTGGGGGGCAAGGAATAATTCAACAAAAGACAAAACAAAATCCAACAGGTCAAAACTGAACGTCTGCCATTCCCATTTCCAAGATCTGGGACTCGTGATGAAATTGGCTAGACTCTGGGGGTTTGGTGGGGAGAGCAGACACTGCCTCTGACGTGAAATCTGGTGCCTTCAATTTGATCACTTCCCCTAGGCACGGAGGCCCTGCAGGCACACAGTGGAAGGAGAGGCAGGCTATCCTGATGATAGGCTGTGATCAGGCCTCACCAGAGGTCTAGGGGAGGGCAATAGGACAGAAGAGGGAAGGAGGGTGGGAATGAGAAGAAAAGAGAGAGGGAGTAACAATCCAGAAGTAATGTGAATAAATTATAATAAATAAAAACTTTTCTAAAAATTGGTTAGATTGCTAGGAATTATGTAGCACATAGCCTCTCTCTTAGAGAAGCTCTATTGCATACTTGCCACATTCCTCAGCAGATTATGTGATGGTCTCAGCCTTGGTAACATAATGAGACATCCATTACAGTTTCGATTTAACCATCAGAGTGTTCAAACAATGATTTCTCGGGACCAATTTACAGGAGCATAGTCCCTGCAACAAATTACCTGGCTTTTTCTGCTCTCTGAAACCATAGGACCAGAATACACAACACCTTTATTCTTGAATCTCCAATTGTAGGGGCAAAATTAATGCCATATTCTATGTAATTATATGTAATTAATGCCATGGTCTGTGAGAAAGTTGTCCTCCAGGTGATTCCACTAATTCCTACATTCTGGGAAAGACCACGCATTGCCATGAACTAATCCTGCCAGTACTCTCCAGAAGATACAATTAACACCCAATGATCCCTGGACCCAAGCTGCTGGAAGGTCTACATTCCTGAAACTCACAACTTTCCCTGGAGATGCGATCCCCACCCCGTCTAAAGGACTGCACTCCTGAGACTCATGACCCCCGCTTATGGTTTTGTTCTTGCTTCCCTTTGACCCTCACCCTTAATTACAGTTTTTCCTTATAAACCCATTGCCCTTGAAGCTCCAGTATCATTCTCCTATCCTGCTCCATCAGGAGTGATTGTGATCCGAAGCTCTGAGCCCGTAATACAGGACCCTGTGTTTGTTGAATCGGTACCAAGTCCTGGTGGTCTTTTTTGGGGGTTTCGCGACCTGGGTAATCTCAGCATAGCACAATAGCTGCAAAAACCAGTATCATATGAATGACGTTGCCAAGTAAATTAGGCTGACAGCTTGAAATGTAGCCTATCCAGTATGGACTTCAGGTTCACCGCCCACTGTGAGTTGATGCAGCAGAAACACTTTCCTAGGCAGTTCTCTTGGAGAAGCATCACATTCCTGCAATTTGGGTTTTTTACTGCAATTAAATGAGGATATTCACAAATGTACATTCAGATGCATGGGGTTTGCCCCAGATATTTGCCCCTTTGTCCCACTGAAGAACAAGAGGTTTTTCTTCAGTGGTGCTCATCTCTTTAATAAAAAGCTTTCTTCTCAGCATCTGCCTAAGGGGGATCCTGTGTTGAAATTTATTCTGGAAATAAAAATAAATAAATAAATAAATAAATAAATAAATAAATAAATAAATTGATCGTCACTTTTAAACTCAGCTTCATTGATGGTCTCAAGACACAAGCAGTATGCAACCAGATTCCTGGCCAACATATCAAATTCATTCTCCCTATCCGTGTTCCTCACAGAGCCCTCTTTCCCCTCAGAAACCTCACCAGCCGTGCATCGAATGACATTTCTCTCGGGAGTCTTATCTTCTAAGATCTCCCAAGATTCACCCATTATGCTCTGCTTCAAGAACTTAAGAGTTTTATTAAGCATACTTTTCCACATTTCTTCCAACAAGCATGTTCCAAAAGCATAAGGAGGAATAAAGTCTGGTTTTGTGCAGCCGTGGCTCTACTTCTTCCTTTTTTTTTTTTTTTTTTTTTTGGTCCCAGTTACTTTCCTGTTGCCTTCATAACCTCTACCAAGAGAGGTATGAGGAAGGAAGGTTGCATTTTGTCTCCCTTCAAGTGTAAAATTTGTCATGGGAAGTGAGTAAGGAGCTGGTCACTTTGTGTTTGTAGTCAAGAGATGGAGGTGAGTACTGTGCTCATCTTAGTTTCTCCTTTTTATATTATGCAGGATCTGAGTCCTAGGAATGGGCCCACCCATGGCTTAGGGGTCTTTGTATCTCATTTAACCTAATCAATATAATTCCCATCAGACATGGTCAGAGGTCTGGCTCCCTGCTGATCCTAGATCTCTCATTAAGTATATAATTAAGATTGCCCATTATACAGACTTAAATATTAGACCAAAGAACATACATTGAATAGACTTAGGCCCCCCCCTACACATACGTAACTGATGGGCAGCTTGATCTTTATGTGAGTCCACTAGTAAGTTGAGTGAGGGTTGTCTGTGACATAGACTCTGTTTCAGTCACTTACCTCTAATGGGGCTGCCTGGTCTGGCCTCAGTGGATAAAGATGAGGTCAGTCCTGATGCAACATGATGTGCTACAGAGGTCCCCTCTTTTGAGGAGAACGGAAGGTGGCATAGGAGGAAGAGGGTAGGAGACTGGGATTAGGAGGGGAGGAGGAAGGGAGCTAGGATCAAGATGTAAAGTGAATATATAAAATAAAAATGAATGTTAAAAGAGATTAGATTGGCTTAGTTGGCAGACTAGGCAACTGGAGATGGGTATTGAAAAGGTTTAACACTTCTTCTTCCAGTTCCATCTTTTTGATTCCTCATCAGCCAGAATCCAAATATTTCCTGCATGCCATCCTACCTTTCCCTATGGTGATCAACAGTACCTTCTTAGACCCTGAAAAGTTATTTATGTCAGATTGTGTGTCACAGGTACAAGAAAAGTAACAACGCTCACTGAACAGTGATAGAACATTCACCTGATGTGTGATCTAAAGTCTATCATATTCAGAACGTCTGACAAGCTCACAGCAGTTGCTATGTAATCTACAACTATGACCTACCATGCCCAAATTAATATCACACAAACTTTACTTTACTTCTGCCTTCTTATTCCCTGAACCTCTGGTGATCAATCCAGCATGAACTGACTCAAGGAAAAGGGCAACGGAGAACAAAATGGAAGGAAAATCTAAGGCAGCATCAATGCACTAGAGTGAAAGCACTTCCTTTTGGAACATTATGACTATGTATGCAAATAAATGACTTCAGAAAACCAGGACCATGGAAGCTGAAGAAGCAGGCACCAGTGCACAGAAAATACCATGGAGCCTTAGTTTGGTTGCCTTCAGGTCCATCTCCATAATGCACTCCATTTATAAAATATACTCTTTGCTCATACCAAAGTGCTGTGACCACCTATGTAACTTCTCAGTTAAGTAGCCTTGGCAAGTCAGCTTCGGAATTCTCCACATTTTATTCTCTTTGAATTCATCTACTCAATAGTATTGCACTGACTCATGGCTATTCACAGTTCACACATACTTACTGCACTCAGTGCATTTTTCCTATCAAGTTTAAGTTCCTCAGAACACTGGAAACCTTTCCTAGTTCCCCTCCATGTGATTTCAAGGGTTACCTCAATAAGATGTGAAGAACAGAAAAGCACAGAACATTTAGAATTTATGTCTGCTAAGGTTTAATCATGCCCTCAAAATTTAGTCTCAACAGTGTTTGTTCAAGAGAGGTGGAAGCTGGAGCGTCAGGGGATATGGCCTTTAAAGGGACTGTTCTGTTTTTTAAGTATGTTCCAAGAAAATTAAATTCTTATCAGCAGCAACTTACTTCCAGAAACTTGCCCAGCCTTCCTCTCTGATTGAGTTTTAGTCCTTCTTGTCCATGTTCCTGCTATGATGCTATCAATTAGCAGGTCTTATCAAAGGCTAAAGTGATGGCAGTGTTGGAATGTATACTGTTCAGCCTCTAGACATAAGCTCTTAATGCATGGTCACACTCCCTAAGTACACAGCCTCAGGAGCTTTATTGTAACAATAGAAAATAGATTATTACAGATATGTTGGTATTTTGTAGTTAGGCAAGTATTTAGCTTATACTAACTAGAGGACGCTGGTTTCTATTTAGGCAATTTTATAAAAGTGTTTGTTGTTGTTCAGCACAACCCATCAGCCTTCACCGTTAGGAAAGAGAAGAATAAGCGTGCTGATGATTCTGCCAAATAAGAGAGGAAAAATACTTTTCTAAGCAGGCCAGCCTGAAAAGGTAAAGGAAGCAGAAGCTGAATAAAGGAGGGAGTATAAATTGAGAAAAGTTTCACATGAGGAGACCAGAGTTCTATACTTCTGTAAGATATTACTAATTAGATCCTGTTCAAGATGGAGAAAGATTAAAACATATCTAAGTAAACAAATATGTAGTACAAAGTTTTAATATTTTTTCTATAGAAAATTCAAATAAATATACAATATTTTTCAGTCCTTTTCTAGTCCATCCAATAAATCTGATCTAGTATTGCTTTGGAAGAACAAGAGAAAGTAATTAATATGTTGTAGGTCAAGTTAGACTGTAGAAATAGCAGGTCTAATTTAACTGTTAAACAGCTGCCTTCTCAAAACAGTCTTAATTTTCTGTGGGAAGACGGACCATAAAGGCTTGTTGAAATCAAAGGGAAAACTGATTGAGACTCACACACACAGAGACACACAGACACACAGACACAAAACTATAATGTTTTAAGTATTGTTTCTATTAAAAGAAAACAGAAAACAGAGGACGTGGAGACATTACCAAAATTATACTATAAACAGTCTGTGTTAACTGGCATATCATCTGTCCACGCTCTCTTTGCGCTGTTTTACTCCTTGCTGCTACTTGTTTTTGTCCTTTCTCCAAGGTCATCCATCAGTAATTGAGTGAAAAGTCAATGGTCTGTTCTGGCTCAGGACACTTCAAGCAGTATCCTCCTTATACTTGACTTTATTCTTGAACATATGGACCATGTAATATGGCTTGTTACCTTTCTGCATCTTGCTTATAGAACTTTCAGCTACAGGTTTGACACAGGTGAAATATTATAAAATCTCACTTCTTAGCCTGTGGGCCAGAAGATCACAAAGGAAGCCCTTTCAATTCATTATGTGCCCTGAGTGCCCAGCTGTCTCTATGATCGGAGTCTGAACAGCCTTCCACCAACAGCTTGGAGCAACACGGCAAAGTTATAAATTGAAAAAGCCATATCAAGTAGCACTTGCAGCCCTAAAATTCTATGTGGGGATGACTTTCTTCTACAAGTAAATACTTAACTCAGCACAGAAGATTACAGGCCTGACTCAGCTGTGCCTAATACTAAGGGCAAGGCCAAGTAGCAGTTTTCCTAATTCATGAGTAAATTTGTCAACCTAAGCTAGACTTTATTTTAAAATATAATGTTTTTCAGCGAAGTTTAATTTATAGAAAAGTCTATTGTGACTCTTTGTTGAACAAATATGGACTGAAGTAAAGGAGATTGCATTCAAGGGAGTTTTAAAAGCTTTATTTAACACAGAGTGAGAAGGAGCTGCAACGGATATTCTTAAGGGTAGTTTTATATTTATTGCACTTAATTTAACAAATTATTGCAGGAAACACATAGACAGCACTTTCCCAGTAAAATTATTATACTTAAATGAACTTTTGACAATGTATTAATTACAAGGACATGACCACATTTATTCTGCTGATCCAGTAATTACACACATTAAAGAAATATTTATCCACAAACCGTGCAGTGTACTTCGAAAACAGCATTTATTGCCAAATTACATTTCCTGGATCTCTGTGTCCTATTTCCAGTTACTGGTAATTTTTTTTAACTTTAAGCAAATGAGGGAGATGATGAGAAACTTGAAAAGTACTGTATAAATAAATGCTTATTGGAGTGGAAAAATGAAATGTTGATCTTTACAACGCTAGACTACTTTTACTTGGAAAAATAATCCTGTGAAACCTAAATTCATGTTGTTCAGATAGGAAGAAATCATAAACAGTCTTCCTAGCTCCTCCTTTCCTCCCGAGCCCTTAGCTTTTATAATAAATAAAAAGCTTAAATTTTAAATCACATTACAGCACCACACTAGGTAATAACAGGGAAAGTAAAAGATATGTGGATAATCTCAGAGCATAAAAAAAAAACAAAACTCCAAAATGTTAGAAATGGTTCATGACACAATGGGAAAGCTCTATTGTAGCAATTCATAGATACAACTATCTTTCACTGAGGATATTGTAACTCATTATTAAAGAAAGGAAGGAAGGGTGTCTTTCTTTGAATTCACAGATGGAGAGGGAAAGTAAATTGTGAAATAAAGTACTAGGGCATAGAAATTAACCAAAGGAATCATTCGTTTCCCAGGGGCATATTTTACTAAGCTTAATAAATATAGTGAATGCTTTTTCTCCACTAAGAAATTCTGAAGGCTGATCCTCAATTCACTTTCTTTGGAAGAATTCTTCTTAATTGAAATCCTGAGTACATCACTTAGGGATAATTTTAAGCCCATGGGTAAGTGGGGGGAAAATGTATGATATATATTAATTTTCATTTTTGTTTGGAACCCTGGTGAAAAAGGAAGCGATGTTCTTAATAGCTCATCACTAAATATGACAAAGATAATAATAACAAACCTTTAAATAATAATGGAAAATATTAGGTACTTTTAGGACTAAAATTTTACAACAAATTTGATTATACAAACATAAATTTTATTATTTATTTATTTATTTTACATCGTAGGCATAGCCCCCTCCTTCTTGTCCTCCCAGTTCCATCCTTTCTCCCCCATTACCATCCCCTATTCCTCAGAAAAGGGGAGCCCTCCTATCCACCTACCCCAGCTCATCAAGTTGCATCATGACTGAGCTTGTCCTCTTCTCCTGTTGGCTGGAAAGGAAGTCCTATCAGGGGGAAGTGATTAAAAATCTGGCAACAGACTCCATATCACAGGGAGCCCCTGCTCCCCTTACTAGTGGACCTATATGAAGCCTGAGCTGCCCATCAGGCACCACTATGTAGAGGACCTAGGCCCAGTCCATGCGTGGCCTTTGGTTGGTGCTTCAGATTCCACAGGCCCATCTGTGGCCTGGTTAGTTGGCTTGGTATTTTTTTCTTCTTGTCGACTTCCCAATGCTTCACCTTAAGTTTGACTGTGATTCTCAGCATTTTTTTAAAAATATTTTATTTATTGTATATGAGTGCTTTATCTGCAGAAGCACTCTGCAGATCTGATACCCTTATCAGATCACATTATAGATGGGTTTTGAGGCACCATTAAACATTGCTGTTAAGTTGAAAAAAACTACCTAAATATATAGCTTAAAAATAGGATATGTCATAATCTGACCTAATCTGAGACTGTCTCTTAAGTATGACAAAACTCCCAATTTATTTTTTTATATTTAAATTTTATGCATTAATATAGACGTCATCAAATTGATGCTAATATTGAACATTATAGGGTATTTATTCTTCAGACAGTACCATGTCTTGCTCCAAAGCAGTCTTAGCATTTTAGTGTCAGTAGAATTTCAAATACCCAGAAGAGGCCAAAATACAGAAATTGAGATGCTAATGATCCTGATTAGAAAGCACTCACCTTTGCCCGTGTTTCAGGCCCCATTGAGCACATCAAGTGGATTGACTAATTTGTTTCTAGTGGGTCTATATCAGAATGAGGATCACAGTAGAACAAGATTATTGTAAGATTTTTTTATGTAGAAGATAACTTTTATTATTTTTTTTTTCATCATGAGAATGCAAATAATTTTGAGCAAAATGAAATTAAATAGATATTGCCTAAATTATAATACACATGCATGTAAAGTTGCACAGACAAGCTCTGATCCACTTTAAACACAGAGATTCCCCCGCTTTCTTATGTTTACTTGCTGACTAAAACAATAATGGAAAGAAAGTATTTGAAAAACTTAATACTTAACATGCGTAGATACTTTGTTCATCATATCTTAAAGAGTAGATGTTAGCAACTACTTGCATAGTTGTTATGTGATTCTCACATTGTATTTCCTCTACAGGTAACTGACAGTTTTCATATAGAACCATATACCGAAGTTGTACCCAAATAATAAACTACTTTACAACGTCAGCAAGGGCTTTAGTACTAATATCTTCTGAATACCAAGAGAGGGTTTTCTATTCTCACCAAAATAAAGGCATAGCCTGTTACTAAAACAATGCTTAGACGTAATTTAAAGGGTTGACCAGAAGCAGAAAGACTCACATAGTATATACTCACTTATAATTGGACACTAGCCCAAAAGGCATGTCCCATAAAAGTCTTCAGTTGTTATCCCATCACTTGTATCCACCCATTCCTCCTTCCCCCCTCCCGCTTTCACCCTATTCTGCTCGCCTAGGTCTAAGACCGAGGGGGACCTCCTCCCCCACTATATGGTCATAGGCTATCAAGTCTCATCTTGGTAGCCTGCTTATTCTTTCTTTGAGTGCCAGATCTTAAGAAAGCATGCTAGAAATGAATAGGACACTTTCTCCTTGCTGGCTAGTTTTCAAATTGACAAAAGATGACCGAGTATTCAGGTTGCTAGTGAAAAATGGTATCAACACTCTTGCCCACCTGTTTATCCTAAGGACTATATAAACCATCCTAACAAGTAGAATGTTCTCATCTGTACAACAGTGGCAGAACTGCATTTTCCCCCATCATAACATTTGCATTGATTCTCTGGTCACTTCACATACCAGTTGATTCCTAGGCCTTGCCTGCCCTCCCCCACAACACTTATTAAACAATCCATCTTATGTTATCTGTATATTCATTCTCAGTGGCCTCCTGCCTAAATGGAGCTGAGTCCTTCTGCTGTTCCTCTGTTGGAATGTATTTACAAGGAAGTCCCAAAATTTGTGGACAAATGGATTGAGCTAGAAATGATCATAAGGAGTGAGTTAACCTATCACAGTGTTTAAGAGTTCTCTTTGATTGCTTCCTGATTGGGGTAGTTGGTAGGTAGAAGTTGTAACAGAAGTTTATACATCACACTTTCTTAACTCTGTGTCTGCTCTGCAGTCATCCATATGGCTGTGAAAGTAGCCTATTTGCTTTTTACAACCCCCCCCCCACCCCAGAGCATGGATTATGGACTTGCACATGGTTTCTGGTGTCAGACAGAACACGTGAACAGAGCCCCCAGCTGCAGTAGAGCTATGGGATAAGATGAGACTCTCCTATGCATGTGAAATCACACATATCAACATGGCTTCAGGTTGCAGCTTAGACAACAGCCATCCTTATGTCCTTCTGTGGCAGCTTAGGCCATGGCCATCAACATAGACCTGGTTGTGCTAAGGCCATGGAACTAGACATGGGCCTGGGTAGTGGCCAATCTCTGGTCACCACTGTGGTCTCATGTGGCAGCACATGCCATTCACATTAGTTTGGTCCCCAGGGACAACATGGTCTATGGACATGAACAGGAACTCATGTCACAGCACAGACCATGAACATCTGCCTATGTTTAGGAGTCAACACGGTTCACGGACTTCAGTGGTAACATTGGCCACATCAGGGTCATTTACCCACACACAGCCCTCAGCAGCCTTATTGGACACAGTGGTCCTTCGAGGAGGTCTACTCTAGAAAGTGGACCATTCCTCATCTTGGACCTCCATCAAGGCCAAAATCTAGGGTGATTCTGTATCCAGGCAGTTTATTCAGGGACTGAGTCTGCATCTACTCAAGCTCTAGCCTGCTGTATACCATCCATTCAAATCCCTGGCACCAACTGACTTACTGTTGACCTCGTTCTGATGACCCTATCAAGTTCCAGTGAACACTCTGAGACCCATGGTAACACAGACTCTCTCTCACTCATCGCTGTTGTCATGCCACCAATTCTGCATCTCTCCACAGTGCACACACATGGCTCTCTACTCCTCCATCACGCCCATCTCTCTATCACCATCGCTCCTCCGTGCAGAGGATCCACGTGAGCAGGCTGACCAAGAGTCAATGTGAGCTCAGGTGGGTGGCCTGTCTTCTTTGAAGTAATGAGCTATCGCTAGTTAAGTTTAAAACCTAATCTACAGGAGGTAATCCATGACTGTTACTATCAGCCTAATCAACAATCCATATACCTGAGCATTAACAAGTACAAAGGGAAGAACTTCTTACTGTTTAGTGAGATTGGAATGTCATCAAACTGCCTTCTAAATACTTGTTAATACCCAAAGACAAAGGCCATTCTCGGCCTTGATTAAGGTATTTGGTAATGATTTAACAGTAAATAAAGAGACTCAAGACAGCTCAAGATACTGAAAGATAATGACAACTGAATGTTTAGCCCTAAACAACACATTTATACAGGGAATATACAGAGGCTGGGTTGGGAAGAATGTAAAAGCTAAAATATAAGAAGAATAGCAACAAAATGCCAACTTCTGGACAGGACACAGCCATTGCAATAATGAGTTAATTGCAAATGTAGTTAATTTCAACTGGCTATAACAAAACTAGCCCTGACTACAATCAATCATGCACGGAGGAGGTGTTCATAGGGCCCCGCTCCTTTCTACTGAATTAATGGCTCATAATAGACAAAAGGGGGTGTCATCTTTAGTTTTGTTACTGCTGATGAGACTATCAGTTTCTAGGAAATATCCTCAAACCCATGTACACATGGACTTCCCTGGTTAAACTCAGAGGAACACACACACACACACACATACACACACATACACACACAAAACTAGATATGAATGTGAGAAAAAGATTTGTAGGGAAAACGGAGGTACCCTGGGATAAGAAGGAGACAATAAGAAGTTAGAATAAGAATAATTATTATAGATTATATAGATATATGAAGCTGGTAAAGAACAAATAAAATTTAAAAGAGCCTAAACTAAAAAAAAAAAAGGAATAAAGACAAATTATAATTTAATAAAGAGTTTTAGAAAAATAAATTCTACTATAAAACAATAGGTTTATTTCACATTTTGTCTGAAATACTAGCACACTCAGCAATTCTCATGAAACACTAAAACGGAACATGTTTTTATGTGAATATAATTTTAAGTATTTCTTTGGAAATTTTTAGTCATATGGAAAAATCATAAAATATAAAGGAAATCAGAGATAAAAGAAATTATGGAAAACTATTTCTCTCATAAGTGCTCTCCACAGTAAAAATGGTATGTTGATGATAATATAAGAAATATTACCTAAAATAGAAAAATTTAGGAATAAACAGATAAAATTATCTTACCAGCAATCATAAAAATGTTTATATATGAACAAATTATAATTTAGAAAAGACATTCATAAAATGCAATATGTAGATTTTAATAGGCAGAAATTAGAATTTGCTTCTTTAGAAAAAATTAAATGTGCAAACTCAAAATACTTTCTAAAACTATAAAGTAAAATATCATAGAAATTAAAATCTTTATGGGACTGCATTATGGCTATTAACAAAACAATTCTAAAATGAATGAGAAAAAAGTGAAATGTGTTTGGAATTTGTAAAGATGTGTCTTAAAACAAAGAAGATACTTATCTAAATAAAAATAATTGTAACTAAGTGATCTGCCAGGAGACAAATTATTTGTCTTTGGACTAAAAGAACCCAGAAGAATCCAGACAGTTTGTCACAGTTGAAGTACTGGGGACTGATGAAAATGCCTAGAATTTTCTTTTTTTTTTTCTCCTTTATTAATTTATTCTTGTTACGTCTCAATGGTTATCCCATCCCTTGTATCCTCCCATTCTTCTCTTCCTCCCATTTTCCCCTTATTCCCCTCCCCTATGACTGTTCCTGAAGGGGATTACCTCCCCCTGTATATGTTCATAGGGTATCAAGTCTCTTCTTGGTAACCTGCTGTCCTTCCTCTGAGTGCCACCAGGTTTCCCCCTCCAGGGGACATGGTCAAATATGAGGCACCAGAGTACGTGTGAAAGTCATATCCCACTCTCCACTCTACTGTGGAGAGTGTTCTGTCCAGAATTTTCAACTAGGTAGAAAAGTACCTTTGCTCAATTCCTCTGTAACTAGTAAGTGAAATTTGAATTATCTATAAACAGGCTTTTAAAAATTAAAACATAACATTGGCATAGACTGAAAGATAAATAAGGTCAGCATGTTATTATTTCCTGTCCCCAATAAATAGGAATATAAATAAACTTATATTCCTAAAGATACTCTTGTATCTTCCAAAAACCCCAGTAGAAAATATATATAAAACAAAGAGGTTAACATGAAAAGTCCTTTTAAAAGCTTATAAAGTTATAAAAGCACTGAAAATTTACCGTGGATCAAATACTACTTTTAGCAATTTTACAGAGCCAACCCATCCAATAATTAACACTGTAGAATGGATTGGAAAACTGGAGTGGCACCTCAGTGCCACTAAGTGCTAGAACCAGAGCATGATCCATGATATAGGTCTCTGGTGTGACATTCAGGAACAAGCCTTGATTGGTTTTATTTTCAAGATCATGATCTTTAACCCTTGATTTACAGAACTTCCATACATAGGTTTAAAAAACAAAAAACAAAACAACAACAACAAAAAAACCCTAAGAAGTCATTCTTTGCTTTGTTTGCAGGGGAATTGTAAATAATGCTATTCATGCACATCTAATTAATTGAGCTGAACTGATTACATTTAAACTAAATTACTTAAATTGCAAAGTAAATCACAATACAAACCCTGATTGCAAGGAATAATTTGTTTACATTCATAGGCTTTATATTTTTCATTTTTTATAAGCTATAGACAAGATCTAGCTCTCAGTCTTGGTAAGAAAAATCCATATACTGAGGAAAAGAAGATAATGCATTAAAAATTAGTCCACTCTGACTTAAAGATAAAATCTAATGCTGTATTAGTGTTCATTAATATATCAACAGAGTACATGACAGCTACATTATGCTAGCCCAAACTCCACCTTGGGCAACTACACACTGTAAGATTCCTGTCAACTAGTTATTTTGCTAAAAGTAATAATGAGCAGAAAAGGCTGTCATGATCCTGATTGTGGTAGCCATCAAGTGATAACGTTAAGAAACTGTTGGAGTGATCTTTTTGAGCACTGTGTAAAGATTATCTTTGTATTATCCAAATGCTGATTTCTCTACCAGTGGAGAACCGAGTACAAGCCAGACTTTGTACTGTTATTCCTATAGGGGCATCATAGTTTATAAGCATACCCTCCAACACATCCTGATTGGTTTAATAAAGTGCAGAATGGCCAATAGTTGAGGCGGGAGAGAAAGGCAGGGCATCCAGCAGGGATAAGAATTCTGGGAAGGAATCAGGGGCAGGAAGAGTCAACAGCCAGTTATGGAAGAAGAAAGAAGTGCTAAGGAAAGGTAACGAAACGTATGACAGAATGTAAATTAATATACATCAAGAACTAGTTGAGGAACAAGCTAAGGCCAAACTTTCATAATTAATAAATAAGTCTCCATGTCATTATTCAGGAGCTGATGTCCCAAAGAGAGTCCTATTTTAATTGGTGCCTAATGTGGGGAACTTATGTCCAAGCTTAGGACCTGAGAGAAATTCTGAATTGAAGGCAGGGAACAAGCACTTTCCAGAGCTGGAGGAATTTTCTTCTTGGCCAAGAGGGTAGGTTTCTTTAAGAAGAAGCTGGGAACTGGAGCCTCAAAGAAGACAACACTTCACCTCTTACTCAGCAGGCCACTATGTAGAACTACAGCCATAAGAATAGGCCCAACTACTTCCCAGAGCTACAGCCAAAATCAAGCAGAGGGCTGCACAGACAGGAGGGGCCAGAGGTCAGGTTTTAAAAGAGGAAAATAAATCCCTCAGACTAGAACAGGAATACACAAAGAGGTGAAAGAATTGAAGAAATCGCTTAAAGAAATTTGCAAAAGACAGGAAACTACTATAAACAGAAGGAAATGAATATAAGGATTCATAACCTAAATATGGAGATAGAAGCAATGAAAAAAATGCAATCTGAGACAATCCTGCAAACAGAAAGTATAGGGAAGAAGACAGAATCTACAGACACAAGATTTACCGACAGAATTCAAGAGAGGGAAGACAGAATTTCAGTGGTAGAATATATGACTGAGGAACTCAATACAGCAGACCAATTTCTCTTTTGAACATTGGCACAAAAACACTCAATAAAATACTTGCAAACTGAATCCAAGAACACATCAAAAATATCATTCACCATGAGCAAATAGGCCTCATTCCAGGCATGCAGGTATGGTCAATATATAGAAATCTATCAATGTAATTCATTATATCAACAAACTGAAATAAAAAACACATTATCATCTCTCTAGACGCTGAAAAAGCATGTGACAAAATTCAACAACCATTCTTGTTTAGTCTTGGAGAGAGTAGGGATACAAGGCAAAAACCTCAACATAATAAAGGCCATATACAGCAAGCCTATAGCCAACATCAAACTAAATGGAGAGAAACTGAAATCAGGGGCAAGACAAGGCTGTCCACCCTCTCCATACCTTGTCAATATAGTACTTAGAGTTCTAGCTAGAGCAATAAAGCAAGTAAAGGAGATCAAGGGGATATAAATCGGAAAGGAAGAAATCAAATTATCACCATTTGTGGATGACATGATAATATACATAAGTGACCCTAAAAATTCTACCAAGGAACTTCTGCAGCTGATAAACATCGTCAGCAAAGTGGCTGGATACAAAAATCACACAAAAGAAAATCAATAGCCCTCTTGTATACAAATGACAAATGGGCTGAGAAAGAATTTAGGGAGAATACACTTTTCACAATAGCCAAAAGTAATATAATGTATCTTGGTGTAACTCTACCAAGCAGATGAAAGACTTATGAAACAAACTTCAAGTCTCTAAAAAAATTGAAGAAGACATTAGAAGAAGAAAAGATATCCCATGTTCATGGATCAGGAGAATCACTATAGTAAAAATGGTCATCATACCAAAAGTAATTTACAGATTCAGTGAAATCACCATGAAAATTTCAACACAGTTCTTTATAGACCTTGAAAGATCAATTCTCAATTTCATATGGAAAAACAAAAATTCCAAAATACCTAAAACAATCTTTTCCAATAAAAGATCTTCTGGGGGAATTTCCATGATGGATCTCAAGTTGCTCTATAGAGTAACAGTAAGAAAAACAACATGGCACTGGCATAGAGATAGGCTGGTAGATCAACAGAATAGAGTAGAAAATCCAGAAATAAACCCACACACCTGTGGGCACCTGATTTTTTACAAAGAAGCCAAATCCATACAATGGAAAAAAAGATAGCATCATCAACAAATGGTGCTAGTCTAACTTAATGGCTACATGTAGGAAAAAAAAACAAACAAACCATATTTACCACTCTGCACAAAATGAAAATCCAAGTGGATTAAAGACCTCAACCTAAAAACTGATACACTAAATTGGCTAGAAGAAAAACTGGGTAATAGCCTTGAACTCATTGAACTCTGTTCAGGAGACAACTTCCTGAATGGAACACTAATAGCTCAAGCTCTAAGATCAACAATTAATAAATGGGACTCCATGAAACTGAAAAGCTTCTATAAAGCAAAAGACACTGACAATGGAACAAAATAATAGCCTACAGACTGGGAGAAGATCTTCACTAATCCTAAATCCAACAAGTGTTAATATCTGAAATATATAAAGAAGTCAAAAATTAAATACCACCAAACCAAATAACCCAATTGAAAAAGGGGATACAGAACAAAACAGAGAGTTCTCAGTAGAGGAATATAGAATGGGGGATAAGAACTTAAGAAAATGCTCCACATCCCTAGTCTTCAAGGAAATGCAAATCAAAATGACTCTGAGATTCCATCTTATACCTATCAACATGGCTAAAGATAAAAAAATTCAAGTGACAGCACATGTTGGTGAGGATGTGGAGAAAGGGGAGCACTCCTCCATTGGTGGAGAGAGTACAAAAATGTACAACCATTTTGGAAATCAATTTGGGTATTTCTCAGGAAATTGGTAATAGTGCTACCTCAAGACTCAGCCATACCATTCCTGGGCATATACCCAAAAGATGTTCCACCATACAAGAAGGACATTTTCTCAACTGTGCTCACAGCATCTTTATTCGTAATAGCCAGAATCTGGAAACAACCTAGATGTCCTTCAACTGAAGAATGGATAAAGAAATGGTGGCATTTACAAAATGAAATGCTACTCAGCTACTAAAATCAAAGAAATAATGAAATTTGTAGGCAAATGGACTCACTTTGTAGGCCAGGCTGGCCTTGAATTCATGCCATCTGCCTGCATCTGCCTCCTGAGTGCTGGGATTAAAGGTGTGTGCCACCACACCCTGCTTTTGTTATAAGGTATGAATGGTCTTATTCAGAGAGAAAACAAGAGAAAAAGCCATCTCTTTTTTCCCTTATATTTCTTTCTTACGTTTGGAGATAGAAGTTGAAGAGAAAGAAGTGGGAATATAGAAATATATAGGGATGATAGGATAAAAAGAAGATTATTGAATCTGCTTCTCAACTTAAGGCCTTAATTGTTACTCATAAGGTTATTTTTAATTCACTGGTATAGAACTTTGTACATTGATGCAAAATAGGTTTAATTTTGATACATTAGTATAGAATTCAAATTTAAGATTACTCTCCACACACAGTATATTTATATTCTAACATGAAATATTTTACCCATACAACTCAACTATAATACAAGGCTTACTCCTAATACTTTGAAAGTGCTATTGTCCCCTGGAGGGGGAGACCTGATGGCACTCAGAGGAAGGACAGCAGGTTACCAAGAGGAGACTTGATACCCTATGAACATATAGAGGGGGAGGTAATCCCCCTCAGGAACAGTCATAGGGGAGGGGAGTAAGGGGAACATGGGAGGGAGGGAAGAACGGGAGGATACAAGGGATGGGATAACCATTGAGATGTAACAAGAATAATTTAATAAAAAAAAAGTTTATCATAAAAAAAAAGAAAGTGCTATTGCAAGCTGCTTAGGATAATTAAATAAAACAAGTTAATTGTTAGCTGACCAAATTATGGTTATGTCAATTACTAGTCTATTTCTATCACAAAAATATGCATCCTAGGTTTAACAGGATTCTATACAATTCTATAGATAGATACAATTCTATAGATAGATAAGGTAAAATAGCTAGATAAGGTCTTCAAGAACCTCAGAGACCTACAAAATATGGAATTTAAAGATTTTTTTTTTTATTATTTTAAAGATTCTTTGACAACAAGACATGTTAAAGCCTGGCCACTCCCAACCTACCTCAAAGAAGATGATGAGCATCAATGAACCTCTTTACCAAGATAACTTCAAATGTACAAACCAGCCACTGAGTAAAGAATCCTCATTTCTGCCACAGGCTGAATTCTGCCTAAAAATGGGCAATCTTCATTGCAGGCAGAGTCGATGGCCAAACTACCAAGACAGAGTAATCAAATCTTCAATACTTCCTGCCTCACAAATATATGTCATATATATTGGGCCAGAAGGCTGAAGGTGATGCTCCAAAGTTATAGAGAGTTTTGGATGACCATTCAGGCAGCAAACCGTTTCTTTCGTCTTCTCATTTGGAAAGCTACTAATCTTTACTCCTGGTATATTCAGATAATCAATTTTATTCCTTTTCAAGTCTCTGATGGGGTTGAAGACCAGATAGTTTCGTTTTATAATTAAGGTTAGTTGTTTAGGGGTAAAGATGTTTTTAGGTCTAGATAGATGTTTTAAGTTGATAGTGATGAGTTATGATAGGTATTGATTTACATTCAGAATTTTACATTCACCAAGATAGGAAAGATGCTTTCTTCAAGGCTGCTGAATACAAATAGCCAAACACTATAAATGTAACATTTATGTAATTCCTGATAGTTTCATGGTTCTTCTTGCTGTAGGTAGTTTATCATATATGTGTGTAATAATATAAATGTATAAGTAAAAAGTATTTAATAAAAATTGTTTTAAAAAATGGCTATCTTACCAAAAGCAATCTACAGATTCAATGTATTTCCCATCACAATATCAACACAATTCTTCACAGACCTTGAAAGAGTAATTCTCAAATTCATATGGAAAAACAAAACACTCAGAATAGCTAAAACAATCTTATACAATAAAAGAACTTCTGGAGGTATCTTCATCCCTGAATTTAAGATCTACTATAAATCAATAGTAATAAATACTGCATGTTATTGGCAAGAAACAGACTGGTTGATTAATGGAATCAAATTGAAATAAACCCAAACACTATGGACATTTGATTTTCCATGTAGACGCCAAAGCCATACAATGGAAAACAAAGAAAACATCTTTAATAAATGGTGCTCTTCCAACTGGATGCTTACATATAGAAAAATGCAAATAGATCCATATTTATCACACAGCGCAGGACACATGTACAAGTAGATCAAAGACCATAACTTAAACCAGAAACACTAAATCTATTAGAAGAGAAAGTGGTAACCAGCCTTGAGTTCATTGACACAGGAGACAACTTCTTGAACAAAACACCAACAGCTCAGACTCTAAGATCAACTATTAATAAAAGCATCTATAAAAAAGAAGGGCACTGTCAACAGGGCAAAGATCTTTACCAAAACTACACATGACAAAGGGTCAATATCCTAAATATATAATTAACTCAAGAAACACCAACAAACCACAGCGTTATTTTTTATTTGTAATATTTTGGTTATGTGGGATTTTTTAAAGAGCTATATAATTTCAGGATATTTTCTTAATTTCTGTGAAAAATGAGGTGGGGATTTTTACTGGAATTTCACTGAAACTATAAATAGCTTTGGGAAAGTGGTCATGGGCATGGGGTGCCTGTCCATTTTCCAGTGTGCTTATCTCTTTCTTCAGAGTTTTAAAGTTGTCATCGTAGAGGTTCTTCAGGACCTTGGTTAGGTTTACTCCTAGATATTTTATTTCAATTGTGACTATTGTTAATGAGGGTGTGTGCGTGATATGTTTCTCTTCATGTTTGTTGTTGGCATCTTGATATGTGCTACTTGATTCTGCATCCTGCGACATTACTGAACTTATTGTTTTTAGTTTTCTAACAGAACTTGGAATTTCTAATGTATAATATTATTATATATCCAAATAGGATAATTTGACTACTTTCCTGTTTGTTAGTTTTTAAAGATTCATTTATTTATTCATTATGTATACAGTGCTCTGCCTGCATTTACACTTGCAGTCCAGAAGTCAGATCACATTATAGATGGTTGTGAGCCACCATGTGGTTGCTGTGAATTGAACTCAGGACCTCTGGTAGAACAGTCAGTGCTCTTAACCTCTGAGTCACTGCTCCAGCCATTTTTTTTCATACTTGTATTGCTTTAATTGCCTTCTTTTGCTTTTTGCTCTAACTAGTGCTTTGAGAACAGTAATGAAAAGGAGTGGGGATAGTGTACTGCCATGTCCTGTTCCTGACTTCAGTGGGATTCCATCGGTATTTTCTCTCTCTATGATGTTAGCTCTGTGTTTCTCCTATCCAGCTTTTGTTATGTGGATGTACATTCCTTCAAGTTCTACATTTGCTTGGATGTATCAGGAAAGCATATTAGGATTTGTCAAAGACTTTTTCTGAACCTATTGAGATGATGAAATTTTTGCCTTTAAGTCCATTTATGTGTTTTATGACATTTATAATCTTGTATATGTTGAAGCATGCATTTGAGGTATAAAAAGCAGCTTGGTCATAATAAATAATCTTTTTGTTATATGTTTTTGTTGTATTTGAAGTATTTTATTGAGTATATTTGACTCAATCAGCAGGAATATTGCACTGTAGTTTTCTTCTTTGTTTTATACCTTATTTTTGTATTATAGTAATATGGCTTTATACAAGGAGTTTGGAAATGATCCTTCTGTTCGATTTTGTTTTGTTTTACTTTAAGTAGCATCAGCCGTAGGTCTTCCTTGAAAGTCTGATAACATTCTGCTGTGAATTCATGTGTTCCTGAACTTTATTTATTTTTATTATTGATATTGTTGGTATTGCTGCTATTTAAATTTTCTTCATTTGTTATGGGTAATTTAAGTTCTTGATTTATTATTGTTTATTTTGCGGTTTTGAAGGGATCAGAAACCAGGAGAAGGAGGGTGAATGTCAACAGAACCCACGCAGAATCTCAGGAATCAGGCTTACAGGGACCAGACTGAAAGTGCAGATCTAAATGTATTGTTCAGTGTATAATCCTTTAAGAGACTAAAGGGCCAATCAGACCACCCCATGCTAAACTCAAGCACCAATAGCAACCAATCAGGTTGGTGTAGCTATGATGAAATGGGAAGGGGTCAGCAGAGGGATAGCAAGGTCCACTCAGGAGACTTCCATAAAGGAGGGTGAATCAGTCACCTTTCAGCCTTGGATTCATTTTGAGATTTCACTGGTGTGCCAGGAGTCTCTAGTAGATCAGTGCTGACTAGGCATAGAACCTGTTTTCGCTGAGCCTTCTTAGGTCCCTGGGAAGCTAGCAAGCACACAGGGCTGCTCTTAGTCAGGCGTGCCAGCCTTCCATCCTCTGAGTTTGTTCTTGTGTTTCCAAAATGTATTTATACCCTTTCTGATATTTCAATTTGCATCCTGATCTAAACATGGAATTTGAGGCTAAATCTGAGGTTCCGAGAGAGCATGGTAGAAGGGAGTACCGGGCAGATATGCCAGGTTAGACTCTGCACACTGGTCTGGCTTGTTGTTTGGAGAGGTTGGAAGTGGCATGTGAGGAGACTGTTGGTTGGAGGCAACCAGGATGGTTCCTAGGGGAAGCTTCAAGGTTAGAGGCAGTGCTGATAGGAAGGCCAACTAGGCTGGAAGTTCTCACTTGAATAAAGGGACTGAAAGAGGCAAGAGCCAAATGTTGAACCTCAGCAGCATTTCACAACTGGGAAGAAGGGTCTGCTCTTTTTTTGCTATGTTAATAGCTAAAGGAATTTTCTGTAGCATCTCCCATTATACCCAGCTCTACAAGCAAGTAAAGAATTAGCTTTAGGGCCTAGGTGAAAGCAGATCAGGTAGATGTCCTACCACTCAAGTGAGACCGAGTTTGATCCCTGTGTTCCACAAAATGGCAGTAGGGTAATCCTTGGGAAAGCTGTACTCTGATTCCATACTCAGGCTGTTGCCTCCATCCTCACACACAAATACATAAAAATTATTTAAATACCATTTTTTAAGTCCCATGTAATTTATACATCTTTCCAAAGTACTAGTGTTTGCACTGTTTTATCAACATCTCTATAAAGAAAGTTTTCAATCTCAACTTTGGTAATCTATTCATGATACAAACATTTATTTCACTATGACACCAATTGTTTTATACATGTGGGCCATGTAATAGCTTTTTTTCTTAAATACTTTTGAAATATTAGCAGTATCTCTTACTTTACATAATTAAAAAGGTCTTTGACCATAAATATTTTATATTTTTCATTTCTGTTTTTAATGTACATTTTTGTAACTAATATTTGATACCTGATTATAAAAACTAATATGACAATTGATTATAAAAACAATAGAAGAATGTAAACAAAAAGAAAATTAAAATCATATGTGCTATATTACCTAGAAATAGGCTCGGTAGTATTTTGTCACAACCATTCTCTACCTTTTGAGCCTAACTATAAGGCCTGAATCATGGAGACTTGTTTTACTTTTTCCTCTCTGTCCTCAGGCTACACTTGAATACAAAGTTCTCCATCTTCTGTTTCCTGGAACTGAACTTTAGATTTTGTCTAATAAGATGCAGAGCACATAGTATATAATGAAAAGAGGTTTTGCATCTTATTGTTAACCTGATTTTCACAAGAAATCTAAAGGTTTATTTTCTTCATAGACTTTACTGCTTGAATGCTTGCTATCTTAGAGAGTTCTTCCCTGATGGGGTGACAAAATACCCTGAAAGAAACAACTTCGTGGAGAAAGGGTTTAGGTGGGCTCATTGTTGCATATTACTGTCTATCACCATGGGAAAGCAGAGCAGTTGAAGCTTTAGGAAGCATGTCACGGAACATTCATGAACACAGACAGGGAGCACAGGTTGAATGTATGCTCACTGCCAGCTCTGTGGTGCCTGTGCCACTACGGTACCGAGTCAAGGGCGAGGGTCTGTGGATTTATCACACAATAAAACAGCAGGTCCTTTGTGCTAAGAGAACAGCAGTAGCGGCAGCTTTATTCATTGTCCAAAGAGCCTTTTTTTTCTGTTTGTTTTGTTTTTAATATATTTTATTAATTTATTCATATTACATAACAATTGCTATTCCATTCCTTGTATCCTCCGATTCCTCCCTCCCTCCCATTTTCCTCTTACTCCCTTCCCCTATGACTGTGACTGAGGTTGACCTCCTCTTCCTGTATATGCTCATAGGGTATCGAGTCTTTTCCTAGTAGCCTACTATCCTTCCTCTGAGTGCCTTTTTATAGGCAGCAAAACAGGAATGCCACTCGCAGGTGAAATCCCTCAAGAGGTGATTGCACATAGGAGGGAAAGTCCCAAGGAGGAAAGAAAAGGGGTGCATTCTCAGAGCAGTAAACATGACTAGCTAACCAGCATAAACACAGACACGGAAGCTGCTAAAGATAGGACATGAAACAGCAAGACAGGCAGGCAGCCCAGTCGGGCCTGATTCCCACACAGCTCCTTTTCCTTCAGTTCATACTCCTGCTCATTTACTGAAATTACCTACATTCAGGATGAGTCCACTCAATTCCATTAGCTTAGTGGAAAAAAAAAAAGATCTCCCAACGCCTTGCTAACCAATACACCTATTTCCATCTATGCTTAAAGCTGGTCAGCACAGCAGTCTCACTCTTTGATTTTTGTATCATCTATATATGATTATCCCTCCTCCCTTGACGAATACCCCCACAGTGGCACTTTTCTAATTTCCTAGATTTTTTTTTTCTGAGACAGGTGTCTCTATGTAGCCTTGGCTGTCCTGGGCTCACTCTGTAGACCAGGCTGGCCTTGTACTCACAGAGATTTGCCTGCCTCTGCCTCCTGAGTGCTGGGATTACAGGTAAGGGCCACCAAGCATGCCTAATTTTCTGGCTTTTGAGGATACTCTAAGATACACATACAAAACTGAAAGTTGGAACCTAGGACCACATGTGAAAGAGAACACACATTTTACCTTTTGAGGCCTGAGTTATCTTACTTAGTATAATAATTTCCAGTTCCACCCATTTAGCTGCAAATTTCATAACTTAATTTAAGAGTTGAATAAAATTATATTGTGTATAAATTGTAGAAGTTATTTTTTTTAAACAGGATTTGTTTCTCTTAGCTTATTTCTTAACCTGGCTATCACACAAATAATTGAGACTCATTTATAATACAAGGTTGGCTTCCCAACACAATCTGCAGCAGCTTAAGTCAGTTCTTAAACCTCTATGCTATTTTGTCTTATTCCCAGAAACATCCGGGTAGTAGTGTGTTTTGTGTGTGTGTGTGTGTGTGTGTGTGTGTGTGTGTGTGTGTGTGTGTGTATGTGTGTGTGTGTGGTTTTCAGAGTCTTACCTGATATTTTTTTGTATGTAGATTATGTGTTTGCACTGATTTCAGAAATTACAAAAGGGTCTTGGGCCCCCAGAGATTGGAGTTATAGATGGTTGTAAGAAATTGTGTGGAGGCTGGGCCTGAATCCTCTGCAACAGCAGCAAGCCCCTGCCAAGAGGATTCTGGATGGCATAGAAATGAATTAATACTTTTTAAAACAATCCTCTCTACAATGTCAATTCTTTCAATCCATGAGCTTACTGGTTTCCCCATTTCTTTTCTTTTTTTTTTTTCCTTTTTGCTACTTTTATTTCTTTTTTTTTAATTTATTCTTGTTACATCTCAATGGTTATCCCATCCCTTGTATCCTCCTATTCTTCCCTCCCTCCCATTTTCCCCTTATTCCCCTCCCCTATGACTGTTCCTGAGGGGGATTTCTTCCCCCTGTATATGCACATAGGGTATCAAGTCTCTTCTTGGTATCCTGCTATCCTTTATTGTCTTCTTAAATCCTCCAATTTCTTTCTTTGAAGTCATAAGGATTTCTCCTTAGAAGCCCCTCTTTTCTTTGGTTAGATTACTTTTCCACTCATGTTGTAAATAAGATCGATTTCTTGATTTCTCTCTGTATATTTGCATTGAGCTACAGAAAGGACATTAATTATGCTTTAAATTGAATCCTGTTCTGATACATTTTTTAACTGTATTAAGAATTTTCAGGTTGTGTCTTTACAAAATCTTGTGTACATAATTTTATCAAGAGAAGGCACCACATTGATTTCCAAAGTGTTGTACAAATTTGCATTCCCACCAGCAATGGAAGGGTTTTTCCCCTTTCTCTGTATCCTCACCAACATGTGCTGTCACTTGAGATTTTTATCTTAGCCTTTCTGACAAGTATAAGATGGAATCTCAAGTGTTGCTTGGTTTTGCATTTCCCTGATAAGTAAGGACTTTGAGCATTTCTCTAAGGGTTTCTCAGCCATTCGATATTCCTCTGTTGAGAATTCTCTGTTTAGCTCTAAACACCATTTTTTTATTGGATTATTTGGTTTTGGTGGTATATAATTTCTTGAGCTCTTTATATATTTGAAAATTAGCACTTTGTCAGATGTAGAGTTTGTGAAGCTATTCTCCAAGTCAGTAGGCTGTCATTTTCTTCTGTTGACAGTGTTTTTTGCCTTACGGAACCTTTTCAGTTTCATGAGGTCCCATTTATTAAGTGTTAATATTAGAGCCTGAGCTATTAGCATTCTATTCAGGAAGTTGTCTCCTGTGCCAATGATTTCAAGGCTCTTCTCCACATTTTCTTCTAACAGATTTAGTGTGTCTGGTTTTATGTTGAGGTCTTTAATCCACTTTGACATTAAATATGGGTATACTTGCATTTTTCTACATGTAGACATCCAGTTAGACCAGCATCATTTGTTGAAGATGCTTTACAATTATCAGAATGGCTAATATAAAAACTCAAGTGACAGCACATACTGGCAAGGATGGAGAGAAAGCAGAACACTCTTTTATTGTTCATTGGAGTGCAAACTTGTGCAACCATCTTAGAAATCAATCTGAAGCTTTCTTAGAAAATTGGGAATACTGCTACCTCAGGACCCAGCTATACCATTCCTGGACATATACCCAAAAGATGCTCCACCATAGAACAAGAACATTTGTTCAACTATGTTCAGAACAGCTTTATTCATAATAGTCAGAATCTGGAAACAACCTATATGTCCCTCAACAGAAGAATGGATAAAGAAACTGTGGTACATTTGCACAGTGGAATACTACTCAGCAATTAAAAACAAGGAAATCTTGAAATTTGCAGGCAAATGGATAGAACCAGAAATGATCATCCTGAGTGAGTTAACTTAGACCCTGAAAGACATGCATAGCATACATCCACTTATGACTAGATATTAGGCCAACATAGATGTCCTCTGAGGGTGTCTACTTAATGGCACATCAGGACAGGTACTAGGACTTGCCTCTCTACTTCTGGTGAAAGTGATATGGAAGAATGGAGGCACAGAAGGAACCAAAGGTTTCAGGATTCCTACAAGGAGACCATCAAGGCTGTCGGATATGGACCCAGGGGGGCCTCCACAAACTGTTGTACCAAGCAAAGACAATGTATGTGGTAAGCCTATACTCCCTGTACAGATATAGCGAATTGGCAGCTCATTCTCCACAGTTTGGCAGAAAGTAGGTACTGCCTCTGACATGAAATCTGGTGCCCCCAATTCAATCACATTCCCTTGGTAGTGAGGCTCGTTGGCACACAGAGGAAGGGGAAGCAGGCTATCCAGATGAGACCTGATAGGCTGTGGTCATATGGTGGAGGAGGAGGTCTCCTTCTGTCAGAGGTCTAGGGGTGGGGAATAGGGTAAAAGAAGGAAGAAGAGTAGGAAAAGGAAGATACAAGTGAGGAGATAACAATTGGGATGTAATCTGAGTAAATAAAAAAATAATAAAAGAAGGAAATAATAATTCTATAATTGTGACAAAGATACAAAGCCTTCTCCATGTCTATCTCTTCCATTTCTTTCTTTCTTTTTATAGCTCTGACTAAGAATTTTAGGTCTACATTGAATAGGATTGGAAATCATGAAAAAGTTTTATCTTGTTCCTTGTTTTGATGGGAATTGTTTGAGTTTTTCTCTATTAATCATGATACTGCTATATATTAGTCATACATATCCTTTGTTATATTGAAGTACATTTCCTCTGTCCTAGTTAGGGTTTTATTGCTGTGAATAGTCATGATAACTTTATAAAGGAAAACATAACAGGGATGGCTTACAGGTTCAGAAGTTTAGTCCATTACTGTAATAACAGGAAGCCTGGTGGCACACAGGCAGACATGGTGCTGGGGAAGTAGCTGAGAGTTCTACATCTGGATCCTCGAGCATCAAGAAGAGGGAGTGATACTGGGCTTGGCCTGAGCCTCTGAAAACTCAAAGTTCACCCCTTCTGACACACTTCCTCCAACAATACAACACCTCCTCCAAAAAAGACAACACCTCCTCCAACAAGACAACACCTCTTCCACCAAGACCACACCTCCAATAATGACACTCCCTATGAGTTTATAGAGGTCATTTTTATTCAAATCCCTACATTCTACTCCCTGACCCCAATAAGGTTATGGTCATAGCATAATACAAAATGCATTCAGTCCATGTTTAAAAGTATCCATAGTCTTTAACAATCTCAACCTTGTTAAAAGTCCAGAGTCTCTTTCGAGACTCGTAGCCATCTTTTAACTTTAATACCCATAAAATCAAAATAAGCAGATCACATACTTCAAATTCAATAGCATCCTACATATATCACTGTTCCAACAAGGAGGAAAAGAAGCATAGTGAGGAAATATTGAACCTAAACAAGCCTTAAAAAACAATTTTAAATTCTGCTTATCCATGTCTAATATCAAAGTCCTCTTAGATATCCAATTCCTTTCATTTTTGCTGAGTCCAACACATTTCTTTTTCTTGGGCTGCACCTACTTCCTGTTAGCTTTCCTTGGCAGGTATCTAATAGCTCTGGCATTTCTAACATTTTGGGGTCTCGAATCCAATCCAGGCTTGACATTCGCATCATCACACATGGCCTGTCTAGGCCTCCATGCAGAGACACCCGTGACATATGTCTAGCCTCAGTAGTGTTAATTAGTCATGTAGAGAGATCCATAATCCCACTTAAAGTTTTCAACTGACTTTCTATTCAAAGTCCCCAGATCTATATCCCTCCAAACAAAAGCATGATCATGCCTATTGCAGCAATTCCCAACACCTGGTACCACCTTCTGCCTTAGTTATGATTGTGTTGCTGTGAATAGATGCCATTATCATGGCAACTCTTATAAAGGAAAACATCTCAACGGGATTCGATTACAGCTTCAGAGATTTAATCTGGGGTATCATCATGGCGGGAAGCATGGTGGTGTGCAGGCAGACATGGTGATGGAGAAGGAGCTGAGAGTTCTACATGTTGATTGGCAAGTAACAGAGAGTATGAAACTGGGCCTGGCTTCAGCTTCTGAAAACTCAATGCTCACACCCTGTTACATACATCCTCAAACAAGGCCACACTTATTTCAACAAGTTCACGCCTCTAATAATGCCACTCCATGTGAGTCTATGGAGTCCAGTTTCATTCAAACCATCCTCATCATCATGTCCAGGGATTTTACATGAAAAGGTATTTGCTCTTGAAACAGGCCTTTTTGGAGTCTAGTGAGATAATCATATTTAAGAACATTTATATAATTAATTATACTTATTGATTTGCATATATTAAACCCTCCTGCATAGTTTGATCATGGCAAATGATTTTTTTGAAGTGTTTCTGTATTTTCTTTGGAAGCCCTTTGCAAATATTTTATGTATGTTTATTAAAAATATTTATCTATACTTTCCTTGTGTGTGTATTTGAATTTAATATTCAAAGTACAGTTACTTGATAAATGAATTTTGGCCGGGTGATGGTGGCATATGCCTTTAATCCAAACACTGGGGAGGCGGAGGTAGGCAGATCTCTGAGTTCAAGAACAACTTGGATTACAGTTTCAGTTTCAAGACAGTCAAGGTTACACAGAGAAATCCTGTCTTGAAAACAAGCAAAGAATAATTTTGGAAATATCCTTTCTTGTAAGGCGCAGCCACACCCGATTACCACTTGGTGGCAACTGTTACAGTTGCTACAGCTCCCGCACATGCGCAGACATAAGCCCTCTCAATGCAGCCCTCCCGACAGGGGTATGCAAATGAAGTACTCCAACACAGCCTCTCATCTGCGGGCACGCTAATGCGGGCATGCTAATGAGATATGCTAATGAGGCATCCGAATGTAACCAATGAGACATTGACACGCCACATCCAGACAGTATTTAAGCGGCGTGCTCGCAGGCATTCGGGGTCTTTCGCTTCAGCTTCAAAGGATGCTCCCAATAAAGCATGATTGAGAAGAATCCTGGTGTCTGCGTCATTCCTGCCGGCAGGAGGACGCGACACTTTCTGCTTTTATATTATGAAAATTTTGAGTTGGTTGGCATTCTTTTAAAAAAATTTTTTTTCCATAAAATAGATTTTGATCGTGTTCTTTCCCTACCTAAATTCCCTGCATATCCTCCCCACATTGTTACTTATCCAACATCAACATCTCTCTCACTTCCCACACCACCCTACGCCATCATATTGGTGGCAGTTCTTGGAGGAAAATGGTAGAACTTTCTTTAGAACACCCTTGGTGTTTTTTAGCAGTGAAGTTTGTTGTTGTTTGTCTTTGTTTTTAAGTTACTGCTTCGATTCATATGCTTGTTACAGGTCTTTTATAAATTTTTATTATTAGTCTCATCTTAGTTTTCCTCTGATAGGTCAGTTGCACCTAAAGTGTGTCCATTTCTTGCAGAATTTTAAACTTACTTGGAAATTTGTTACTTTTTCTTCCTCCTCTCTTCTTTTTTAGTAATTTAAGTGTTCTATTTTTTATTTGGTTAATTAGTCTATCTGTGTTTGTTAGTATTACTGATGTTTTCAAATAATCAAGTGTGTATTTCATTGACTGCCATTATGAATTTTGTTTCAATTTCATTAATTCTCACATTTTAAATGTTGTTCATTCTCATCTATGCATTCTTCTCATTTATTTGATTTCTCTCTGATATTTTCAAGTATTATATAGAGCTATGATTATCATGTTAAGAATACTTTTATTGTATTCAACAGGTTTTAATATTGTGTTTTAATTTAGTTGCAGGAATTTTAACATTTCTTTCTTGATTCGTCATTGACTAAATTACCAATGAATAATCAGCATCTAATCTCCATGATTTTATATGTTTTCTAAGTTGTAAAGATCAACTTTCAATCTTTGCTTCACTATGGCCAACAGAGTACAAGGAATGATTGCAAATTTTCCTATATTTGTTGAGATTTGCTTTGTGTCGTAAGTAGTTGTCTACTTTACAAAATTTGTTCTGGACTGTTGAGCATAGTATGAATTGTACATTGGTTGAATGGAGTATTCCATAGATAATATCTTGGGTCCATTTGATTTTCTAGATTATTTATGTCCAGTAATTTTCATCTTGTTTATCTGTTTATGGGTAAAGTGGCATATCAATGTCACCATTTTATAAGAGTAATAAATAGCATTGTGCACGTGTTTCATAAAATTAGGATACTCACCTTTTGTTTAGATATTTTTTTTAGAATTGTAATGTCTTATTACTTGAATCAGAATGTAGTGGGTCTTATTTTATCTCTTCTGATTATGTTGACAAGAAGTCTATTCTGTAAGACATTAGAGTAGCAGCGCCTGGTGTTTTCTGGTCCCTTTGCCTTGGAACATACTGCTCCTATTCTTTCACTCTAATGTAGTGTCTTTCCATGAAAATCATGTTTCTTATAGAAAACATATGCTTCTGCTGTCTCATCCAAATGAATAGCTATGATTTCCCTTGTGAATCAAAGCCACTGATAGTCAGTGTTATTACTAAGGAATATGCATTAATTGTCATCTTGTTGGTTTCCGTGAGGTTTGCTTCCTTACTCCTACATTGTACAATCACTCTGCCAACATAATGTGTTTGTACTCTTACCCTTTGGTGTAATTATCGTTCTCTTCAGTTCCTATCCTTTTAGTATTCTCTGTATTATGACAATCTGGTTTGATTGTTATAAATTCTTTTAAAGTTACGTCATGGAGTAAGTGAACTCACTTTCTACACAGATAGCATATGTGCCACACTGTCATTCAGATAGTGACTTTAGAGTGCTGGAGGATAAAGAAGTAAGGATTCTACTCTTGGAGTGATTGGTGTGGCTCAGCACACAGCTTGAGATGGTTGGGGTTGGATACCAAGTGAAATGATAGGTGATGATTCTTCTTGCTGAGCATACAGGTCCTCTAAATGTGTTGGTGTCTTCCAGTACATGGTGGTGGGCAAATACTACACATGTAGAATGGGCAGACAATTTATTTAGGTTCATGTATGAGAAGGTTGGAATCCCCTAGGTATGGGAAAACAAGAACTTAGCTTACAGAATGAGAGACAGAGTCCTGAAAAATGAATAAGTAGAAGGAGTCTTGGGTTGGCATGTTTGGTGTTGACAAGGGTACATCTATATTAACTATTTGTATTGGTAATAATTAATAATTTTCAGAATATCTAGTTTGAATCATTCTCCTTTTTAGTTTTTGTTTTTTGAGACAAGGCTTCTCTGTGTAGCCTTGGCTGTCCTGGATTTGCTTTTTAGACCAGGCTGGCCTCGAACTCACAGCAATCCACCTGCCTCTTCCTCCTAAGTGTGAACCATTCTTAAAACCAAAGTTTCTGTACCTCAATCCTGGTCTTACAATAGCTCACAGTGATTTCCACAGGCAGAAACCTAACAAAAGATCTCGAATCGTGCTGGAAATTCCAAAATAGCATATCTTCAAACAGAGCTAAAAATTTTATATTCATTTTATAGTGTTATAAACTCTCTGTATTTTTGGCTTACAGTGAAGACAAAGAACTGCTTTTATTGGGTAGAATATTCATGATTTCAATCTAACTGTAGTCAATTCTTGTACATAGTGTTCAGTGTAAAATTAGAAAATCCATGAGAGGGAGAGAGAGAGAGAGAGAGAGAGAGAGAGAGAGAGAGAGAGAGAGAGAGAATGAAAAGAAAGAAAGCTGATGTAATGTGTGCCTAGGTGAGCATTAGTTGTATTGCTATTGCCATTATTGCCATGACAATAGCAAAATAAAGATTGGAGATTTTATTTTGGCTAATAGAAGTATGGTCCATCATGATAGTGAAATCATAGCACTCAGAACTTAGGGCATGTTTTCTTTCTATGTTGCTTCTGACATTAGGAAACATAGGCAGATGAATGCTGGTGCTCTCCTTGTTTTTTTTTCCTCTTTCCTTTTCATTCAGTTCAAGATCACAGGCCATATGACAGTGCCACCCACACTGATAAGGGGTTTTTCTGCCTTAAGCATTCTATAACCTCTATCTTAGACACACCCAGGGTTATGTTTCATTGGTGATGTAAATCTAGTCAAGCTGATTATGAAGATTAAGTGTCATTGACCCTAAAAGCAACTACAGGTTGACCCTAAAAGCAATTTACAGGCCACATGTAAATTTGCACTATCACAGGATGTGAACACATGAAAGGAGCTGTCACATTTGGTGAGAGAGATAATCATTTTGTACCTTACAATGTTCAGTTTATGATGTGATCATTAGTTCAGAATTGTCTGCTTCCTAAACATAGAATAGTCTAAGGAGAGGGCCTCGGTTAGTGAAGTCTGTTAGATTCGATGCCCTCTGTGCATGTATGTGGAGGGCTGTCTTGACTGGTAAATGAGAGAAGAGGCCCCACCTTGGATGTCAGCAGCACCATTTCATGGACTGGGTCCTCTGACAGATGAGTAAGGAATGTTTGTTACACAGCACTGAGCAATCAATGAGAATTGATACATTTATTCTCTCTGCTCAAGACTGTAGATGTGATGCTGTAAGTTCAAGCCTCTACCTGTGATGATGGACTGACCATAACATGGAGCTGTAAGCCAAATACACTCTTTCTATGCTAAGTTGACTTTGATGAGACTATTTAATCACAGCAAAAGAAACGATATTAGAACATATGGGGTCATGTTTCTATTTCCCTTGCTGTGATAAAACACTGTGACCAAAATCAATTTGGAGAGGAAAGGGTTTATTGTACTTTAGAGTTGTGGTTTATCATGAAGGGAGTCACCACAGGAACTCAAATCAGGTACCTGGAGACAAGAACTGAAGTAAAGGTCGTGGAGGAGTGTTGCCTACTGGTTTGCTTGCATAGCTCACTCAATCTGCTTTCTTTTATCACCGAGGACCACGTACCCAAGGGTGCCGCTGCTGACATTTGTTGTACCTCCTACATCAACCATTAATGAAAATGCCCCCAGCAGAGTTGTGTGGATAATCTAGTAAGACATTCTCTGAGTCTTTCTGCTTCTGGGTTCACTCACTCAGTATGATCATTTCTAGTTCCATCACTTGTCCACAAATTTTCGGATTTCCTGATTTTTAATAGCTAAGTAGTATTCCATAGTGTAAATGTACCACAGTTTTTTTTTAATTCATTCTTTAATAGCCAGGTTCTGGCTATTATCAATGCGGCTGCTATAAACATGGTTGAGCATATGTCCTTGATGTGTGGTAGAGCATTTTCTGGGTATATTCCAAGGAGTGGAATAGCTGGGTCTTGAGGAAGGCCTATTCCCATTTTTTCTGAGAAAGCACCAGATAGATTTCCAAAGTGGTTGTACCAGTTTGCATTCCCACCAGAAATGAAGAAGTGTTCCTTTCTCTCCACATCCTTGCCAGCATGTGGTGATACTTGAATTTTTTTTTTATCTTAGCCATTCTGATGGGTGTAAGATGGAATCTCAGAGTCATTTTGATTTGCATTTCTCTGATGACTAAATACATTGCACGTTTCTTTAAGTGTTTCTCAGCCATTTGATATTCCTCTGTTGAGAATTCTCTGTTTAGCTCTGAGCCTCATTTCTCAATTGGGTTATTTGGTTTGGTGGTGTTTAGTTTCATGAGTTCTTTATATATTTTGGATATTAGACTTTTGTCTGATGCAGGATATAATCATTTATAACTGGGCACTAGCCCAAAAGGCATGTCCCATGAAAGTCTTCACTTACCAAGAGATTGGGATGGATGTGAGGACATCCTACTGGGACTCTATGTAAGAGATATATAGAATATGGGGAAATAGAACGATCCAGAGGGTCCTAGAAACCTACAAGTGACTATCCTGATGGATGGATCGAGGCGCAGGGGGGTCTGCTCAAAATATTGCACTAACCAAGGATAATACAAGTAGTAAACATCGAACTCCTACTCTGATCTACCCAATGGACAGGACATTCTCCAGTTATGTGGAGAGAGGGGACTGACTCTGACATGTACTCTGGTGCCCCATATTTGACAACCCCCCCTTGGTGGGGAGGCCTGATGTCACTCAAAGAAAGAATAAGCAAGACACCAAGATGAGACTTGATAGCCTATGACGATATACCAGGGAAGGAGGTCCCCCTCAGTCATAGACCTGAGGGAGGGGAATAGGGTAAAAGCGGGATAGAAGGAGGAACTGGAGGATACAAGTGATAGGATAACAATTTATTTGTGATTGGAGTAAATTAATTAAATAAAAAAATAAAAATAAAGACATTCTCTGAATTGAAATTTCCATTTCCCAGATGGTTCTGCGATGACTATATAATATATATATGTGTGTGTGTGTGTGTGTGTGTGTGTGTGTGTGTGTGTGTGTATGTATGTATATATGTATGCATTCATGTATGTGTATGTGTATATATATGACTATAACCTGGATTGTAAGACAAAACATTTTTTTAAATTATCATTTAATATGATACACACACACACACACACACACACATACACACACACACACACACACACCAGCACAAGAGCATGCGTATTTAAATGAATGGAATAATTGAAGAACAATAGTATGAAGACACTTTAAGAGATATTTTCTAAAGTGCTGTAACAAGAACTGTGAATAATTAAAGTTTCCTACTGGCAAATACACTATCAACCCAATGTACATGCCTAATTTTAATGTCTTCCAACATCCCCAAACTATTTTGAGACCACCTGATTTTAACCTACATCCTTAGCTCTCTTACTGAGCTAATAGAGAGAGCAACATGACACACATCAGGGGATATTTAAATAGGATTTTTTTCTGTGGCTTCTCTCCCTGCCCAATTACCTGACTGACACTCTTAGAAGTTATATTTCGTGGAATCCTACAACTAGGCACACTGCCTCTTCATTTTTTAGACCTGGAATTCACATTTCATCTCTATCTCAAACCAAAGACTTGGCAAGATCATAAAATAATAGAAACCAGAACATTTTAAATAGCTTCAGAAAATGCAAAACAACATGTCAATTTGATTTCTCTTGCCATTCAAATATTTAAATTTTAATTCCAGTTTTAATTTGAAATAACTAACAATAAACATTTTCTGTTCACATAGTACTTTAGGTTTGACTTTAATTTTCTGAAAATGCAGATTTGGGAAATGAAATTAGCAATGCAAGGTGAACCTAGTGTGAATTTTACTGAAGATTATGCAAACGAGGGAAATTATAATTCTATCAGGATGTCATTACATGTGTCTACTTAGACACACATTTTCTGCTATGTTTAAGTTAAACAAAACACTAAATGACTATGTAGTATGACATCTCATTAATATGTTTCCATTCACATCTGTGCCTTTAGTATAAAAAAAGACTGCTTCAGTGATAAGAGATTAGGTCCTTTAATTAGAAACAAATGACAAATCACTGTTAACCCCATGTGATGCTTTCTAAAACTTCCATCAAATATTCCTCTTAAAACATTATTAAACACAAGTTCCCCAGATCTACTTCCTAGAATGTGCCATTTAACAAAACCCAGGCAGGATGTTAATACTGGGGCCGAATTACAGGTTGCCAAAGCATTTCCTGTGAGGGGATTGACAGGGGATCATTTTGTTATGGGGCCACCTCCCGTGTGTTGTGACAACCACTCATTACACCTCTAAGCGGAGCACTCAGCTGTAGGTTTCTACAAGATGCAAATAGCTCCAAATGGGTTCAATTTAGAGTGAGTGGATAATATATCACTCACTTCTTTAAGGTAAAAACTTTTAATTTCAAGAACAGGGGAAAGAAGAACATTTCAGATTTTGGGAATAAAGACTTAGTTAACCAGTATGCCTGAGAAATGGAGTCACAATAGCAATATCCGTCAATTATAAATAAAAACAGTTCACCTGCCTTGTTTCCCTGTGGTCTGAAGCAGAGTACCAAGTGAACATCACTTCTCAAATAAGTATAATTATCCACTTAAAAGCTCTGTGTCAAAAACTGTATACTTCTAAGTGATGGTAGGGTTTTTTTTTCTTACAAAAGGAAATACTTACAAAGCTCCTATAGTTAATTATAATAATACTGAAAAAGTGTATAAAACTCATTTTGTTATAGAATAAAAATGTCATGGAAAGCTTTTCACAGTTGGACTTTAATACTTCCATGTGCTGGTGTTTCTACCCCTCTGAGTTTCCTCTCAATCTTCTATTACTGGTTTTTAGTAAGTGTTGTTAACAGTGGAATACAGTGGTTTCTACTACAAGCCATTTAGAAGAACTGTATTCTGCTGTGGATAGGGAAAAGTCAATAAGCCCATTTACAATTCTTGTGTTAACAAAGCTGCAGGGGAAGGCAGGGAACCGCAGAACTGCCTGTGTGAAGAGAGAGTTGTTTTTTGCTAGGAGTCCATTAATGCACAGAATGTTCTTTTCTATAACGCACCAGCAACATTTCCCATCAAACCTCAAATCCTCAGGATATTAATATTCTTTTGTTTAGGGCACATTACCGAGAAATTAATTATCCACTAGAAATTCTCAGAGATGGTCTTATTCTTGACATATTAAAAAAGTAGCAATCTGTCTGAAATAGATTCGAAGCAAAAGGAGGAAAGGAGAGTTTCCTTAAATCTTCCAAAAAATGTTCAATATATGAAGTGGTCATAATTCTCAATGTTTCATGTTTTGTTTTTTAGGATTAAGCTAAAAATTATTTTTTTGACAATTGCATTTCACAAACAGATGTTATATATATTTGGATATAAATATAAAAGCTTATTTTTCTGAATATATATATATATATATATTGGGAAGTAATCCCAGAGAACAGTAGCAGGAGACAGCAAAGTGATACAAAAAGATAAAATTAGTGATCAAAACAGCCATTTTAAAATGAGTTGTTCAGTTAATCTTAGCTTATCTAGGGCTGGTGTTGTAAACCAATTTGTCCAGTCTAGGGACAAAAGAGAAGGCAAGTGCAAATTACAGGCACATTGTCATCAGCCATTGAGTAGTTGGGTGTAATATTCCCCAACACATTGTTAATTCAATTAAATGAAAAGTCAAGGAACAAAACTATTGGTTGCATATCCTTATGTTTTTTTCATTAGTAATATAGTTAATAATTTTCAGGCAATTCACTGGCTGCTTGAATCAAGGTAATATAGTTTAGCTACACTTCATCATGTTTTACTTAGTGATAGATAGAAATTGATGCCCTAAAATATACACATTGTGAGTACTTTGAACTGAACACAAAGAAAAGTATTCTCTGACTTTTTTCACTCTTCTGGTTATCTTTCTTCTTTAGACGTGAATATATAGCCTGAAATAACTGCAAAGACCAGGAAGTACAAAGGGACCACGGGTCCCCCCACCCCCCGCCCTCTCCTTCTTACTTTTTGGAGGGGAGAAGCCACAACCATGGAGACTGGTGGAAGGAGTTGATGCAGAAGCCACGGAGTGCAGTAACTTTGTAACTTTTTCATAATGGATTATTCAGCCTGCTTTCTTAGTGCAACCAGAACCACTAGCCAAAGGATGGCATCACCCACAATAGGCTAGGCTTTCCCACATCAATCACTAATTAAGAAATTGCCCTACAGCTGGACCATAAGAAGGCATTATTCTCAACTGAGGTTCCCTCCTTGTGTCTAGTTGACATAAAACTAGCCAGAACAGTCCTGTCAACAAGAAGTATACCATGGCTGGTACCAGACACTTAGCTTATTAATTAGCATTATGGAAATCATGGTTATGAAGAAAATTCTACTACCATTAATTTACTAGACCAGTATAATCTCTAACAACAATCTATAAATATTTTTTATTTTACTCACAGATAAATATAGTCTTCACCACTCAGCTAGGAAACATCTCTTTGCAACAGACAGGGACCATTACAGAAAACCATAGACTATTAATATGTAGAATTTTGGGGCCCAGTCACAACAAATACATCTACAAAGCATTTCCACATATAAGGCTCAGGGAACATCTTTAAAAAGGGAGTAGAAAAAGTACAAGATTGATGAGTTTGTGAGAAACTGTGTCTTGTAGTCACATCACCTGTAAAGTCTCATCAGCATGACCACCCAAACATGCACTAAACAAAGACAACAATAAAAAACCAATGGCAAGAAGGAAAGTCCATAATGCCTCAAACCTACAAAATAAACTCTACACCTGAGCAAATCTGAGAGTGGGGTAGGTGGCTCTCTCTATGAAAGAGCATACCAGTTGGTCATCCAGTGCCCAGTGGTCAGTTTTGGAAACACATATACAAGTAACACTATATAGACTCGACTGGCTATATTTAGAAATAAAGATACACACATACACATGCACGCGTGCGCGCACACATGTATATGTGCACTAAATACATATATGCCTGCAATAACAATGATTTAAAAGGCTATGTTTTAAAGAGTACATAGAAGGTTTTTGGAAGGGGGAAATGGAAAGGAGAAATGATAAATTTAAAGCATGGAAACATACAAACAAAAAGGGTATTTCCAGTTGAGAAATAGTAGTATGTACAATAAGGGTGACAAAAACCATCTAATTGGACTGAAGACCCACATTGCAACTACACAATGACTGTGGCTGGTGCAGTCCTGAAACCTAGAACCTACTATTACAAGTTTTCTAAGTCAGTATAACTTATAACTGCTAAATGTTTATCCTTATATCCATAGATAAGTGTATCTTTCATCCCTCATCAGGGAAACATCTCAGAGGAGATGAAGATTATTATTGAAATTGACAACGTGTTCAAAATGTGATGAGTAAAGAATTAGGTGGTTCCCAGTGTCAACTGGTACATTAGAATACAATTCCTAAGCCCTAATATGCAGGAACATTTGCAGAACCCAAAGGGGAAAGATCATAAGAACCAGAGAACCAGGAGTTGTGTTGAGTGTTTTTAATGCATGAGAGAGACGTTAAAGCCATACAAGCTGAATTGTTTCCTTGATTAAACAAGAATTCTATGACTAGAGAAATGAGGGAAATCTCATAAGTCCCCAATCTTAGAACTGCTATGGGTGATCAGTAGCTGCTGAGAAGGAAAATCAGACCTCTTCAGGGATGAACCTCTTTATAGGTTATCCAAATCCAAATAGTTATTTTTAAGCACATACGCATATGAACAACCGTAAGTAGACTAGCAGGATATTTAGGTAGACAGACAGACAGACAGACAAAATATATGAATTTGAGGGAGTAGGTCAGTTCAGGTACAGACAAGTAATTAGGAAAGGGAGGGGTTGAAATATTGTAAATGCAGTACACATATATGAATTTCCTCACAAAAATAAAAACCTTAATTAAAAAATATGCAAATGTTACTGGTTTATTTTAAATTAAAGAGATGTATAAATTAAAAGTGGAATAATAAACCATTTTGAATTAGTCACATATCAAATATGAAACAATCTGGCCAACCAAAATTAAGCAGTGGAAGATAAAGTATAAACCAAGACTATCACTTTGAAAACAATTTTGAGGTAACCTGTAAAGTAAAGGCAGTTTGCAAAAGAGCTCGTGGCAATCCTCTTCCTTAGCTTCCCAAGTACTAAGTTTATAGGTGTGATTCACCATACTGGCAGTAACAACTATTTTTTGTACTAGTGAGATTTTTTTTGATTGGAAGATTTGAGTTGACCTGCCAGTGGTTTCTGGGATGTGAAGCTTAGGGGTGCTATCGTGAGACAACTCACAGCTGAAGCAGCACATGCAGCATAATAATCAATCTTCAAGATGATAAATATTCAGAAGGAAAAATATCAGGAGCAAGCAAATAGAGTAAAAAGGTAAGGCCATGCAGATGGCATCAGTGTGAAAGCCAGCTAGTGCAAGTGTGCTCTAGCCAGAAGAGACAGCCCTCGTCACGTGCCACAGAGGGAAAGAACTCACTGGCATGGTGATGTTACAGGAGGGCACTGTTAAAGAGAGTTTAATCAGGGAAACACGGTGGAATACATCAGCCAACTATAACATTTTCTGGAGGTTGTCTATATAAAATATAAGATTTTACTATGGATTATTTCATTAGGTTTAAACGAGAGGCACTCTGTCTTCCTTCAAAACATATAGAACATCTAAAAACAACATACAACGTGTTTTTCTCTCGCTGTCATTTTAAGAATTAATCAGAAAACATTTTTACTTGACCCTGAAATGGAACAAAATGTAAAATTAGAGTTAGTATACAATTATAGTAAAGGGGACACAGAGGAAGGGGAAGCAGGCTAACTGAATGGGACCTGATAGGCTGTAGTCATATAGTGAGGAAGGAAGTCCCCTTCTGTCAGAGGTCTATGGGAGGGGAATAGGGTGGAAGAAGGACAAAAGGTGAGAACAGGAAGATACAAGGGAGAGGATAACAATCGGGATGAAATGAATAAATAATAATAAATTAAAACTTAAAATAAAAAATAAAATAGATAAGCTAAGCCATATATAAGTATTTATGTACATGTATATGTATATAAGACTATGTTAACTCTGAGCACAGAAGAGTGTTTCACAGATGCTTGAAGCCAAGTTTAGAAATAAACTTCAGAACTCTAATCAAGTGCTTGCTGACATAGTTTACCAGTCAAGCAAATGGGCGTATGAAAATGTATAATCCATTTCTGCAGGATCACTTTGTAACATTTTTTTTTCTCATTATGATTTACAAAGAGATTGAAATCTCCACTGGAGTTCAGGATGTAAGGGGTGGGTCATTAGGTTTCTGCCTCAAGGAAATAAGTCTCAGCATGCCACCAGCAGAGCTCAAAGAGCAGTAATAAGGTCATCAATTATCTTGGCCTTGATATAGTTTGAAACCCTGGGAGGTAAAATTTATACCCAGCAAAAGATAAATTATTTTCCTGTGAGATTAAGCGCCATGATCATGGAGGACAGGTGGGTTAGTGTCACTCCAAAGGGGACTCAGACAAGCTTCGGAAGGGCTGAGACTGGAACCAGCTTTGCTTTCTCTAACAGTTGGGAATCTTGGAAACGCCTAAGCCTAGGCTTTTTGCTTCGACAGCTGACACGATCTATTCTTTTGACAGGTGTCCCCCACGTTATAGAAAGAAGAAGCAAAAGAAAGAATTGTGTTTATTTGGTTATGTTTATTGGTATAAAGTAGATGCATTCTCTGGGACAACTAAATGTACAAAAACAAGTAGAATACAAAAAAATAAAGCAAAACATCTTGGGATGACATAGAGAACAAGAAATATTTTACTAATCAATTAAATAATGACAATAGCAAATAAAATTCCCATAGTAAGGAAACACTGCCTAAGAATATTTTCCTTGGAGGGTGGGATCAAGTTAAATCAGTGACTGTACCACCAGCTTTTCTTGAGTAGGCTGGTGAGGGAAATCTAGAGGAATCTTGATATAAAGGCCAGGCCTGGGGGTTCTGTGCTGCCCAGAAAGCTCTTTCTCAATTAGTTTAGAAGAAGTGATTATTTCTGAGTTCTCAATGTATTTACATTCCAGCCCTCAGTATAATCAGCACCATGACACTCCCAAGGACTTGAGGGTTTTCGCATGTTATACATGAAATACTGCTTCTTTTTGTCAGTGCACACTGTCCTGAGATGGCTGCCTGGCCTTAATTCTATTTTAACATCGCTCACTATAAGAGATCTCGTATCCCTTTTCTGGAGAAGACTGCTGCTGATGGCTTGTGGGAATAGGGAGTTAATTTTAGGAACTCTGTAAACTCATTGTTTCATACCAACATTAATAAAGTTTACCGTTATATTAGACATAAAGGTATAAATATAATTTATTGCTTCTGAATTATTTTATTATATCTGACTATTATATAAGCTCTTGAAATCCCCTATACCTGTTTTGTTTATGTCAGGGCAATAATGTGACTATGTAATGATGTGCATCTTTTACCAGCTGGACAGTCATAAATGTCACATTAATAACATGAAATTTACTGTGGTAGTTGTGTTTGTAACACAGAAAACAATAGATGTTTCGAATCAGGACCTCTAGACTTCTCCCCACAATCAATCTGTAAAGATTTACTAGAATATCATGTCAAGTGTGTGTGGCATGGTAAATTAACTGGGAAAGGTCATCCAGTGACCTTAATCACTGCCTTTGCTATGGTCAGTAAAAGTCAACTGGACCCTCTGCTCAGCAGTTGTGAATAAAAAGTTGATGACTGAATGATCTAGTATCTACAAAGATCTTGCCATGCATTAGGGGCTCCTCTCATGAGACTCAAACACATTATAAAAGAAACATTCTCAGCTGTCAAATTTACAAACTCATGTTTTAAAAAGGGCTATAATAAATAAATTTACTAAGTATAAGGAATATTAAAGGATGCAGCATCCAAATCCTCAATAAGAACATAAGTCCTGGTCACTTCTTTACAAAGCTCGACTATCTGACTTTACCTGGTCCTGAACCTAGAACGTCAGGCACTTAGAGTCTTTAGTCCATGTCCCAGAGAATTCAGTCTACCTGAAAAAATTATGCATTAGAAATCAAGTGGCTTTTCATTAAAATGAACAAACAAAAAACATGAAGTAATGAACAAACACAAAATGCCCCAGGAGAATTTAAAATTTTCAGAAGTTAAAAAAAAAGGAACAACTTGCCTTCAAATATAGTCTAATAACTCAGTGAATGAAATAATAGTAGAAAAGACCACAGAGCTGTTTCTGCCAAAAGGTTTGATGAAAACTTTGCATACATTTGTAATTTTTTGTTTTTCTCTAAGGGTTGTATTATACCTGCCATAAAGAAAAGGATATTGTTCATACTAAAATAACGCTGAAACACTATTCCCTAGGAGCCGAGTTGTAATGCCTATCTTTTAAGCCTTACAGAATAAATAAGTAGCGAGCATTCATGCTAAATGCCAATGTACTTAGAAACTGACATGTTGATTATCATGTTTGGATATAATTCATTTTATTTAGCCTTGAAAATACAAACACATAGGCCCATTCTACAAATATTATCTCCATTGGAAAGCTACTAATAAAATATCTTTATCTTTTTGGCTACCAAATCCTCTGAAACTCATTGTAAACATACAGTATTCATTATCATAACATATTTTTGTCAGTACACACAAAAGACTGTTGGGAAGAAAGGAGAGGCGGGTGAGAAGGGGGGGAGGGTAGTGTAAGGCAGTGGAAAGATGCAATTAGAGCATTGTTGGCTTGGCAAAGCCCCACCAAACAGCAAGCTTGAGATTTCTTTTTCGCCAAACCACTCCAGGCTCCTTGGGGGTCTCGTGTCTGTTAAGAGGGCTTCACTCCAATAAGTATCTTCTACACTAAGAGAGAAATAAAGATGTAAAAAGAAACTAAGAAACTATTACACTGAAAACAATACACAAGGGCATTCATAGACAGATAGACAGACAGACAGACAGACAGACAGACAGACACACACACACACACACACACACACACACACACATTCTTGAGGTGAAACATACTCTGGGAAATACGTAACTTTGTGGGAGATAATATTAACCTGACTTCCCATTCTCTGTATCTAAGTAGAAATTAAGAAATCACAAAAGAGTAGTCACCTTGAAAGCAGTGTGAGGCAGAAGGCTTAGAAATAAAATATCCAATACTCATTCAATAACCTCTTCTTCCAACTTTATTTTTTAAAAAAAAAAGGTTTCATATATTTTCGACTTCAGTTTTTATTTATTTGGTTTGTGGAAAATTTTGAGACAGAGAAAGATTTAAACAATCAGCTCTATACTTCAAGCATAGTATAAGCACTCACATTCCCCTACCCTAGGGAAAGAAGAAAATGTTAAATTTTATACCAGAATATTAATATTATATTTATAATAATTTCCAGAATTAAAAAGAACAAACAGCAGCAACAACAACAACACTACCATCAACAACAACAGCAACACTACCACTATCACCACCACCACTACCACCACCACCACCACCACTTGCAATTGTCGCATTGTACCCAGGAGACCAATAAGCTTAGGTGCGAGAATATACTTGGATTTGTTTGTTTTAGCTCGTAGGGGAACTGGAAGTTTTATTCCACATGAGGAATGGAGCCACACTAAATTAACTACACACAGGAGTCTCATTTTTGTATATACACTATTTTTTACCTGACAAAATATATAGAAATACCTCTAAAGTCGCAAACACAGACTGTACTTCTTAGTTATAGTATGAAACAAAAAGGAAGTGGAGGAATATTTTCAAAAGAAAAGTATTTCTTAATGTAATATTTGAAATTTATCCTTTCTGCATTTTGTACAAAGTAGTGAATGTAATTCAATCATAATCACCTCACCTCTCCTCCTCCTCTCTCTGGAGAAAGCTGTATCTTATTTCCAATGTCACTTCCTATAGTTTTCTTTTTTTAATAACTCATTGAGTCTAATTAATGCTATCCACATATGCATGGCTGTGACGGCATCTGCTGGATCCCAGTCAACCTACCAACCTACCCGTGGCCACACCTCTAAAATAAAAATGTTTCTTCTCTTCCAGCAGCCATTGACTGTGAATATTTTTATAGCTAGGGATCAGAGTTTGTGAGTTCATCCCTGATCCGTGCTGGGAAGTTGACTAGCTTGATCTTGTGCAAAAAGAACCACACAGGTATCAAGTCTCTTCTTGGTAACCTACTATCCTTCCTCTGAGTGAGCATATACAGGGGGAGGTAATCCCCCTCAGTCATAGGGGAGGGGAATAAGGGGAAAATGGGAGGGAGGGAAGAATGGGAGGATACAAGGGATGGGATAACCATTGAGATGTAACAAGAATAAATTAAAAAAAAAAAAAAGAACACCACAGGTGCTATGAGCTTATGAGCACAAAGTCTTGTCATGCCTAAGTGACCCTGATTTTCCAGTCCACCCTGATCTGGGCCTTACTGTCTTTCTGTCTCCTTTTCCTCTGTGGCTCTCGTGGTTTGTGGAGAAGGTGTATGATGTCGATATCCATTTCCGGTTGAGCATCACATAGTCACTCATTCTTCCCTTTGCCAGTTGTGAGTCTATATTCCCTGTTGCTCATACTGAAGCTCAACTAGAGATGATGGAATGTTCTTGGAGGTGATCATATAGGTAAATGAACCAAGAAACTGATTGTTTATCTAAGGTAAAAACACTATTTGAGGACTGAGAGCTGGGCTGATCTATTATACGAAAGATGTGCATTCAGTGCTGTTTGGGATTCCTCCTTGTGTTGCTATAGATGGATATAAGACAGCTGGGTTGTTTGCCCTTGCTTCTTGCAGGGGCTTTGCTCAGCTAGCTTGGAGGGCTGCTCTTCCAAGCTTCTGCGCTCCTCTTAAGCAGAGTCATATAAAGTAAGACATAATTTTTTAAAAAATATATTCTAGCAGGTAAGAGAATCACTAAAGGGATGAGTCTAATAATGAAATAATGGCATTTTAATGCAATTTTATTTCACTTTATAAAATGTAGTAGTTATTGTGATTGAGATGCCAAGGCTTATATCTGTTAAATCTTTATTATAGTTGTTAAATTCTATTAGCAGTGATAATTATTTATTATTTTTAAGAAATGGAGATGATATAATAACATTAGTTTGAATAATTAACCGTAGAGTATTAACACATAGGGACTGCAGTTAAACAGAAGCAGAATTGCTGAGAACTTGTTCTGGGAGAGAGAAAATAGTCATTGATTTCATCTCTTTGTAACAAAGTGAGCACTGGTTTCAGCTGGTATATACTATCTTGAATTCAGTAATAGCTTTAACTAGTCTTGAAATTCTTGAAACTATTCCAAGATGGTATTTTAAGCTGTAAAATTGATATAGTTAATTAAAATTTCCTTTTTTGTAATCTTATTATAAACTCTTTCACTGAACCTCTCTTGTCAGTGGCTACAATGAATCAATCCATGCTCTTCACTGTGGGCATATGAATAAATCACTTATAATGACATATGCACATTAGAGGTCTGAAAACCTCACTCTCGGTGCCCCTGTCTTTTCTCTTTGAATAGAGTAGTAGGCTCTTGGTTCATTTACCTATATGGTTACCACTGAGAAAGTTTCATTATCTCTATTTGAGATACACTTAGAAAAGAAAATTAACCATTACTCGCCCGTTTATGTTTCTAGATGTTTAAAACACATATATTCAGTTGATATTTTTATCCTTTGCTCTATGTTAGCTTCCTTTTCTATTTCTCCTGATTGCATCAGGTCAGTTGGCTGTGGTATTTTTCAGTTACAAACATAGCAGCTGCATACTCAAAAAAAAGGACCAGGGCATTGTTGACAGAACTGACACTTGGTCACAGCTACCACTGCACTGTTTGTTTTGCAAAGCAGACTGATGATGCATGGAAAGATCACTTTGGAAGTGAATATGCAACAAGTTGTAGGTCCAGAAACAAACTATTTCATTCACTTATTTTGCTCATAAAAGTGGCTGGATTAATTAATTTCCATTTTGTCCAAATTATGTAAATCATAGAATAATAAATAAAATGACAAGACATTAAATTCAGCCTTTGTATTTTACCATTTCAGTAGCTAAGTTCTCGCAAAATGAGAGTACATGCACAAAGACACAGTATGGGGGAAACAAAGTATAAACCTAGATTTCTCAGTTTCCAACTGAACATTCTTTTAAAGCGTTTAAAATATTTTCACATTAATAACAAACCAACACTCATATTGCTGCAACTAAACAAACTGAACTTACCCTATCTCGCTTCTGTCAGAAGCATTTGACGGAAGAGTCAGGGTTTGGTGTAGAAAGCTTTCTTCACAATGTGTCTCTGCCTCTACAACTCTCTGCCTTGCCGTATTCTACCTCAACAGATTTGATCATACACACAAAAGAAACTAAAGTAAAAAAAGATTTCTAAAGCTGAATGAATTACAGTTTCCCTCAATTGGTAATCTAAATAATTTAATCAAACTAAATAGTCTAAATCAAGCTGACAATGTGTAGTGTTCTGGATTCCATTGAGTTACCAGAAAAATGTGTCTCTTACTCATGCACTCATAAAACCTTGTGATACAGTTTATGTGTTCTTCTAAGCAATATAGCAGCAGATAGAAGGAATATAGATCCATACATCTCAGTGTTTACTATCTATTGGATAATTTAAAAAATAGTTGTAATACTTAAGACATGGCATGTCTAACATAGAGTGATGAATCTGAGGAAACAAAGCAAGTCTAAACTGTGTAAGAGGACTTGGGCTGGTTAATGAGGGATAGGGTGTTTCAGTGTGGGATGATGATATTTATTAAAGACTTTTAAGGCTACAAGAAAGTTTTAAGTAAACAAATGCATAATAAGAAAAAAAAACCTTTCCAGGCAGAGGGATGCCTAACAGGAAAATCAGGACAGGGGACAGTAGAAATACACTAGGTAAATAATGAAACGGCAAGGTTAGATCAGGAAGACAGTGGATGTGAGGATCCGGAAGGCATGGTATCCAAAATCCAGCCAAAGAGTTCTACATATAAGCAAAATAGTTGGACTTTAAAGAAAAGTATTAAGAAAGAAGAGAATAAAATCAATATTTGCAGAGGGAGAAACCTGTGTGAGTCTGAAGGTGGGAAGGTAGAGTGAGTACAGTATCCTTTACTTATTTTATTTACTGTGCTACCAACAAACTCTGCTTACTAGGGTTTTCTAGAGACAATTTATAACAAAAGGACATGGGTACTGTCAAAAAATATATGGTTTTTACTTGCTAGCGCCATGGGTACTTCACATTTACAAAGCGAATGACAGCTATCCCATCAGAATGGATGCAGATAATGTTGATGCTAATGCCTCTTGAATGTAGTGCGAGTACATGACATAACAAACATCTTTCTCTAATTAGGAAATGTAAGTTTAATTCTTGAGTCCTCAAATTAAAAGAGAGTTTTGAATGATATTTAATAAACATCTTTTAAAAAGAAAGCAATTTGTACACAACATTACAAAAAAAATTGTTGATTGAGAAAGGAATCGACACACTGGCTAACAGAGAGGTTTGACGCGGTGGGGGAGCAGCCTTGGCTGCTGCTGGTGAGGGTGCAGTGTGCCCTAGTCACTCTTGTGTTCCCATGGTGAGACACAATGACCAAGGCAATTCTTAGGAAAGAAAGCACTTAACTGGAGGCTGGTTTACACTTTTAGAAGCCGAGTCCATTGTCATCATGGTGGTCCGCATGGTGATAGAGCAATAGCTAGGAGCTACATCCTGATCCACAAGCCAGGGGAGAGAAAAAAAAAAAAAAAAAAACAGAAACACAGTGCAGAGTGTGAGCTTTTGCCAACCTCCAGTGACATGCCTCCTCCATCAAGGCCACGCCTCCTGATCCTTCTAAGACTATCACGGGGTTCCACTCTCTGGTGACTAAGCTTTCAAATACATCCAACATATGGTGAGCCTATGCAGGCTGTTCTTATTCATATCACCACAGCATGACAACAGAACAAGCTGATATAGGGTCTGTGTGTAGGCCAGAAATAACAAGTGAACTGTAGAAAAACATGTAACACCCCAAAAGTAACACGGAACCTCCAAAAAGTTTCCTTCTTGGGAAAGAATAACTCAAGTGAAAAAATAAAAAATAAAACACATACACACACACAAAAATAACTCAAACAACTGGTTAACCAGAACCTTGTTAATCTGTCAATAAAACTGGATTCTTCCATGAGATTTTTCATGTCCTGTGATGCACAGATATTTCCATGGTATGGAATGTCACCTACAAAGTGATTTGTAAACTTTATAAAAGGCTCCTTAGAGAAGTAGAACAACCACTTTGAATCAAACTAATGGAGACATGAAAAAGAGAGTGTCAAGGGGCGGTGGATATATTAAAGAGCATCTGAAAAGCTTGTAAAGCCTAAGCACTTGGCACCTTACTGCTTATAAGATAGTTTGCTGTACCACTAAGGAACACTGTGTAACTGAAGGATAAGTTACAGAAATGTGAAATTCATTCTTGAACTTCCAGAATATTTTAAATTATGAATGAAAAAAAAAAACTGGCAAAACAGAAGACAATCATCAAGTCCCCTTAGTGTGTAAGAAAACTGTAATTAGGCAGTTCAGTTATAGAACTAGCGGCAGAATTAGACTGTGAAAATATCTTTTCATGCTCATTGAAGAGTTCCTTGAACTTGCAAAGGAATTTACTAGTGAACATGACAGTAAAGATTGCTGGAATCCTCCTCACCACATATGATTGTCTCTTATTAGTGCTCCAGCTTCTAGATTCAAATTTTCCCATAAGAGATTAAGAATACTTTAATATGGCTGGGGAGGGAGGATTACAATTGTGAAGTACAACAAACGAACATTGTAAAGCTACAAAAAGATAAATATTAGCTGGAAAGCCTTTCTGAGAAGCTCTAGAGTTTCCACAAAAACTGAGAGAGGGGGGGGGGAGAGAGGGGAGAGAGAGAGAGCATGAGAGCTGAGTCCAAGATTTTCAACATCTCATCTTGTCTGAGAATTTATATATGCAATTACTATATTTTTATTCAAAACTATTATTTTAAATTGTATTGAACAACTGACAGGAAGGTGGCCCTTTCAAATATTGGCCTGAGAATCTAATCATCATGCATGGTATGTGAGTCAGAGCTGTGGTCCATTTTGAAGCAGTCTGAACATATCCAGTCTGGATGCACACAAGGAGGATTGATTTATGCACATGTACATGAAATACTGGATTTTGAATAAGTACTTAAGAAGGCAGTAAAGTCTGCAGGGAAGGCATTCTGGGCTTTAACTAATTGGATTAGCTGTGGTGTTTTCTGTGCATCCTAAGGAATTCATAAGCTATAGATTAAAATCATCAAACAACTCTGGTCACAGAGGTGAGCAGGCTCTTTTCTTGTGCTAATAAACATTTAGTCCCACCGACTCTAATTGTATTCTCACACCTAACTCCTGTAATAACGCAGATAGAATGTATTCATAATGTGCCACTTTACCTCTGATTTTGTGAGCAAAAACCCAAGGGGGAAAAAAAATAAAAAACCAAACCTGAACTTTGAATTCTTGTCTCACAATTGTATAATTTCTTCTGGGCAGGAAACAATAGTATATCCCCTTGGCTCAGAGAAACCCTTTGTAAGCTTTTTCTTTTGGCTTTGTAAAAATAAGAGTTTGAATATTCGGCAGATCCAATTCATAGCAATACACTAATGTTTGTGAATCTGTAGCTCACTTAGAGTATGGGAACAAAGCATAGAATGAATGGAATGTTCTATAGACTTGTCTCCAATACACTTGCTCCTAAGGACTCTCAAGTTCCAGTGTGAAGAAATATGTTGTAATCTTTAGTCATCACTCTATCTAGATGGCTGTGGAGTGGGGTTCTCTAACAACCATGAGTGTACATCCTACCCTTTAGGTCTTTAAAAGTGGGGAGAGAGAAACTGGCAGATATTTGAATACCACCTGCATTTAAAATTCTCAGTGTATCATATAAATGTCTTCCTTTAATACATTTCATAAACATCTTAGTCATCTGTTCTTCCAGAGTCCAAAGATATAGTTGTCAGATGAGATTTCAAAAGATTTTTATTGTAAACACTGTAAAATATTATTCACGTAAATTCAGTAATTAGACACCATGAGCTTCAAAAAAAAAGTTTTCCTAATTGCAAGTGCTACCTAATTTATCACAGAAAATTAAAAAAAAAAAAAAAAAAGAAAGAAAGAGAAAAAAAAAAAGAGAAAGAAACAACAAGTAAGCACTTTGAGGAATTGACACTATCTCCAGTCCCCCTTTGGACATTAAAGATTAGTGAAATATGTGAAAGCTTCTCATGGCTTCCTTTAATAGTGAATGCACAACTCAAAAGTTTGGCCATAGCTTTATGGTTTGCCTCACTTCTGTGTCGTGAGACTTCTTTGATACAGTAAATAGTCCTCCTCAGCCTGTATTCTCATTACTACTACATTTAGATCTAAGCCTAGCTGCAACAAGGCATTGGAGTAGACTAAAGAAACCGTGGTAAAAAAAAAAAAAACAGCTATGGTGGGGTTTGGAGAAGATGGGAGAGACAAGAGGAGAGGGGAGAGGAGGGAGTGGAGCATGTGAGATGGGCAGGCCCAGGCTGGATGGGGAATTCTCACAAGAAGGCCTGCTGGCTACCTCTTGGTCAAAGAGCCTGTCTTTGCCAATGCACTGTTTTCCCTCATTGTGTTTTGTCAGCTAAGCGGCGGTGTAGCTAGCTAGTTGCCTTCAGGTGTCTTTGAACAGTTTTCCAGCAAATGCTAGCTTGGTATATACACAGGAAGTTGGTTCTCTTTGTAGATAGATACTGCTACCGCATACATCTCTGATATACCTGGAGAACATGCACATTGCGTTCTTGTCCTGCCTGGACAATTTACATTAGCTTTGGGAACACACAAGGGGTGCTTCAAGGGATGGCAGTTTATGCTAACTTGGTGTTTTATGCTGAAATCATGACTTAGCCATTTCATGCTCTTCATCTTTCTTTCTTTCTTTCTTTCTTTCTTTCTTTCTTTCTTTCTTTCTTTCTTTTCCCTTTCTCTTATACAAAAAGGGAAGTTACATGGTTCCATGGGTGAATAAATGCCTGTTTCTTATCACCTTAATGACTTGGGACTTGCTTTGCGCATCCTTCCTTCCCCAGTGAGGATCTACTACAGGCCAGGCACATTTTTAAGTATCATATATCTAAACGTCAAGACAACTCTATGAGGAAAACACTGGCAACACTGGCAGTTGATATGTTAAACATCTTGCTTCAGCTGTAGTAGTCAATAAGGGAGGGAACTGGTCTCTGTTCAGACTTTCATTTCAATATATGAGGTTAATGCTATCCTTGAAGAGGTTGTGATTTATTTTTTAAAAGCTTTAAATAAAAAACATAGTCTGGTTAAATATTAGCTATGCATTCCTAAAAGGAAATATCTCCACTACGAAGGACAGGTATGCCTAGTCAAAACAATATAAACTTTTTTTTCACAAAGAATTCAATTTAAAACTTTTATGTAAAATTTCCCTGATTGTTAAAAATTCATAAACTAAGATCCTCTTCTTGAATGTGACTAAGATCAAAATATGTTCTTTCAAAACAAAAAGACCAAAGAAAAAATTTGACCCTCCTGAAAAAATAGAATGAGGGTTGTTTGTTTTTTCCTTTTGAGATTCTATTTTAATTGCATCATTTCTCTTTTCCTCTCTCCAACTCTTCCTACTTACCCATTCCTGTTTCCCTTCAAACTCACACCCTTTTCCACTAAATGTTACTGCAGGCATATATATTTCTAAATACAATCTGTTAACTCCATAAACTGTTGCTTGTGTGTATGTTTTCAGGGAGGAGCATTCGACACTTGATCCAGGTCTCAATGGATATACCTATAAAACACTGCCATCATGGCCTTAGAAACACTTCAGATGAAGAAGTGGAAAGATTTTTTAAGAGCCAGAGGATCAGGGAGTTTCCTGTGTGATTTTTGTCTCCTGGTAATGTCAAAAGCTACACTCATAAAGTCTCACTAAAATGACTGTTCAAACTGGATCTGAAAGAGGATGATGTTAACGGACATGGCAAACTAGATAGAGAAATGCGCACCAGGCCTCAACCCTAACCAAGAACTATATGCAACTGAGGAAAGCTGGAGTGAGAGAGGTGGGTCTTTTCAAGGAGGAACACAACAGTTGCTTGTGTAATAAAGGTGTGGTTTGGTTTTTGTTATTGTTTGTTTCTTTTTTTGGTTTGTTTGTTATTTTAAACAACGTTTCTCTGTGTTGCCTTGGCTGTCCCGGACTTGCTTTGTAGACCAGGCTGGCCTCAAACTCACAGAGTTTAGGCTGCCTCTGCATACCTGAGTGCTGGGATTAAAGGCATCAACCACCATGCCTGACTATAATTGAGATTTTTAAATAAACATTTTGCTAAAATTATATTATTGCATGAGCTCTTTATTTCCATGATGAATTTCCACTAAAATCGGATGCCATATCAAAGAGCTACAATATTTCTCTTAGTTCAAAAGCATGTTGTTGCCAAGAGCATTTAATCTTTAAATTGTTCCAGTATTGAAAGAATGGTAGACAGTATAGAAAACTTTACTTCTTCTGAGAACTCAGTTTGCTAAAATAAACTGCTAAAAACACAAATCAGTTTGTCCTTTTAGTGTTAATTAGAATCTTCTGTAAGGATGTTCACAAAATTCAGTATAATTCATGATATTCTGTGAAGTATGGGAAAAAGTTTTTGAAACTAAATTGGAAGCAATTATTGATTTTTAAAAAGCTCATTCTACACAACAGTTCCCCCCTCTCTTTTGCTCATTTCCTTATGTAAAAGAATTTAACCAAAGAAAGCCAGCATTCTAATTCAATTTCTCCTCCAAAGTATATAATTTTATTTCATCATAATGGCTGCTTTTATTTCCAGGGTCAGATTTTATTTAAATTTCAGTCCATTAGGAACAAAAACTTGCCATTTTCTGATAAACAAAATCAGCAGGGGAGCCTCTTCAAACGAGAAATGTATTCCCACCGACCTTTGTTTTATTTGATCTAAATGACAGGTATACACCACTTTTCCTGTGTTTACTTTTAAAGATTCTGAAAAAAAGAGAGGGTGACATTTTTAACAACAAAACTAGCAATCACCCTAGTAGTCTCGTGACAGGCAGATGGAAGAAATGATAAAAAGATGTAATCCATTGCCTTAGACCACCAAAGAGGCCTAATATGAGTCATTAGTGGAAAACCGTTAATTTTCTTTTTCCTCTATTCTGACTGTTGTTTGTAGAAGTGCTCAACCTCTTAGGAATTGGAACATTTAACTGTTTCTTGCTATTTTGTAAGAAGGAGGTCAAAGCATTAACAGAAAGGAATTAAATAATGTGCCATTATATAGTTTGAGAAAATGGAGTAATATAGGTAACATTTTAGATTCCATTGAGTTGAGTTTAATAATTGCTAATAAGAAGCATTATTGGTCCTAAAGCACTTTTAAGCATGAAGAGGTGATTATAAGCAGTATCTCATGGCCTAAACAGCCTCACAGAACTCCCAGCCACAGGTAGTCAATAATCCTGAATATAATGAACTAAAACCAAGATATTCTGATCTAAACAGAAGATTGTATAATTCTGTAACACTAATAATACAAAAAAAGACTCTCCAATCTAATCAGAATATAAGCAATCAGCTCTCCAGGCATGTTCAGCAAAAATTGAGATGGTGCTTAAAGGTGTCAATTAAGATGGGAAAAATTCACAGATATCTATAGCTACATAATACATTAAAATAAACATACCCTTCTAAAGGGATAATATACTTTCAGAGACATCAATAGGTTGGTGTGGCACATATTCCTCCTACATACAACTTACAATTATCAAATAGTAATGTCTCATTGGAAGATGTTGCTCTACAGATGAATAAAGGTGAATAAAGAAAATTGTTAAATAAAAGAAACTGAGAGATCCAACCTAATTCTATTTAAAGGAGAGTTAGAAAAAGGACAGGCCCTGAGAAATCCACCCTGCAGAGCTGACAGTTTTAGCTTGCACAAACAGGAACTTACCCCACTTGCCCTACCCCAAGACAATTACATCCAGGTGTCCAGGCTGAGACAGTTTTAGAACCTCCAAAAAGAATTAAATGTCGTGTTAAATAGCCAATAGGATTGTTCAAAAAGTATAAAAACTCAGTGTTTTTGTTACTCGGGGTCTCTTCTCCCTCGGGTGCAGGTGGACCCCATCATGTTGGACCAATAAACTTCCTCTTGCATTTGCATCAAACAGGCCTCTGCCTCTCAGTCAGTTGCTTCCTGGAATAGATTCTCCTGACCAGCGTCTTACAAAGAAAGAAAAGAAAAGAAAGAAAGAAGGAAAGAAAGAAAGAAAGAAAGAAAGAAAGAAAGAAAGAAAGAAAAGAAAGGGAAGATAATCCCTGTTAATTCTGAAACAGAGTGCACTACTCATGGAACAATGGAACATTGCTCTCTCTCTCCCTCTCCTTCCCCCCTCTCTCCCTTTCCCCCTCTCCCTCTCTCCCTCTCCCTTTCCCTCCCCCTCCCTTTCCCCCTCTCCCCCTCTATCCCTCCCTCCCTCTCCCTCTCCCTCTTCCTCTCCCTCTCTTTCTCCCTCTCCCTCTCCGTCTCCCTCTCCCTCTACCTCTCAGGAGGAATGAGACATGTCTTGAGCAGGATCAAGGCCAGCCTAAAACGCATGCTCAGAAGGGTGCCTTTGGGTATAGTCATCCTGAGAACTACATGGACATGCCCAGACATGCCACCATGATGCAAACTATGAAGGGGGAACCACAGCAGCAGCTCACACTTTGGGAGCCAATGGGACACTGGGAGGGGGGTAGAAAACCACATCTTATTTCAGCAATTAAAGAGTATGCTTCTTTCTCATGCATGAGTCCCAGAGTCTGTGTCTTGACTCTGTATCAGCTCACCTCTGGCCCCAAGGATCCTGGGCATGGGTCCCAGCAACATTTGACACTCAACGTGGTCTCCCTACCCATGCGGACATGGGCACTGAGTACACTTGGGTTAGACTTTATTTTTTCTGTCTCTGTACGGAACTTCACAAACGATTTCCTGGACTCTTCTCTGTCCCACAGCATGGTCGAGTGTCCCCTTTCAGCATTTTGGTTGGTAAGTTGGCTCCTTTATGTTGTCTGTTCTTTGCCCTTGCATGAGATGAGCACTATGGGTCCTTCTCTCTTTTTCTTTGTGTACATTTGTCTTGTCGGGAGGTACACTTACTTCACCAGGTATCTCCACATTAGGGCTGATCTCCCAGGAGATGGAACCACTGATCGTAGCCCCCCACAAATGGCCTTGGGTATATGACCTTGGCTAAGGAATCGCAGAAGTCCCCAGTAAGCACGAGACTCTTAGGTCCGACTCACATCTTTCTATTCTCTTTGTTTTGCCCATTTCCTTAAACTTGTTCATAAGTGTTCTGTGATTATGGGCAACCTGCCTGGGAAACACAAGCCATTTCCCAAACTTTATCTATTGGAAAGGCAGAAGGGAGGAAAGGTATTTTAGCAATAGTGGGTGTTTGTTTTTCCCCAAAACCTTTCGAGGTTTGAAACATATGCACTCTAACTTAACACATGTGTCCATGGGCCACAGAATTTTGCAGGTGCTGCTTCTATCTGCCTGGGGGCTCTATTATCACAGTGCAGTGATAAAGATTGCTATGGACCAAGTCGTCATGGCAGAAGGTTCTTGGATCTTTTCTGACGTTGTTTTGGCTCTTGTTGTTACAAAATTGTTTGCAATGGACTTATTGGTAGTCACGCTTCTCCATACCCTCCCTAAGAAAGTTTAGGGAGAAAAGCTAAGATTAGAGATGTCAGGCTAAGTTTCCATCAGTAAGAAGGGAAGAAGGAACAGATCTCTTTTCCATAGATGTTAGAAGCCAGAATTCAGAGCTCCTTAGCTAGGAGATGTTTGTCAGCTCTTTCTGGAAAGGATCCACCTATATGATTTAGCAACAACTAAAATACAAGGAATAATGAACAAGGCTTTGCTTACTGAAGGCTAATTTGGCACAACTGATCCAAGGATTAGACTTTTCTTATTTCCTTGTTTGATTGTTGCCTGAGATTTTTGAAGCTTTTGACTGGAATTGAGATGAAATGTTTGAGCAGGGCAGTGGTGACACACACCATTAATCCCAACACAGTGGAGACAAAGACAGGCAGATCTCTGTGAGTTCTAGACCAGCCTGGCCTCCACAATAACTCAGAGCATGACTCCCTGATGATAAGAAAAAGCTACTTGCAGAGACAGCCTAAGATTCAAAATGACAAAAATTTCCTTAAAGTTACTATGTAAGTTCTTTTTTCTTAATAATGCATTATATGCCCAACCCTGATATGGGTAAAAAGGGATTTTTGGCAATATTGCCACTATTGTCTCTGCGATGACCACAGCAGTCATTGCTTTGACATGGATAACCATGGCATGGGAAACTGTCAATAGCATAGTCTCTAAATCAGCTGAAGTGCTCTAGGCTCAGCAGTTATTAAATCAACACCTTTACCAGGCCATACATATTCTCCAACAAATTGTCCTATTGGCACAGCAATTAGCCTTGGTTAGGACATATCCCTGATGGCCTGTGACCCCGATTCTATGTTATCTGTCTTACCCCCTTCCAACTGCACAATTTCACTGAAGTGGCCCAACAGTTTTCATGTGTCATCCAGGGGACCTGGGCAAATAAGGTCCTCAAATACTTTGTGATACTCAGAGAAATCAATAAGACCAAGGTCATGGTACTTTCTCTTGATAGGCATTCATGGAGCATGTATGGAATGACATCAAAAGATTCTCTGATCCTTCCTGGACAGACACCTATGCCATTTTGGGAGGAATAATGATCATATTAATCATTTTGTCTAAGTGTTTCCTGCAGCACATCACTCAACAATGTTCTATCAACAAAACTACCCTACAGGTACTCATGGCTTTAGAACAACCTGACCACTGTCCACCCAAGGAGGTGATACAGACCTGTCTCACAGAGATCTGTAAAGCCTCTGTTTAATAACCTACACACCCTATGCACATCTCAAAGGGATACCACCCTTTGAGGACTGGTAGTCAGTGATGGGTAAGAACCAGCCTGGAAGAAGTTTTGACTAACTGAGTCTCTTAGAAAGGATACTATCCAACTTCTTAAGCGATTTGCAAGCTGTACAACTTTTCAAACTGTCACCCATGCTAAGCGAGGCTTTGGTGATGCAGCTGTCATTGACTCATTTCTCATCCTGTAGCTAACCCTCCACCATATTCCTCTGAGTAACGGCAATAAATCTCACTGGGCCGCTGTTAGACTTGAATGTATCTGTACTTAAGTCTGTCGTGGGCTCCCTATCAAAAGTTGACAATATGTATAAATTGTGTCTCCCTAGTGAGTTCTTGTCACATAACAAACAACAATTCAAGAAAATGAGGTGATAAATATGAAAGGGACCAAGAAAATGGTGGTACACAGGAAGAGCTGGAGGCAGTAAAAGAAAGGGATAAATGATAGGATCATATTATGATCTAAAAACAAACACAAAAACAAGAACAAACCTAAGGTGGTAGAACCAGTCTTGGTGGCACATTAATCCTAACACTGAGGAAAGAGAAACAGGTGGTTTTTTGTGAGTGGGCAGACAACCTAATCTATGTGGAAATTTTCAGTCAGTCAGGACTACGGGGAGACTCTCAAAAACAAAACCTGATCAGAATTATGTTCAGTAACACAGCAGTCATTATTACATGTCTAACATTGCCAAAAAAAGTGCTTATTTAGTCTGGATAAAAACTTTGAACTGTATAATTATAGTTTTTTTAATTTAATAAGTGAAAATATAAATAAAACTAAAACAATTTTTGAGTTCAAACAAACAAAATAAAGGGTTGAAGGGGGATTAAGGAACACATAGATCTTAATTTTCCACATGCTTGCAAGCTCATGTGTGTCTGTTTCTGAGTGCATACAAATATACAACACACACACAATGTGTACGTATATATACACATGAATACACAAGATACACATATATGTAGTACTAAGTCTAGGCTGTGAACATATTTATAAATACTAACATATGTACATATATGTATATGTATTTTATGTATATGCACTTGTAGGCATATGTATTCTATGATTTTTATATTAATTTAGAGATTATAATATAACTACATTTTTCCCTTTCATTTTCTCTCTAAAAACCCCTCCATATATTACTTCTACCCTTTTTTCTTACTAATTGTTATTATTTGTGTGTGTGTGTATATATATATATATATATATATATATTTCTAAATACAACCTCTTCAGACTGTATGTATGCTTCCAGGGCTGATTAGCCCTGAAATTTGGCAATGGCCATTTTATGTGCATATAGGAATATTTTTGGTTTCTTTGATTAATAAAATCCATTTGGTCATTCCACACTAGATTATTATAAGTAATATTTTATGTGAAAATATTTCCCAATGATCACAACATTTCATTGAACTAATGATATACTTTAATAAAAAACTATAAATCTTAATTCTTTTTCAGTCAAGAAGATGAGTTGGTGCATTAATAGAAGCTACTCTTCACACTGCCAGAGGAGAAAGGTAAATGCAAACCCAGTTACAAACATTGTATCTAAAATGGTGACATGCCTGCAGGACATGCCTGCATAATATTAACTTGAGTGCTTGGACTGTCTTACTTACTGTTCTGTTACCATGAAGACGCACCTTAATCAAGGCAACTTATAGAAGAAAACATGCATCTGTAGGATTGTATATAGTTTCAGAGGGTTAGTCTATTATCATTATGGTGGGCAGCATGGTCTCAGACTGGCAGGTACAGTTTTGGAACAGTATCATAAAGATATATCCTGCTCTACTGGCAATGAGAGACAAGGCATGGCATGGGATTTTTAAGTGTAATATACTGTCAATATTACTTTAGACATGTTTATTTTAAGTCTATTGGGTAGTTAACCAGTTTTATTCTTAGCTATATAAATATGACTTAAAACTTGGGTTAAACTGGGAACATCAAATGCTCTTACTGCTCGGTCACTTCTATGGCACAAAATTTTGTTATTTTGTGCATTGTTGATATGCATATTATACCTGACCTCTATAAAGGATTCAGTCAATTTCTGAACCTCCTCTCTCATCATCCAAGCCATTGTGTAAATACTAAACTAAGCAGGCAACATTGACTTTCTACTACTCTTTCCGGGATATACAGATATTCAGTCCACATACATAAAGTGATGAAACAGAGGATGAAGAGATAGCTCAACCGGTAACAACAGCATGCACTGTTCTTCCAGAGGATCTTGAATTGGTCCCCAGAATTCCTATGCTGTCTCACAAGTGTTTATAAATCTAATTGTAGAAGGTATGGTACCGTGCTCTGGCCTCCTTGAACACCCATCCAGTATGCAGTGCATAAACATACATACAAGCAAAACACTGATACTCATAAAAGAAATTGAATATAGCAGTAGTGTGTGTGGCAGATTGGAGTTATGAATTTTTGTTTTTGGTCTATTCTGCTCATATATTTGTAAAATCCACTTCAGTATGTGATAATTATGGCCATTGGAGGTTTTAGTGGTAAAACTCTTATGATAATCATTTGTTTAAAACTGTAACTTCCTCTTAAAACCTTTTAATATAATATGAATAGAAAAGCATGATCCTTAATATATGAGCTTAGTACACCAGGGTAAATTAATTAACCCAGTTCATCAGGCATGATGCAGTCTAGGGATCTAGAGAGTGTTTGGAAATTTAGATTTGTCTTAATATAACAAAATAAAAGTATTCTTTCTTAGGTACTGTCTTATTTAGGGTAAACAACAAATGCCAATTACATCTGACACCCATATTTTCCAGCCAGTCTACAAAAGTAAGATCTTAGGTTAGGAATGAAAACTTTGTAGGAGATGTTTTTATTTCTAAATATCTTAAAAGATAGTATTTTATGTGGCCTTTCTACATTCGGGTAAGACAGGTTCACATTGGTAACTCTACAAGAATTGTTACACACAGACAAACCTAAGTCAAATTAATTTTTAATATATTTTTCCATAACATGAGCACATTGGAAGTAATCCAAGAAAACCAAGTGGTTTTCAATATATATATATAGTTTTTCTACTGTCCACTGTCAAAAGGTATACGACAATATCTGAAGATATTATTGTTTGTCCGAGTAGGGGGATTAGTAAGACCTAGCAGATATAGGGTGTATATGCCATTAAACACTGAAGTACTCAAAACAACTCTCTTAACTAATGCTTCGGTGGCCTAAAATAATGTGAGTGGTGTAGTTGACAAATTCTATCCTACACAGTAGCTTTTAAACAAACCTTTCCCTCAAAGTGGCTAAATAAACTTTGGAACGAATGCAACCGTAGGTTACAGAATACACATGGAACACAGGAGATAAAATATTAAGGCAAATTAAAAACAGACCCAAAATGGAAAAATGATTGAAAAAAAAAAAGCATGGACTGAAAACTGGAAAAGGCACCGAATCTAATCAACTATCAAACTACCTCAATCTAAGCAGAAATTAGGGCAACCAAAATGTCCCTGTTTCAAAGAGTTTATCACATGTGTTTGCAATCCCAGGCCAAGGATGCTGAGATAAGAAGTCCACAGTGAGTTTAGTGGGCAATGCCTTGCACACTTGCTGTACTATTTACTGTCATTTACACTTTGGTGTTTTAATTCAAGATAGGCTTATTTTAAAGGTTTTGAGATTGCTTTTCAATTCAATGATTTGTTAGATTATTGTCAGTCAGACTAATTTGGTGAATCCATGCAAGATTAATTACATGATCTTTTAGAACACATGATAAATCATTAAAAAGTGATAAAACCAGGTGACTAAAAATCAAGTAGCCTATAACATGAATGTAACCCCAGTGTCATTTATTAGTGTGCACTTCCATGATATTAGTTCCCAAGTCTACTGCAATACCAACTCAAAATTAAACATGAAATTTCTGTAATATTTGAAAATATGTTATCTGGGAGATTCAGCACACTTGAGCGAGGCATGTATTTATTGTTGTAGGCAGAAGATTGTGGCTAACAATTCGAAGTAAACTCCACTGTCATAATTGTTTTAAGAAATAAATAATTTTCTTTTATTTTCTCACTTGCATATTTGTGGCCCCTGCGCCCCCGCGGTACCGAGTCAAGGGCGAGGGACTGCGGATTTAACTCACACACACATACACACACAACAACACAGTGGGTCCTTCATGCTAAGAGAGCAGCAGCAGCGGCAGCAGCAGCAGCAGCAGCAGCCTTTATTCAGTGTTCAAAGAGCCTTCTTACAGGCAGCATAACAGGAATGCCACTTGCAGGTGAAATCCCTTGAGAGGTGATTGCACACAGGAGGAAAAGTTCCGAGGAGGGGAGGGGTATATTCTCAGAGCAGTAAACATGACTAGCTAACCAACATAAACACAGACATGAAAGGTGCTAGGAACGGGACATGAAACAGCCAGACAGGCAGGCAGCCCACTCAGGCCTGGTTCCTACACATATTTTCTTATTTTCTGAAACCACAACCATACAAATTTATTTTGCTCAGATAGAGAAGAAAGTCAATTACAGAACAAACTTGACTTTTTATATGTTGCTTTAGTTAAATATTCATTTTATGAAAGTAGAAAAGAGGGAAATAGAAAAAAGAAAGGAAAGGAGGGAGAAAAGAGGAGAGAGGAAAAAAGGGAGAAAAAAAAGAGAATGAAAGAAAGAACCAAATAAGTACAGGAAAGGAAAATGAAACAGGATAAACATGGGTACAAACTAAGGCAATTGATTGTAATTATGATTCTCTTCCCACAATTATGATTCATGCTACTCCTTTAAACCCCATATGATACTCACATACCAATTTTTAATGTCAAGTATATTTTTTATTATCTTATATAGTATATATTGGGGCTTTCATATACTTTTATGCTTAATTTAATTTCATGTAAGTTATTGAGGATAAAAATGACATATTCCTCTGGAAAAAATTATCCAAAATCAAAATATAAAATGTATATAGACTAGTAATATACTCTTAAATATAGCTATTGTGTAAAGTTAGAACTTATCTAGACACTGGTCATACGTACATGAAACTAACCTTGTGTTGTGATTACAAATACCTAGATTTGTACACCTGCAAGCACACACAAGTATTTATAATAATGAAATAGAAAATATAATCATCAGTACCTTGGTTGTGATGCTGCAATTTTTAAGAAATCATCATGGATACAAATACGCTTAAGAGACACAAGGATCTCTATTCAATTATGAAATATAAATCTATAATTATCTATAAATATTAAGAAATTAATACTACATTACGTTCAATCATATACATCTTTGTTTTATCATATAATAAGTGTTTTTGTTGTAAAATAACATAAAAGACTTTTACTGATGAATGTGACATGTAGGATGTGTTAGTAACCATACAAATGATGCATCAGTAGGCTTAGATTTTTTTTCACAGCCTACTTCATTTAGGGTCGTAAACACTTAGGCTTCCCTTCTAACCCACCAACCAGAAGGCGGGAAGAAAGAATGGTAATAGGAAAGAGGGGTTGTGGACCAGTTTAGATGTAGTTCCTTGGGCCAGTCCCACTCTGCATTGTCAGGATACCAACAGTGCAGTCCACTAGCCAACACCAAACAGGCGTAGAAATCTGTAGTAGTGACAAAATTCAGCAGAACCATCAAGGCTCCACAGAATCTGAATGAGTCTGTGGAAGTGGCCAGATGCAGCCAGATTACCATGGAATGTGAAGTCCAGTGAAGGGTTGCATGGTGTAGAAATGCCAAAAGCTCCATCTCACTGTCCATGACTTTTTCTATACTCCTTCCCACCATCATGCGCCCTCTCATGTGTCTTAAAAACATCAAGTTTCTGCTGTGGAAGCATGGACCCAAGTATAATTAGAAGAAAAAGTATTACCCACATGGTTTATATTGACATAAGCTCAGATTAACCCTCTCAGGGTGTCCACAACCACCAGGAAATCACATTAAGGAATTTTAGAGTATTTTAAATTAAATCCCATACTATTGGCTAACATTGTGTTCTCAATTTTAAAATTATATGTGTTATGTACTGTAACTCTACTTACTCCTTTTCTGCTTTTTGTGTCCCTATTTTATTAACCTTCTAGCTCATTTTTCCCCTCTAAATTTGTCCAACATCTAAATTTGTGTAATTTTAAAATTCTAGACTCTACATATGAGAAAAAAACTCATTGTATTTGTCTTTCTGAGTCTAGCATATGGACCTTAACACAATGATCTCCTTTACTACATATTTTCTTGAAATGACAATTATTCTTAGGGGCTAAATAAAATTTCACTAGAGAAGACCATTATATGTATGCCCATAAACACTTTTTACTGTGGCATTATTCACAGGAGTCATGTTATAGAATCAGCATCAGTGCCCATCAGTAGAAGAATTAATCCTTTTCTACATAAGTACTAGGTTTCCCTCATGTGGAGAAAAAAAACACCCCTTTCTTTTTTACAGAGAATAAAACATGGGAACAAAATTATTCAATTAATATTTGTTGGATGTGTACATGAATAATAAATAAATTAGTATGGAAGACAGAGGTGGTAGATATCATACACAGGAAAATAAGTTTCTTCATCCATTTACTCATCAATTATTAACAGAGTACTTACTACTACCTGGCATAGGAAGAGGTAGAGTAGTACACCTGGGAGATAAGACAAGTATTGCTAAAGTATAATTCCTGTCTTCTGAATCTATATAATAAATATTGCATGCCTGCAGTGTGCCAGCATTGCTATAGTGCCTGAAGATACAGTCACGAAGACTAACAGATTCTCTTCACTGTTAAATTTTATATTTCATGGAATCTAATATGAGAGTTACTACTTTTGTAGGACTAAAGACTCATTAAGAGACTGGATATCCACATAAATAAAAAGAAATGAAAGTAAACATAGTATGAGGGAAATTTGGGAATAACGGTTTTGTTAAACAGTCGATGGCATTGGTGTTACTCTATCATGATTTTTGCAACCTGGGGTTTGCTCGTACAGCTCAGTTACACAGCTTCACTTCTCACTCTGCTCCCTGGGACATCTTCTCTCAGAGGTTGCTGTTTCCCACGCCACATGTGCTTACACACATGCCATTCTGACAGAAGAAAGCTTGACCCACATGTTTGACATCTAAAACATTTTGACTTAGTAAAGGCACACTTAGCAAATCAGATTCCACAACTTCATCCAACTTTAAATTAATTAGGAAAAATGAGAATTAGAGAGGATGTTTGGATAAGTTTGATTAACCCTATGTTCACTTAATTCATGAAAATGAGAAACCTATCTGCTTAGCTTGCACAGAAAGCCTGGAAAAAGAGTTAGGCACCATCCAACTTTCACCATGTTGACCTTCCTTACTATTTTTATTCAAAATTTAAATTATATCTGAATTTATAAAGATTTAAAGAAAATTTATTTAAATTACAATTTTTAGCCAACCCTGAAATCACACATTAAAAAGTGACATTATTCCAATTAAACAGGTTGCACTTATATAGGTAGGGATGTGTGTGTATGTTTGTATTTTTCTGTTTGTATATGTGTGTATGTATGTGTGTAAGTATGAGGCTAATGAAAAAAATGTGAATTTGAAAAATCACAAGTAGGTACTAGTGTCATTCAAGGAAGGAAAAAGAAAAGGAAATGTAATTACATCATAATTTATATTTTTAAATTGTAAATATATTTTGATTACTGATCCCAGTTATGTTCATTATATTGCCTTTTTTGTAGTATCACTTTCGTATTTATTTTCTCAATGCCTGTAACACTACCTATATTTTATAGGTATAGGAGAATTAAATGGATGATATCTGAAATTTTTACATTAATCCAAAACACACACACACACACACACACACACACACACACACACACACATATATATGCATGTAGACATACACAAACAAGCATGCATATGTGTTAGTAGGTGAGAGTACTGAAGGATATTGTAAAATTATATCACCATGGACTCCATTAACATTTTTTTTCTTAAGTGCTCTTTACATTCAAATGACTTAATTCTAGAAGTTGTTCTAAATTTTATCAAGGTGATTGTACTAGTTAATTTTTAACAATTATAAATGGTAAATATGTTTCATTGGTCCAATAACGGTGGGCAAAGCATGATTAAGAACTTTTCCATTTACAATGAATAATATGTATAGACAAAGTAAACCAAGCAGCTTAGGGTGTATAAACTATAGCTTAGCAGATATTTTTATTGTTTTATTTATTCCTATGAGAACTTCTATTATTCAAAAAATACTCTGTTTTGGAGTATTCTGTAGTGTCGAATAGTATCCTATTCTGTACTAATAGTATTCATTCTATTGTCTGTTTTGCAATTCATAATTTTCAAGCCTTTGAAGGATGTTTTGTTACTGTTTTCTGTTTTCTTTTTATTGAATAAATTGTTTTCTCACATTACACATTCTGATTACGGTTTCCCCTTTCTCTATGCTTCACGGTTTCTCTACACCTCTGTTCCCATCCAGATCCACTCCTTGTCTGTCTCCCATTAGAAAAGAACTGGCTTCTAAGAGATAATAACAAAATATAACAAAACAAAGTATAATCATATAAAACCAAAACCTACCACATAAAAGATAAATAAGACAAACTAATAAAAGAAAAGAGCATAACAGAAGGCACAAGAATCTGAGACTCACATTTTTACACACTCAGGAATCCCATAAAAACATTAAACTGGAATCCATACTATCAGCTCAGAGAATCTGGCACAGACCTATACAGGCCCTGTGCATTAGGCTTCAGTTTCTGTGAACTCATATGAGCACTTCTCGTGTTTATTTAAAGAGCCTATTGTTTTAGGTATCCTATATTCTCTTCTATTCTTACCCTTTTCCCACTTCCTTTTCTATGGGTTTCCTGAGCACTGAGGGATGGTCTTTGACAGCAACATCCTATTATTGCTGAGTTTTTCAAGCTCTCTCATTCTTTGTGTAACGTCTGGGGGTGGCTGTTTTTATTTGTTCCCATCGGCTGTAGGAGAATGCTTCTCTGATGGTGGCAAAACAAGGCACTGATCTAATAATATAGCATAATATAATCAACACTCATTATAATAGCACTTTTTTTCTTTTTAGACCATTAATATTTGACTTTATTCTTGGTCCCTGATATATCTAGTCTTTGGCTCTTGGTCAGCCAAGAAGTGTCAGGTATGGGTTCCATCTCATCGAATGGATCCATACCAGTTATCAGTTATAGGTTGGTTACTACCACAAGTTTTGTGTGTATTGATGTAGTATTTCTTCTAGGTAGTAGACCATTGTAGATCAAAAGGTTTTCAGCTGCTTTGGTTTATATTTCTGTTTTCATTACACACAGAGGACCTTCCTGTACTAAAGACACTAAACTATAGGGGTGAAGGTTCTAGGTAAGCAACAGCTCTGCTTCTCTGTGTTCCATGAGCTGTGAAGTTATTGATTTCGGCAATGGTGCCTTGCTGCCATTTTGTGGAGAGCAATCTATTATCTTGGGAATGGCCTGGGTTATTTGGGGAATCTCAAAGGACACTTTTGACCAACGACTCAATTAGATATTGAGGAGGCCTGGTTAAATATGTCTGATAGACTCCAGGAAAGGTTTCAGTTTCTTAGCTTGACATTTTGTTTAAATGGTGATTCCTGCATGTTGGACTTTTGCAGACATAGAGCCTCCTTGCTTTTGCATACAGCTTCAGACTCCTAGTGCTCTTTGGGGATCTAGGCATATCAATGTAACCCAATTCCAGTAATGGAAACTTCCTTTGGTACAAAAGGTAACCACTTAGGACTCTTTCTCTCCTAGTATTTGTCAATTTCATTCACATTTACTTATGTATGTGTTTTAGGAAGTTTCTGTAGTATTAGGTTTCTGAACTACCCTTCAAGTGTTCTTCATTTTAGGCCTCTCTCTATATATTCCTTCCTTTAACTTAATCCCTCTCTCTTCCCATTTGATACTACAATTTACACCCCCCCAACTCTCCATCTACCCATAATTATCTATTCTATTTCCCTTTCTTAGTCAGATTTATCTGTATCTTCTAGGCTTTAGTTCTATAATTACCCTCAGCAGTTTTGCAGTTTGTAGCTTGGTTATCATTGACTTAATAGCTGCTGTGGTTTGAATAGGTGTGGTTCCCATAGACTCATGTGTTTAAATGCTTGGCCAATCGCAAGTGGTACTGTTAAGAGATGTGACCTTGTTTGAGTAGTCGTGGCTCTGTTGGAGGAGGTGTGTCACTGCGGAGGCAGCCTTTGAGGTCTCCTATGTTCAAAATCTGCCCAGCGGGGCATACGGTCCCCTTCTACTGCTGCCTGTGAATCAAGATGTAGAACTCTTAGCTCCTTCTCTAGCATCATGTCTGCCTCACTAATGGACTAAACATCTGTAACTTTAAGCCAGCACCAAATTAAATGTTGTCCTCTATAAGAGCTATAATTGTGATGGTGTCTCTTCACAGCACTGAAACCCTAACTCAGAGAAGTTGGTACCAGGGACTGGGCTGTTGCTGTGATAGACCTGACCATATTTTTGTTGGAGGAATGTGGATTTTGTGGCTTTGGAGTAAGAAAGAAGTGGAACGATTTAAGTGGGGCTTAATGGGCCTTATTAGTAGAAACATGGAAGACAGTAGTTTTGAGGGTGATTTGAACTGTGGGGGTCTGGCTCGAGAGGTTTCAGGGAAGATTAACTTTAGTATCCTGCCTAGAGATTTGTTTTTTTGATATTTTAGTGAAGACTGTGGCTGTTTCTGCCCTTGTCCAAAGAGTCTGCCTGAGGCCAAGGTGAAGAGATTTAGATTAATTTCATTGGCAAAGGAAATCTCAAAAGAGCCTAGCATAAACTCTGCTCTGTGGTTCACTCTTATAAAGAACATTTTGATGAAATGCAGCAAGTTGAGCAAGGAACAACACAAAATGTGTGGTGCAAGGATAAAAAGGGCCCTGGGATGTGGAATGGAGTAAAATCATGTCTTCAAGGAGATTAACAGATCGAAGATATTAAATTTAATTAAGGGAGTGGTGACCTCAAATAAGATTCCACCCAGCTAAGCTTCCAACTTGTGGAAAGGAATTAAAGAAAATCTTAGGTCCAGGCAAGGTGGTACAAGCCTTTAATCACAACACCCAGGGAACAAAGGTATGCATATCTCTGAGTTCAAGGTCAGCTTGATTTACAAAGTTCCAAGACAGCCAAGCTTATGCAGTAGAAGAAACCATCAAGAAGAGAAAGCTGATGCACTTGTAATTGAGCAAGGAGGCATGTTTCAGAAACAGCAAGCAGTAGAATTTGGCAACTTCAGGCATGTGATCCTGGCTTAACCATCAAGAATAGAGGGAAGGGCTTATAGACTCTCCCCCTGTAACTAAGGAAAGCTGATGAGGCCAGGTGTATGGCAAAGGTGCCCCTGCATGGAGGCCCAGAGAAGCCATTATGTAAAGCTGTGAAGGTGAAGCCTATATTGCCTTGGAGACCCCAAGGTGTTAGAAATACCAGAGCTGTCCAAGGGAAGCTGTTAATAGGGAGTGAAATCAGCCCAAGAAAAGAACGTGTGTTGCAATCAACTAAGCTGAAAGGAGTTAGCTGGAGATCTGAAGAACCTTTTGACATCAGACATGGAGAGGCAGAATTTGGAGTTTGACCAGTTGATTTTCAGTCTTGCTTTGGTTCAGTATTTCTTCACTAGGATCCTTTCCCTACCTTTTGGAGCCATAATACATATTATGTGACATTATATGTTGGAAGTATGTGATCTGTGTTGATTTAGATATTACAAGGGATTATAGTTGAGAGATTGCATGAATCTTTCAAAGAAGAGACTTTTAACTTTTGACTTATAAGCAAGTTTGAAAGACCATGGGGCCATTTGAAGTTGGACTAAATGTGTTTTGCATTATGTTATGGCCATAAGCATAGGGGCCAGGGAGTAGAATTTGTTGGGTTGAGTAAATCAGTCCCCATAGACTCATGTGTTTGAATGCTTGACCGATGGGAAGTGGCAGTTGAGTTTTTTGCATAGTGATAAGTATGGATCTTTTGTATTCTTCCACATGCAGCTATCCAGTTTAACCAGCATCATTTGTTGAAGATGCTGTCTTATTTTCCAGCGTATCTTTCTGGTTTCTTTATCAAAAATCAACCATGTAGAAGGCAATCTTTTAGTACCCTTCTACATCTAGTTTTTCATCTTGCCTAAAGAAGGTGAGCAGCTTCTTTTATTCAGAATATACCTTATCTTAAGTGTTTCTATATTAGCTAATTATTACCTCTACATAATATATATCTACTCGTATATCCTATCGATTCCAATTAATTACTGTTTACCATATTCCATATTTGCACAAGTTCAAGGCTGAACAATTAGAGTCTTCATCTGATGCATACATACATATATACATACATAAAGAGAGAGAGAAAGACAGACAGACAGATAGACAGAGACAGAGATAGAGACAGAGACAGAGACAGAGAGAAAAGGGAGAGACAGAAAGACAGAGAGAGGAGAGAGAAACAGAGAGACTAACCAACCAAAAAGTGGTTCTCCATCTCTCCTTAAGAATGTACTGCTTGTCAATAGCTCTTGCTCTACAGGTAGAGAGCCTTACAGAATTTTCTTCTATGCACTTTGACAGATTAATAGTTGTGCTATTTGCATATCTCCTTGGGATAGCCCTATTGCTGAGAATCCTCAATGGAATCATCATCGTGTACTGTACAGAAGAAAAGAAACTGTTGTTCAGCACATACCAAAGTTCTTCTTACAAATGTTATGCTCCTTCTTCTGTGATGTATCCTGAGTCTTATGCAGAGGCTATGTTGTACATGTTATAATGGGGCAAGGCCACCTGTTCTCTGAATTTTTATGACTAGTGGATCCCTATTGCTCTGGTACACTGAATCATCATTGATAGGATGTGAGAGTTGCACTATCTAAGGATATAGAATGAATATTCAAAAGACAGAAATTGCAATATTTTATTAATAATAGGATATCCCAGAAAAGGCGAGAAAAAGTTGGAATCCTCTTTGAAGAGGTAAGTCAAACAGAAAAATGCTGGATGTCCCACCCTTGGATAAGCCCATCACCCTCACAATACATTTACAAGCTTTTGTGAGTGTTTCTTTCAAACAGCAGTGAGCTGCAGAAAGCAATCCTATTTTATTGTATGAATCGCTTTAATTCATTTGGTGCACAGATTTGAGAGTGACTATTATTAAAAATCTAAGCTGTCTTAAGAGTTCTAAGATGAAAAAGTCACAGATTCTCAGCTGCCACATAGTCTGGATGAACATAGGTCCAGCAAGACAATTACAGGAAGCACAAATGCTGGATAGGGATGGAAGGAAGATTTAACACAGCAGTAGGAAGGCTCGGGCTTAGAAGTACAGAAAAGAAAGCCACACCTATGTGGCTGGGAACAGTCTACAAATAGAGTATGCACCCAGATTAGCAAAGCCCATAACAAGATGGGGTCATTGCTGAATTCTGCTAAGCTTCTAATTGTTGCATAAAATAGAAAGTGAAGATACAAAACGAAAGCTGTTTTAGAAATTTCGCATGATATGGATACCAAAGCTAGATATAAATGCAGCCACGTAACTCAACTGTAAACCAATTTCCTTAATTCAAAAATCTGAATAATATTCTTGCAAATTGTATTCAATAACCTATTGAGGTCATGATCAAGTTAATTTCATTTGTGCGAAAAGAATGCAAGGTGATTCACCATACCAAATCAATAAAGTAAATTTAATATACACATAGATTTAAGAAAAAAACCCACATGGTAACCCCAATCAATGCAAAAGTGGACTTTAAATGTTTTCATCACCTTTTTACAATAAAAACATTGAAGATATTAAGAATAAAAGTAATATATTTCAATAAAATAATTAACATATTCAACATGCCTATAGCTAACATAGAGGAAAATTTAGATAATTTCTTCTGAAATCAGAAATGAATTAATAGTGCCTACTACACAATCATTCACTATTTTGTTTGAAGTGTTAACTAAATCAGTAATGAGATGAAGACATCAAAAGAATACAGGTAGGAATGGAATGCAGAAAATTATATTTCCAAATGATATGAATCTGTATTTGTAACTAGGACACTCTTAGACATGATAGATACATTTGGTTTTTTTATCAATTTTTTATTAATTTATTCTTGTTACATCTCAATGGTTATCCCATCCCTTGTATCCTCCCATTCTTCCCTCCCTCCCATTTTCCCCTTATTCCCCTCCCCTATGACTGTTCCTGAGGGGGATTACCTTCCCCTGTATATAGGGTATCAAGTCTCTTCTTGGTAACCTGCTGTCCTTCCTCTGAGTGCCATCGGGTCTCCCCCTCCAGGGGACATGGTCAAATATGAGGCACCACAGTACGTGTGAAAGTCATACCCCACTCTCCACTCAACTATGGAGAATGTTCTGTCCATTGGCTAGATCTGGGTAGGGGTTTAAAGTTTACAGCCTGTATTGTCCTTGGCTGGTGCCTTAGTTTGAGCGGAACCCCTGGGCCCAAATCTGCCTATCATAATGTTCTACTTCTAGGTTTCTAGGACCCTCTGGATCCTTCTACTTTGCCATTCTCCCATGCTTCTCTCATCTAGAGTCCCAATAGGATGTCCTCCCCTCTGTCCCAGTTTCCCGGTAAGTGAAGACTTTTGTGGGACATGCCCCTTGGGCTAATATGCAGATATAAGTGAGTATATACCATTTGAGTCTTTCTGCTTCTGGTTTAACTCACTCATTATGATCATTTCTATCTCAATCCATTTGTTCACAAATTTCGGGAATTCCTTGTTTTAATAGCTGAGTAGTATTCCATAGTGTATATGTACCACAGATACGTACATTTGATATAGCATGACACAAAACAACATGAAAAGTGGCCAGTATCTCCTAGAGAGAAAAATCGGGAAAAGTATCCAATTCATAAAATCTTACAAAAGAATATGAAATATGGAATAAATAAAGGATCTCTCCAATGAAAACTCTAAGATAGCAGAGTGTAAAATAACTGAAGAGTTTATAATAGGAAAATAACTCCCAAGCTCGTAGACCTGCAAAAATTATTGTTGTAAAAATGGCTAAAATATTAAAAGAAATATATAGATTTAATGCAATCCACTCAAAATGCCAGTAAGTATCATTTTTTAAAACTTATGAAAAAAGAAATCTTAAAATTTACATGGAATCACAAAGGGTTTTCAGTAACCAAAGCAATCCTTATCAGAAAGTACAGCTCAGAGGGTATCATAATGCCTGGTTTTCAGTTACATTGCAGTGCCACTGAGTAGTTGTAATAGTAGTAGTAGTAGTAGTAGGAATAATAATAGAAGAACAAAAAGTAAACTCACAGTTATAACCATGTTATTTTGACAAATCTATCAAGAACACATATAGCAGAAAAAGTATTTACATAAATCCAAATGATTAATAATTTGAGTCTGTATATTATACCAAACATCTTCCCTGAATCTACTTAGCACTGTGATCCTTTCCTAAATTGGATGCCCACAGTCCAGCATGATGATTTTCTTTTTGCACCAGGTGATCTGATATGGCCTATGTGTTGGATGCACATCCCTTTACAAAACTGCTAGATCTCTTCATTTGTATAAGATTGATTGACTCCCTAGTATACAACCATGTCACTGTGTGTCCATAACTGCATGCAACATACCGCTTACTAGGTGGTTGCATTATATTGCAGCTTGGTATGACTCCATAGACACTAACACTAGTAAAGTTTTAAGATTATGAGATTAGGAAAGGGAGAAAACATTTTTTTGTTCAATATTCAGATACTGAAAGAAACTATACTAGTTTAATCTACCACTGAAAGTATGTTCTAAATAATTGGCCCAAAGCTGATAATGGTTTATTAAACATTGTATGATTTTGATATCCTAATTTGTCTCTTGTAATGAGATAAGACATTCAATTGAAGAAAGGGATAATAGAAATTATACTGTTGTTTCTCTAGTATGTGTTGTTGAATGTGGCTTCTAATCCTTAAATTGACCATTCTCTCATGCTCATACTTTGGAGAGATCAAGATGGGGATTTTCCAGTTGCTGGGATTATTTTAATCATATATTGTAAGGAATTAGGTAATGATTGGGGGGAGCTTTGGTGGCTCAATATACACTCTATAGACTAAAGCTCAAGAGCATTTATTAAATGTTTCTTTCAGATTGCCATTCTGATTGTTACACAGAAGCAGGGTTACGGATCCATTCATCACTATGCACTCAATGACATTTGCTACATAAGCCAAAGTGATATCAATCTAGTCCTGATAGTCATAATCAAAGACAGATGATCTTTCTTTGATACATGGTGTTCTGACTCTATAAAATGACTTGAAAATTGAGACTTGCACATGCTATAATATTTATATAAATTGTCACTAGGTTTTCATGTCTTTTGTTATGCCGAGAGACTTGTCTACATATCTACTTCTTTAATTTCCCATCAAGTCTATCATACAGTTACTGATGAGTCAAGTTTGTCTCTTCCCACCTTCCCTCTGATCCCTGTAAAACATTTGCACATGTAGATTTCACACACTGTGTCCTCAAGTCTATTGTCCTCAAGTACCAGAGTTCCAAATAAAATTGAGGACCCTCTACCTATATCCAGGTCACCTATTTTCAGCTTTAGCCTATGAACAATGTGGGGTTCTTAAGAATATTAGCGCTGTCATTTAACCTTCTGCTGAAAGTTGTTATGTCCTCTAAAGGCATGTAGCTAGAGTACTGTGAGACAAAGACACATATAAATCTACGCAGTTATTCCCGTATCTGGCTACAAAACATAGTGGCATTTCAGACTTCTCAGCTGCACTCTTCAAAGACCATTGTTAGGGAGCAGGTTCCTCATGAGCCAGCACACTGAATCCCTAACATTAAATGCAGTGTGCTTTAACCCACAGCCCTCCTTTCCTGGATTTCCTTCTGCAAAGAATCACTTGTGTTTTCTGTTATATAATGCAGTGAATAACTGTTCTCTACTGAAGTACTGGTTTAGAAATCAAACACTGTGGCATCCAAAGAACTATGACCACAATTCTAGGTGGGTAGTAGGGGTACAACGTGAGAAAATATGTGTCGTGTTAAAAGGTACCACTCAAGCAAATCATAATGAGAAGCTGTGGACAAGCTTCATTGACAGGCCTTAGGTTTTGTTATTGACATTCTTGTTAGACTTTAGATTTGCATACATTAACCATCCAACCTGTCTATTTTCAGTTGCTTATTCTTGGTGCCTCATTTTCAAGCACTATTCTTGCTTTGCACACCTTATATAACTTTGATCTATATTAATTCAGTTACCTATAGAATCAGATCTTGTATCTTGTTTTGGACTACATCAGTGATGGCAGATTATTGTTTGTGAACTTATTTTAGAGACACTTATAATGTATGTCTTTTCTCTTGTTTTAAAAAATAAATAAGTTACAGATACAAATTCATCACTTTCTTTCACATGGCAGTAAAGTTAGGCATGGTCATTGAAATTGCTATGCCTTTCACATTGTATTTGTGTTTCCCATTTGGCTTTCCAGTAACATAGTTTCAGTAAGAAATCAAAGATTCTCAGAGTAGAATGGTGCTGGTAGCAATGTACAATTAACTCTTCCTTGAGAAGCCAATTAATGCCGATAACTTGAGACACACAACGTGATCTGAATAAATGGGTATTCCTTTTTGAATTCTGCCACAAAATAAAATGTGCGGGGGCGGAATGAGGGAAAAGAGCCTAACTTATGTTCCCACCCGGTTGGTCTATGCTAGGTAAGCGCTCGCCTAGCATGCGTCAAGCCAGGGTTTCATTCAAACACACTCCAGGAAACTATATGTGATGGCATATATTCTTCCTAGCACTTGAGAAGCAGAAGTAAAGTGATGTGAAGTTCAAGATCATCCTCAGCTACAAACAAGCAGGTGGACAACAGGACTGCATGAGACACAAAGTAGAACAAAATAAAAGATGCAACAAAACCTGTAAATTTGAACAATGTATATAGATGTGTAGTCCTTTTTATAACATTAGAAGGTCATGGACATGTTTCCAACACACACTTCTCTTTGTTAACCTTAAGCATGTCCCTCCTGACATCTGCCTGGAGTCTTACCTGTCTCTCCAAAACTTGCTTTCCACTCCAACTAATGAGGGCACCTCCTCTGTTCTCCACCTCTATGACATTTAATTGACTTTTAAAAATGAATGTCTACTTTTAAAATATCTCTTATTAAAAAATATCAAAATGATTGAGATGGTCCTTTCTTATTCACCATTTCTTCTAAATTAGGTTATGTTGTAGGTTTCCCACAGCAAAATCAATACTCTAACAGGAGACTTTTTTTTTTAAAGGACTTCAAACAACTTAGTGCAATACCAAAATTTCAATAACAGCTCTTTATTATTGCTCAGGAGTCAGTATCCATTAATAATAAATGATACATGTGTTTTAAAAATTAATTGTGAACGAAACAGAAGTCGGGAGCCAAAATGTCAGTGCGCACAGGATGGTATTCCGCAGCTGAAGAACTGTCCACACTACAGACCCTGCGGAGGAATTCTTATTGTAAATGCACACTTTGTGAACAGCAATGTGCAGTCAGAGCTGGATGGAGTTGCAGACTCCTTTACCATCTAGCTTTGTCCTCAGGAACAGTTGTTCTCGGTGCGCTGTCAATGTTTATTAGGGCTGCTGACAACTTGGTGCGGACCTCCTTTAAGTGTTTCATTCAAAGATGGCTCTCCCAAGGATGCATGACTTCTCTGCTGCTAGTATTTGCCTTTTATTAATGGAACATTTTTTCTCAATTGTTTATTTATTTGTAGGAGGATTTTTCTCATAGCAGCCCTTCTTAGCTATTGAGACTTCCTATCCTGCTACTTATACATCTCTGACATGATGTGTGAGTCTGAAATAATGGCCACTGAAATTACAGGGACTATAACCTTGTGTACACTGAAAAGTTGGACAAAGATGACGATTGTATCTCACGCCTTAGTAAGTCTATCTCTAAATTAGGCTGCATTTACAAAAAGCTCTCTAAGAAGATTACTAAAATTCTACTAATAAACCTTTATTTCACTTAAAAATCCTCAATGAAAATGCAGAAAGAGAAATCATAGTAAGGAAAGCCCTGGATTTTAAAAATTCTTTTTACGTTAGAGTTTTGCTCCCCCGTTTCCTTATTCTTTTGGTTTTATTCCCTTCCACGATCTTCTTTCCTCCTTCTGGATCGGTAGGATGCAAATGTCACAAATTAGTAGCATATTCTTGAAAAAATATGATTTTTCTCCATAAAAACACATTTTAAAAACAAACATTTTATGAAAGAAGACTTATAATATTTATCTTGTTCATAGTTCCATTTATACAATTTCAACAAACTGATATGTGAAGAAACAATATCTTATGATATCATAGAAACGATGGCAAACACCAGGACATGAATCTCATCAACGCATATGAAAATAGCAAAATATTAAGTTAGGCTGTGCATAAATCATACCTTTAAGAGACATGGCAAGACAGATTTCATTGTCATGTATTAATCATTTATAATAAAAGTAGCAGTATTATAAAATATGTATTAAACACCATTAGGTAATGTTGCTATTTTCACTTCTTTTGAATACACAATTAAGTCTTAGGAAGATTTACAAGCCTTATTAGCATTTCCCAACACATTTTAATAAAGTCTCATATTTGTTTTTATGATCTATGTGGAAAAATGTCTGCAAAGTTCCAAAGCTAAGAAAAGATGAGGGAGGAGTACAGAAAAAAATGATCAATCTGAAAACATTTTTTGGGCTAACACTCAAGTAGAGAAACCTTTTTGATTTTTTAAAAGGTTTTTCACCATGACTTGTCTTTAATTTGAAAATGTACAGATAAAATAGAATTGGCAAGAGTATAAATGAGATATGTTAAATAATTAGACTTGCAGTATATTCACTAATAGCCAAACTGAATTTCAATATAAAAAACAGCAAGCAAGGGTTTTATAGTCAATATTTATATAGTCAAATAGTAACTCTAATAATTCATAAGTAAGTGATATGCTAAATGTTTTATTTGAGCTGAGCCAGGGATATCTTATGAATAAAATAAGATATTTAGTGCTGTCTATAAAATGATTGAAATGTGGATTATAAGAATATAAGCATATGCATGCAAGATTCTCAGAAATGTCCACTGCTTTTATTTTTATTATATATATGTACACACACACATATATATATAATGTCCACCATTATTTTAATATGCTTTTTAATTTTGATAACCTTCTCTAGATGATTTCCCATTCCCATTCCTGTAATTAAAATTTTTAATATAAAGTTTTCCAACTTATACTTGTTTCCTCCCAAATACCCATCCCACCTCACCTCCCACATACACTTCCTGTTGAGTGATTCTGATGGTCAGGTTTTTTGTTTGTTTGCTTGTTTTTGTTTGCTTGTTTGTTTGTTATTTCGAGACAGTGTTTCTTTGTGTAGCTTTGTAGCCCAGGCTGGCCTCAAACTCACAGTGATCCATCTGCCTCTGCTGGGATTAAAGGCATGGGCTACCACACCATGCTCAGTTACTTATTTTTAACGTTTGTCTCTATGTGTCTTATAAGAGCTCAATATGATGAATCTCTAAAGTTCTTACATCCAGGTTTGTTTTAGTCTGTTTCCCAATTGTTGGTTCCTGTTTCTCCACCATGAAGCTCTCATAAAGATCTCCTGAGCCTTTCATCCCCATGACCACTTCTCAGTCCCACCATTGTTTTTACAATGTTCTTCACATGGAGACACCATTTACTATGTAAACTTCCAATAACAAAGAGAAGCCTTTTATAGACTAGCTTCCCTATATTTTATAACCAAAATTCTGTTTACTTTCATTTCCTCTCTAATATCAGTTCCTATAAATTCAGACCGTTGCTCTTTGCCCATGTGATATGTTGATTTACTTCTAAGTTATACAAATTATATACACCCACATTTTACCACACACAGATAATTTCTTAGATATGGATAATTAAGTTTTATTCACTTTTGAGACACTTTTGTAGACTATACTCTTGGAAACTAAGAAAGATACAATAAATCACGTTGATGAATGAATTATGCTGCTCTTTTCAGCCTGTCACATGCATCTTCAAAGTGAGTGTTTGTTGAATTAATAGAAAATGAGATAATATTGAGAGCTGGATGCTTCTTATTGTGCACAGCATTTTAAAGCATAGGACCAATAACCAGTTATTTTTTTCATAGTAAGTCATAAGTTAGTATTTTTCAGTAACTTATTGTATTTAGAAAATCTGGAATATTTCTTAGAAATGTGCTTACAAAATATTTGCAAAATAACTAATATGTTTTAGGTAGTGATTGATTTGAAGAAATTTTACAGTGAGCTACATTTTCTTTTAAATTCTTATATATCATTGTTTTTCAAGTCAAATTTTGCATGAAAACAGAGCTTGAATTTGGATTACTAAATCAAGTAAAATGGAGGCCAAATAAACTACTATAATTCCAAGTGCTTTGTAGCCTTCTATGCAGGAGGTGCTTTTCAATAGGCAGTCACTACACTGGCTAAAGGCAGCTCCAAAAATATTTCTCCAGAAACAGGTTGGCTGCTTTGACTCCAGAGTTTAGCTGCTATATTCTATTAAAGCCACCATCCACAGAGATTTGCAGCAATGACTACCGTGGAGGTGTTCTGCCATCAACAAATTTATATATCCTTAGTTTCTCATGCAAAGCCATACTCTGGCATTATATCTACACATTCCAAGCTGCTTTTATTGTCAATTGGCTGTCTAAGACATTCCATTAAGAAAAGTGGCCTGAAGACACTCAGAAAATGCATTGAAACATGCCCTGAATTTTTAATTTTAATTTTTATTACTTAAAAAAATGCTTAGACTTAGATCCTTATTTTATGTCAAATTTGGGTTGATTATATGAGGAAATGGTGAACAAGTGAAATAAGTACCACATTATCTAATAAAACATTAGATAATATTCATGATTAAAAGATTCATCAAGATAATAACATAAGTTATATGATATATATCATAATACATATATATATAAAGATAAAAATAACATTTAAATTATTCCATTAGGAGATATGTTTTCATTTTATATGCCAATACTGCTGTATCTCGTAAAAATATTTATTCCTACATATTATTTTCATACATTTTGTGATTCTTTTTATTCACATGGTTTATGGTTTTCTTATCAAAGCACCATTCTGATGATGCGTACAAAATAGAAAAAATAGATTAGAATCTCTAATCACAATTATCTTTTACTGGCAAAATAACACAGAAAGAAATAGATAAAATGTGCAGGATTTTTACTAATACTTAATGCCTACCTATAAATTTCTATCGATACAGGAAAAAAATGCTTCGATATTTCTCACCTTGAAGCTACAACAGTATGTTTTTCACTGAATTTGTCTTATTCTTAATTCTCACAAACGCTTAAGCTTTTTTCTAGCTTCTTGCTCTCAACTGTGACTCTCCAGCCTCTGAACCCTCTCTTACTCTAACAATTACTCTCTCTAAATGATTTGTGTTGCACTGGCAGCTCCATGCTAAGGAAAGTAATATATCCTGATGAAGCCATTAAGCACTGTACTACAGACATTAAGAGGATGATATAGGCATGATTTCAATCGTGCAGAAGGAAACGACTCTTGCTCTAATAAGGAACAGTGCCAGGGAGCGCTTAACCCACTCTAGTCTATGTCTTTATTTCACTGGATTTAAACTTGAGGTTGTCAGAAAACTTAACACCTCTCCCCCAACATGGCAATGATCACAAGGATGACCATCAGACTTACGTTTCAGCAACACAGGAAAGACAGTAAAAGTGGAATGTGTATCCTATTGCAAAGAACCTACGTATGAATCAAGAAGAAATGGGTTGGTGATATGGGAAATATACTAAAGGAATATTAGACCCTCCTTGGCAGCTGAAAGAGGTGTTTTGAAATCCCTATATACAAAAGTCATTATAGTTTACAACATTCACTAATATCTCCAATACATGTGCTTTGAATACCTGTTTAATTACCACTACGTTAAGTATTAAAAGAATTAATCTTCTCTGAAATGCAGATGTGATCTGTTTATGAGATGTATCTCATATATTTCTAAATTATATATACAAATTGTGTATTTGAGAGAGATAAAAGACAAATCACTATAAGAAAGTGTGTGTGCCAAATATAAAATTAGATAGTAGGTTTTAATTTAATATTATGGAGAGGTATGCATGAAAACAAGGTTGTTTTAGCTGAACCATACATCTTGTTGTTTATTAAATTTGTATATTTAAATAAAATTCTAGTCTTGTATAACATATAATTCATGTAATACTTTATATTTATCATGTGATATGTGTTACACTTGCATTATATGTGTGTGTGTGTATGCATGTGTGCAAAATCATTAACTACTCTTTTTCAACAAATCAAATACTTACACAACCTTTCATTACAGCAAACTGTTGGTAACGAGATATAGGAATAAGGTTACTGTGTAATTAATTCAAATGCTGTTTTCTGTACCCCCTCATCTGGTTGTAAGCCTTGTTCTGACAATCTCCAGTCTCTCTTGTATAAATGTTTCTCCACAATTGTCCCCTGGTATGCCAATAAAGCCACTTGTAGCTAGTCATTGATCGAGGAGAGAATAGGGCTGGACTTCCTACCACCCATGGAAGGAGGAATTAGAAGAGAAAATGGGGGATTCAACCGGGGGAATTCAAGCCACAGATAGAGTTACAGGAGAGTCAAAGAAGATTCAGTTGAAACAAAGAAAAAACTAAAAAGCAAGTAACTTGGAGATTTTTTCCAGATATGGAGTTAGGATAGCATAGAGGGTTAAGAACAGACTTAAACTGCTTAACAGTGAGTCATAAAGCCTTATAAACAAATATAAAAGAATCTCAATTATATGATAGCCAGATTAAAAAATAAACTAATAGAAACAAAACCAGTCATATAAAAATAACTGTAACAATGAAATATTTATATTTTAAACTCACAAAACAGAAATTAAGACTGAGAGTTAAAATATTATAAAAATACAATTTTTTCTTGTTAATGACAATTTATACTAGTTACTCATAAAGATTGTGTTCAACCCAGGTGTATCATTTTTGAAAGTATTACATATATTTCAAAGTTTTTGTAACCTGAGTCTATAATTAATAATGGCTCTTACTTAAGTCATTTACATGAACTTGAAGATCTCAGAGCCTGTGGCACTATGAAAGGCCATTTGCTGCTAAATAAAATAACACTGAGCCCATTCAGCTTAAAAGCCTTTACCCCAAACCTCTCTGCTTGTTTTCCCCGGCTGTCTTCTCTCTTCTCTCTTCTCTTCTCTTCTCTTCTCTTCTCTTCTCTTCTCTTCTCTTCTCTTCTCTTCTCTCTCTCTCTCTCTCTCTCTCTCTCTCTGTCTGTCTTTCTGTGTCTCATTTCTTTTTCTTTTTTTCTTAAGACAGGGTTTCTCTGTGCAGCCTTGCCTGTTCGGACCTCACTTCGTAGACCAGGCTGGCCTCGAACTCACAGAGATCTGCCTCCCTCTGCTTCAGAGGGAGCTGGGATTACTGACATGCATCACCAAGCCCAGTTTAGTTTCTTCTCTCTGTGAAAAGTTTCTATTTGCCAATGCATTTCTGCAGTCAATAAAGGCAAATTTTCTACTGTGATCACTAATAGGAAAATACACGGTCTTAGAAAACAGGCTGTTCTCATTAGAATTAATGTGAACTGAAACTCTAAAGACAGAAAGTCTTGGGGTTTTTAAAGTGTTTAAATATCTGCATACTAGCCCAAGTGGCATGTCCCACGAAAGCCTTCACTTACCAGGAAACTGGGACAGAGGGGAGGACATCCTATTGGGACTCTAAATGAGAGAAGCATGGGAGAATGGCAAAGTAGAAGGATCCAGAGAGTCCTAGAAGCCTACAAGTAGAACATTATGATAGGCAGATTTGGGCCCAGGGGTCCTGCTCAAACTAAGGCACCAGCCAAGGACAATACAGGCGGTAAACTTTAAATCCCTACCCAGATCTAGCCAATGGACAGAACATTCTCCACAGTAGAGTGGAGAGTGGGATATGACTTTCTCACATACTCTGGTACCTCACCTTTGACCATGTCCCCTGGAGGAGGAGGCCTGGTGACACTCAGAGGAAGGACAGCAGGTTACCAAGAAGAGACTTGATACCCTATGATCATATACAGGGGGAGGAAGTCCCCCTCAGGAACAGTCATAGGGGAGGGGAATAAGGGGAAAATGGGAGGGAGGGAAGAATGGGAGGATACAAGGGATGGGATAACCATTGAGATGTAACAAGGATAAATTAATAATAAAAATTTTTTTTAAAAAAAGGTATTGTGAATGTGAGTGTGCATTGAAGAAATCAGTGGGAAATCTATCTGTTGATTTGATTATGAACTGTTAAATATAATCATTGTTATCCCTCATATTAACCCATTTCTCTATATATTTTCTATAGTCTTTTATAACAGACTTTCAACTTTTTTCTTGAAATTGTATAGAGGAAAAAGACAGGAAAAAAAAAAAAAAAAGAAAGAAACACCAGTCAATATTCCTTGAACCGTTGAAACCATATAGATGTTATGATTTTCTATACGGTGGTGGAGAGAGGGTGAACACCTGAGTGTAGCCTGGCTTAAGGAGCATATACCGATGGCAAAGGGGAAAAGGAAACATACGAAGCCTGTATTTCTTGGTAGGAAGAGATCATTCAATGTACCCTTAACGTTGGATGGTATAAAGATAGTGTACAGGATCACAAACGCCATCACCAAGAACTTTTTCGGGAAAATTTCACCGTAGATGTGTTTCCGCTCTGCACAGTTAGTGTCCACTACAGGAAAAGTGTGAAATTGAACGTCTGTAGTGTAAGGAGCTTGGGGCCATTTGAACCAGGGTAAATTCTTCCCCACTCAAGGAAATACCTAAAACTCACCATGGGGAATATAAAATGCAGATTACTACAACCCAAGTATCAGGCCTTCTGATGATCTCCAAAATGCGTTCTAAAAATGTAGATCTTCGATGGGACCCACTTGCCACTATAAAGTAGGGAGTGGAGTACAAATGTATGATTAGCTGCCAATAATTTTTTGAAAATAAAAATCGTTTGGTTTTTGTTTGCATTTAAATCCTCTGTAAGACTTTGTATTTGTTTCTGAATCCTTGAGTGAGGAGTGAAGAGGGTAAAACGCACACAGGACTGTTGATGTGAACTCAAAGACAATCTTGTAGAGCGGTTATTCAAGTCCTGGTGATAATGTGTCCTTGTGATGCGTCTGTGAACACCTCTGTTTTCCCAAAGTCATGACCAAAACTTCCGTGGTGAATCTAATGAGAAAGCAGCAACTACACGTGCAAGGTATGGAGAAATGAATTCAGTTCTAAGTGATTCTATGTTCTGATTTTCAGGGGAGTCCTTACATGGGGAGTATAGAGGATTTTTTAATTTTTTCTTTAAAAATTATTTAATTAACTATAATGATTTTCAAAACATAATATTATTGAAAAAAATTGTCATTCTTTTATTCTCTGGGGAGGCTGAATATTAGAAAAAATAATGTCAACAACTGGGATGAAACTTAATGTCAATAAAATGTCAAAATATAAATCTAAAAATAATTTAACAAAATAAATGAGGCCATCATTTATATAATTTCATTAGATTTTTATGCCAGACCTTAATTCGAATTGTATAAATTATTAACAATATTACATTGTATTCAGCTCATCATTTTTCACTAAGAGGTGGCTGCCTAAATTTCTACAGTTGCCATAATTTTTCTTGAAAATTTATAGAATCTTCATAATAGAATATATGGAAAACTACTTACGAGGAGATTTTTTTTAAGCTTACATTTTTACTCTCCCCATTCAACTCCTGAAAAGCAATTTATTAAAAGTATAAGCAGCCAAAGGAAACTGGAAGCTTTGCTGAAACCTATTGCAAATCGAGTTCCTAGAAATTCTCCGTCCATGAGAAACAGCACAGGAGATGAGCAGGCACAGTAGCACGCAACTCAGTATGCTGGGAACATTTGGCCAAGGCCTGGGGCCTGACCGTCCTCTCACACAGTGTGTGGCGGCACTGAAAATCAACTTGCCAGCAGTGTCAGAAGTGTAGTCTTAGAATATGTATTAAGCATCTCCACCTACAGTAGTGTCCATGGCACTACTGTAATAATGACAAAAACGTGGAACAAAACGAGCTGAGGGACCACTGCTCTGATTTGTACCTGCTACCTGCCGCCTCCTGGACTAATGGACACACACTCGAGAGTACTTGGTTATCATGCAATCCCCCAGTTAATTTCAAACTATAATTTCAGCTTAACCAGTTGTTGGAATTCAAATGATCAGTCATCACTTTTCAAAGTAACTTCAAAGTAGAACAATGAGGGTTAGTTGTGCTCTGGGGAGTTTCAGGTTTGGGAGAAAAAAACATGGAACTTCTTTTAGTGGGTTGTTTTAGAAAATATTGGGCGGACATTTCATTGCTTCCCAAATGTTGATTTAACGAAGAAAAAAAAAAACATCGGTATTCAGAATTCTATTGTAATCAAAGACCTCAGCAGACACAGAAGGGAAGAATCTTCATAATGGTTTTAAAGGGGCTCTAACACTCAGCTAAGACCAATCTATTTAACATTTCTCTCATAGTGTTAGAAAAACTAGTTTTCCTAGCTTGAAAAAATATCCCTTGTAAAATACCCATGCCTAGCCAAATGTCACAGTAAAAATAAAAATCAAAATAAAGTTTGGAATAATAGATTATAACAGTTTTAAACTGGAGGTTTCCAATATTTAAACTCAAATTCATCTTATTCATAAGAACAAACACTGCAATAGAATAACCATGTTTCAGGGTGTTCTTCCAGTTAGCCCTGAACACTGACGTCATCGGACTAGTGTAAACAGTGCGGTAAGTCCCTGTGTGGGACTCTACCTTTACAATAATGTTTGTGAGGAGTTTGTGAGGAGAACACCTGTGTGGGTCATATAAAAGGTATGTCTATGTTAACATTTAGTCACTAATTGATTTAAAACAATAATCTATACTGTACAAAACCTAAAAATCCACTTCTGGGTAGTCTGTGTTACTTTAAATAGACATTATAGTTTATAAAAACTATAAGCACAATTTAGATAATTGAGTTCTTAACAGAAGTTGGCCATTTTTAGAAAGCTATCTGGTGCTGACATCTTATGCAGAGCTATTTGTGGTTGTGGAGGCAGAGGCAAACACAAGGGAACAAAAAGTAAGCTAATCTCAATGCTCACACTTATAGACGCTAAATAAAATACCTGAGAACACTTACCAGAAAACTTCATTCTGTCCTGAGCAAGTGTTCACAGTAGTATTAACATGATTCCACCATCACAATTTGTAAATACAAAGTTGATACATAGATTTGTGAATTATTTGTTCATTGTTTGTACGCATAGCCTTCAACCCCATCAGAGACTTCAGAAGGAATAAAACTTAAATACCCGAGTGAGCTAGAAGTGGGGATTAACAGCTTCCAAAATGAGAAAAAAGGTGACATAGACAGTTTACTGCCAGGGCAGTCACCCAACACTTTCTATAATGTTGAAGCATCATCTTCAGCCTTCTAGACCAGATAGTTTAGTCTTACAATTAAGCTTAATTTGTTAGGGGTTAAGATGCTTTTAGATGAAGATAGATGTTTTAAGTTAATAGAGGTGAGATATGATAGATATTGATTTTCATTCTGAAATTTAGACCCAACAAGATAGGAAAGATGTTTACTTCAAGTTTGTAAAATACAAATAGCCAAATCACTACAAATGTAACATTTATATAATTTCTGATAGACTTGTGGTTCTTCCTACTGTATGTAGTTTAATTTATTCATGTGTAACAATAAATGTATATGTTAAAAAGAAACATAATAAAGTTATTTTTAAAAACAAAAACAAATATATAGGCCTAATAGAGTACAAATAATAAATTTCAAACCCCTATCTCTTCAGTTAACGTTGGAATCTAATATATGCTAATCTTGAAATATTTAGGGATTAGCATTATAAATTACCATAGGTAGCCATTCAGTACTAACAATTTAACTATATTATTAGTAATTATTAAATTAGTATTTATATGCATTGTTATATCTGATTTTTGTGGCACAAATTTACTTCACAAATGGTAATGTTGATTTTAGGGAAAACTCCCATGAATTTTTAAAACTCATATACCTGATATTGTGTTTAATATGTGACATATGGTAAGTCTGGAGTATTGGAAATTGCACTGCTCAGGACATAAACACAGATAAATTATATTAAGCACAATAATTGCACTTAGTGTAATGATTAGACAATTTCAAAATATTGGGTTAGGTCATGAAACTTTTACAAATAAATAATGAAACCATTGTAAGCATTATGCTTTAAAGATTACAATTATGATTTTCTGAGTTGCAATGAGCCTTTCAAAATTATTTTTACTTCTGAAAATAAAATGTAATTACATAATTTCTCCCATTTCTTCCTTTCAAAGCCTCTCATAAACCACCCTCTTATTCACTCTAAACCAAATTGCCTTCTTCTATAATTTTTATACGTATTCCTAAATATCACTTAGTCATTTTGGGTAATGTTATTTGTATGTCCATGCTTTCAGGGCTTACCATTTGGTATGGAATAACCAACTTGGGTCTCTTCCCCAAGAAAGACTATTTCTCTATTGTATTCAACTTTATTCGCATGTTCAACTTTGTATTCGTTCTCCACTTGTTGGGAGTGTTGAGATAAGCTTCTTGCAAGTCTCCAGAGAATGGCAAGTGAAGCATCAGTGGCTCCTAAGACTCTTCCAATGGTCCTGATCCACTGCACACAGAATTGTTCTACTTGGGACTCCTAGTACAGAGACTGCTTTCCCTTTCTTTGCAGAAATCTCCTGAGGTGACCTTGTGCCTCCACCCCCTCTCATTTCCTCATAGTTACACCAACCTGACTGATTTCTATTGGTGCTTGAGGCTAGCATGGGACAGTCTGATTGGCTCGTTCAACCTTTTAAAGGCTTTTATACTAGACAATAAAGTTAGATCTGCATTTCTGAGTCTGGTCCCCAGAGTAAGATTTCTGAGATTCTGTGTGAGCTCCATTGCCATTCACCTCCTGCCTTATTCCTTATCCCCACAATAAAAATGAATGGTTGGATGGATAGATGGATGAATTAATAAATGAATGAATGGATAAATGAAAGAAAATTCCACATAGATTGCATGGGATTTGACAAATATACAGAATTAGAAATCGTGTATCCTTGTGGACTGCCTGGAAACACTAATGCTGCACTGTCAGCCTGTGGATAATCAACTCTTAAAGTATGATAAATGCAATGGAAAAATGAATTTCTAAAAATATTAATAAATTAGTCACGTTCATTTTAGGTATTAACGCAAGTCAAACTGGCTTTTGCACTGCACAGCAACTCTCTATATCCTTACAACTCAAAGTGTAGCCTGAGGGCCATTACTGCATGACCATCAGCACAGAGAGCATTCCTTAGACATATAGATGCCTGTACCAGAGCCACATCCCTTACTAGTCAGTATGGGCTGGTTTGAATGTGCGTTCATTCGAAAGCCTGAGCATGAATGATATAATAATATTGTCCACAGATTATTATTTTATTTTAAAAATTGTGCCATTGTTTCAAGAGTACAGACTCACTCCCTCTCTTGAAAATACAGTATTTCCAAGAATGTTAACAAGCTAGATAATGCGTTGAAGATTTCTAAATATCCGTATGTTTGACATTTTTCGTCTTCTGCATATCCAGCCCCCAAGCACCCTTCACATGAAAATTTTCTTCCCAGATGTCTGACGTCATTGAACTGTCCAGGAAGCCTCCCAGATATGCTCGTGGCTAACTTCCTGACTGTGCACTTGTGAGTTTCCGTGATGTTCTGCAAAGAAAATAAAGGACTCTGTATCCAGACTTGCCTGTCACAAGAAGCGGTTCTGCGTGTTAAAGGCAGGCACTCCATGTGTGTGGACTGCTGCGCTCTGCTGCCTTTGCCTTATCTTACACACACACAAACCAGAAACCTCAACTCACTGCCTGGAAATGAAAACCAGATCACATCTGACTGAGCCACCACCCATGTACCGTAAGTTCTTTAGTTTGAGCAACTATACAGGGCTCGAATAGTTGTTGCCTACGTTGTCCTCTGAACTGCCAGAGAACAGGAAGGAAGAAAAAAGTTTGGTGTGAGGCAGAAGAGATTGCCCCAGCAGTTAAGAGTACTTTCCGCTTTGGCAGAGGACCCAAATTCTGTTCACAACACTCACACTGGGTGTCTTACAGCTACTTCTACGTCTACCTCACAGGGGTCCAATGCCTTCTAGCAGCTTCTGCAGGTACATTTCAAAGGCATAGGGAGAGACAGACAGAAACAGAGACACACAGAGAGACAGAGGATTTAAAGCAATGTTAAAAGGAAGATTTATAAGAAATATCATGGGCTTAACAAATATTTTCATATATTTTATTTCTGAAGATATAATATGATTATATCACTCCCACCTTCCCATTTTCCTTCCAAATCCTTCCATATACCACTTCATACTCTTTCAAATTCATGAACTTTTTCTCGTTGTTACATATATATATACTATATGTACATATTATATGTATATATTATATGATATACATGCATGTAATTACATGTGTTTGTGTATATATTGATATTATACATATTTGTAATTATTCCCTGCTCAGTCTGTATAATATTACTTGTAAGTAGTTTTCAGGGCTGATTCTTTTGTATTATATAATCAGTTCCTGTGTTCTTTCTTGAGAATAATTACTTCTCTTTCCTCTCAGCTTGCCATAGTTGCCTATAGTTCAGTGTTTAAGCTTGAGTTCTCATGGTGTGGTCTTCCCCTTTCCATTTGGACATTAGTTGTTCTTGTTCAGGTCATGTTTAAACAATCATTCTGGTAATAGTGTATGGATCCAGCTTCTGAAATTTCCAGGAGACAATTTTACAGTCAATTCCCAGTAATTTTAGTTCTTACAATCTTTCTGCCCCATCTTTCACAATGTTCCCTGACTTTAAGGTTCAAAAACTGTGTATAGATATATCTACTGGTACTGGGATCCACAACTCTACATTTTGATTAATTGTGGTTTTCTGTAATGGTTTTAGTCTGTTGCAGAGAAAGTTCTGTTGATGAGGAGTGAGGGGAAAAACATCTGGCAACAAATAACTTTCAATTTTACAGTAAGTTATTTTTGTTTTCGTCATGCTGGAGGCATTTTAAATAGAAAATATTATTATTTGTTTAATCACTGCATGGCACTTTTTGAATGGGCTAATCAGTAACCTTAAGCTCCTCTGGAATTTTGTTTTGCTGCCTTTGGACAGGAGTAGAGTTGGTGCTCCTCAGCACTGCCTGTGGGGAACATCATCAAGTACCACACAAGGAATCCTTCGGCTTGTCACTGGTTTCTCTTAACTTATACAACTCTGCTTTAAATGAGAAAGAGGGTGTACAAGGAAAATTGTAATTTGTTATCCTCAGTAGTCAGCTCAAAAGCAAACAAATGGTCTGCTGTTTGTTTTTTTACTCTCACAGTCAGTTGTCTTATTTTGAGCTTGGGAAATTTAGGAATCCAAACCCGCTTCTGATGGAATGGTATTTATCAAAGACATTGCACGTAGAAGTGCTTCTCAGGAGAGGATCACAAACATGATGGGAAAGCTGGCCATGCAGGAAGTGGAAACTGAGCACAGGGTCATAGCAGAATCTCAGAAGCAGGCACTGGATCATTTCAAATGGACAAGTCAAATTTATTTCCAGAGTCAGAAGCAAATATACCTGTTTTCCTTTCCTTAATCCTTGCCTTTATTCTCCATGTGTTGAAGGATTATGAATATGTAATATTGAGTTATTATTTTAGTGAAACCAGAAGGTACTCTGAAGCCTCACTGTGTTTTTCTCCTAAATACCTTCACTTTCTTTATCTTTGCTCATAACTTCATTTGTTCCATTTATATGAATAACTTACCTCTCTCTTGAGATCAGTCTTCAAATGGAAAAATATCCAAAGGCATTTCTGCTCTACTTTATTAAGCATTCATTGGCTTTCATCAATATATTCAAAACAGAAAATTTACTTTCCTCCTAAGTTTGGGAAGCTCATTCAATGAACTCCTATTTGTGATCAATAAGAACAGTTGTCCCCATTCACAAAATGAGAAGTCTTCCATCCTCTGGTTCCTTTATCCTTCTTACCAAGAAACAGTTTCACCTCACTGGCATTATGTTTGAAATCTAGGGATCTTTACTGTTTCTAACCTTGGGTGTTGTCCATTTATTGTGTATGATTACGTTAATGCACACTATAAAATCACCCATTGAAATAAGTATATTTCATTATATATATTTATTAGGTGTGTTAGGTGAGCATGTATCCCTTATTATGTATCTAAAGGAAAAAGGGTTTAATCTCTTTCTATTTATATCTCTGAAATATAGCTCATAGTTTATGATCAATACACATTAAATTCACATCTATGAATATATAAATCAACAAATTATTAGGGCTTTGTAAATAAACAATTTGAATTTAATCTGTTCTCTTCAGTACCTTGGTAATTATGACAATAATGGAGGATTAGCAAATCAATTTGTGGCAGTTAGAAAATCTCTTTCTGTTTTTTAGCAGGATACAACCTTTTGGAGCATCCTGTTGAATCTCAGAGCTGGTCCAAGTCTGCTCGCCGTCTCTGTCCCTCTGCCTCAGTCACTCTGGTCTATTTTCAGAGTCTTCCCAATAAGCTCATGTCTGGGCTCCACAGGCCTGTTCACTTTTCCACTCTGCTTGGTGCTTGTGCTTCTAAATTCTTGTTAAGCCAGATTCTTTATTCACTGTCCTTTTCCTTTAACTGCTAGAATATTGGAACTTCCTCCTAGGGCATTCAAAGGAATACAAATGGTTGGAGTGACATGTCTCCTGTGATTGACTTGAGCTCAGTGATTAATCCAGTTTTTGCCCTTGAGAAGAAATGGCTTTGAGGTACCATTTCAACTAGGTTAACTTCAACTTGAGCCTGCATCTGAAATCAATATGGTGCTTGGTTTTTCCCTTATCCTTTCTTTCTTCACACTGGGGTTTTCTAGAAGTATTCCATTAATAAAACAAGTATATTTCAATTTTGACCTCAAGGTCATGTTCTAAGGAGAGAAATTTAATGCACAAACTAAAGTATTTTTGTCTGTGGCCCTTGCTTTGGCATTTCTTCTGCAAGGTACTCTTATTTTCAATCTTGGCATTTATCTTCCAGCTCTCATTAAACATCAGCCTTATGTGGAGCTCTGCCCTGATTCCTTATTATCAAATTCCCTATTTGTTTTTTTTTTAATAGTTATTTGCATAGGCTGTGGTGATTTGCTACTTTTTATGGTTTTCAGTAGCCTGCATTTTTGACAGTCTTGCTCTGGTCATCAATGTGTTAACTAGCATTTGGGACACAATAAGATTTCAAGAGTTTATTGACAAGAGTGTAATAAACTATTAATTTTCAATGCTAACAAACACAAGCATGGGATATTTTCTCTTATGTGAAACTCAGGTGGTAAATTTTAAAGTAAATGGTGAACTATTAAAGGTGTGGAAGGACAGAGAGAAGAGATGACAGGATGACAGGGGTGAATGTGACCAAAGCACACTGACTCCTGGAAATGTCAGATTGTGAAATCATTGCACTGTACAATTAATACAACTTTTTAAAAATTATAAAACCCCTATAGTTTTATAAAAAAGATATAATCATAAAATAGAAATATAAAAGCAGAAAAAATAACACTGAGTAGATCATGAAATGATCAGGTATCTTATTATTTCCCCAAAGTTTCTATGCTCGTTTTTGTTGGTGTTGTTAAATACATAAACCTACCACAGACCATTTCAAACAATCAGAAGTTCTTGATTATATCTCAGAGGGTTTATTTTAAAAGAAACACTTTCTTAAATGCTACTTATTACATTTAACACTAGAAATCAACATTTTGTATTTTATGAGTAGCTTTTTTCTCCTCACATTTAAATTTCAGATCAAAAGTGCAATTAATTATTGGCTCAAAAAAGATATAAAAATTTTAAGTTGTAATGTAGATTCATTAAATAACAGAGAGAAACACTAAGTCAGACTTTCAAATTGAGAGTAAGATTATGGACCATGTCATCTAGTGAGTGCCTGAGAAAGCACCTTATCTGGGTATTGGAAGAAGTAAATAACTAAACAAGCTACAGAAAATCGAAGAATAACCGAGTCTTCACCACATAAACAATCCATGGTAGCTTTCTAACTAAAATACAATTTATATTCATATGTATTTCAATAACCTATTTCTGCCTCTTGTGCTTTACACAGAAGATGTATTGAATATGTTTCTATTGAATAAGATATTTTTCATTTCTAGTGAAGCTTAGTCTATTTTTGTCTTCAGACTGCCTCTTTCTTTGGGTTTGAATACTCCAGGCACATAAAATTCTAAAACCAGTACACAGGCTTCTCTGATAAGGCATTAAACATGAACATTAATTCCAGTTGTAGACCAAATTTATATGATATATTGATTGATTCTGAATATATATAATTTAAGTGCATCTTCCAACCTGCATGTTGATAACAAGAAAGACACATGGCAAAAACTTCATTTTGTTTTTTTGTCTTCAAGTTAAAATCTGTTTTAAAATAACTTTATATTCATTAATCAGAAAGCTCCTGGCAATGACACAGTTTTATGCAAATGTCACAGATAGATACATACATACATACATATATAATACATGCATACATGTACATATGAAAAACTGAAGTTATCAGCAATTATAAATTAAGAGACAGTATAAGTGCTGACACACATAGCTAATTATAATAGTTTACTTTATGAACACCAATCTCAACTCAAACAATATACTATTATTTCAAGTTTTACCGGAAAAAGTTTATTCAAAATAGTCCTAATGGATAATAGTAGTAACTCCTCGGTTTTCCTAATTCTTTTATAATTATCAATTTTAGAAAAGTAAAGCTAGTTTATTAATATCTGATTATATTATTTTCAAGCCTAAAATGGAATAAATTAATGCTTTGCATCAAGCCTAATGATCTCTGTAGACTGAACGAAACTGATGACAACAGTGATCATTGCATTCTAAGTACAGCATTTACGGAATTGATCTTACTTAAAATAGTGATAACCTGTACTGGGAACTAAGAGAGAACACTGTCGTTTGAATGCTAAGCCAGAATTCCTTGGGTTGCAAATATAGTTTATCTAAATATTCCTCAAAATAAATTAATGTTCACGTAACCCAAAATTAGACACTGGGCCATAGTCTCCTTCCAGATTGTATCTCTGTACCCTGTCAACTTATATTATTCTTAAGTTGAATGTCCAGGAGCATTGATAAGAACATCTCTAGTCCTAGGTTCTCCAAAATTTACATGAAGCATTAAAACAGAAAGAAACACAAAATTTAAAACAAATTAAAATCATATCTTTAGTCTCCATAGTCAAAGTAAAGCCATTAGCATTAAAAATTATTTTTTTAATTTGCCTTTGTGTCCTATTAAAGATTCAACCTAGGCTCTTGTACATGCTGAGCAAATGCTTAACCACCAGGTTATACACAAGACCCTGTAGGCTATTTTATTTTCTACTCCCAGAAAGAAGGAATTTTTTTTCCTAACATAAACATCTAGGCAAAATGTATGAGATAATTGTTTGTAGAAGGGTTGTTAGAGACTGTGCATGCTTCTGGTTCTCAAGAAAAGAGAAATGAAGCTAGTCAGTGCCCAAACTGCCCTGGTTGCTTGTTTTACCCAATTTTCAGAGCATGGTACAGGGGAATGTGCCATGACGCAAGAGAATCTAACAGCCATAATGAGGTAAGAAGACAGAACCTGTACTGGAGCCTTGTAGAGGAATGGATTTATGGAGCATGCAATGTAAAAGGGCACCCTGCAGAAAAGCAGCCCCAGAAACTTATGCACAGCATCCCTGACAGCTATCTTTATTTATTTAATTTATTATAGTTTATTCAGATTACATCCCAATTGTTATCCCTTCATTTACATCTTCTCAGTCCCATCCTCCCTCCCTCCCTCCCTCCCTCCTCGGCCCTATTCCCCCCCACTAGACCTCTGACAGGAGGGGACCTCCTCCCCCACCATATGACCACAGCCTATCAGGTCTTTTATTAAATACTAAGCCTTATGTATGCAGACTAAGATTTTCTAAGCCTAGTGCACCTTTTACTTTTCTGATGCCGAGATAACCCACCAGGACCAAGACAACCTTTAGAAAGAAGGATTCATTTGGTTTACGGTTCCAGAGGAATCATGGCCATCATGGTGGGGAAGCATGGCGGCAAACAGCAGCCTCGCTGCAAGAGATTTTGCTGAGAGATCACATTTTGAAACACAAGCAAGGAAGCAGAGAGAGTAAACTGGTAGGAGAGCAAAGCCTCACTCTCTCAAAGTCATGCTGCAGTGCAGTACATCCTCCAGTAGGACCGCATACAATCCTGAACATGGCCAAACAACACCATCAACCAGCTATTAAAACGCTCATCAGTGTGAGACATGTATCTGATTCAAATCTCGATAACCAGGCCAAAAAAAAAAATCATAATAACATCTAATGAGTGAGTTCTACAGGCGTTGAAACAACTGGTTTTCGCAGCATTATGAGCTCCACAATTTACAGACGCCACACAAGCTTGTAAACACTGTGTTAGAACAAGGAAAAGGCTTCATTCCTTCCCTGAACAACAGGTCCATGGAGAGTCTAGAAATGCCACATAGTGAGAGGTAAATTCGTTTAAAGAAAAAGGAAAGATGAAAGTGTTGAGTTCATTGAAGGATGGCATCAGCTTTGTTTGTGTGTTTGCTGAGTTTATTTGCTTGAAATTAATCTATATCTAGCCTAGGCTGACTTTAAACTCATCATTTTCCTCGATCAGGCTCTTTCTGTTTCTATCATCATTAAGGTTGGAAATAATTCTCATAACATTCTTACATCATTACCTGCGCTTATAAAAAGGTAACAATACATAAATAACAACACAAAAGTGTCTATTATCATGGGGAAAAAAGCAATTTGTTACGTATGGTATATTCAGAAGCATAAAGATAAAATGGAATGAACTTGACAGGGGCAGTGGCGCACGTCCATTAACTCCGCCTCTTAAAAGGCAAGGTCAGGAGGCTCCCTATGAGCTGGTATATACGGAGACTTCCAGGTCAGCCAGAGCTACATAGGCAAACTGTTAATCCTGGGCTCTGTGCAGTGGCGGTAAGGGGTACAGGGGTAGGTGGGGGTGTAATCAAATCCGAGATTGTCCAACTTAAAAAGCTGTATGTGAATGAACTCTAGGCTGGACAGCAGGCTGTCTCCAGAGGGGTAAGAGGGTTGGCTGTTATTTATTGTTAAAAGGACACAATGAAGTGAAGAGGAAAAAAGGTGAGGGTATGCATCAAACAAATGGGGTTGCAGGCAGTCGCAAAGGCAGAGGTACACATCAGTGAAGGGGGGTTACAAGCAGTCTGCATCAGACAAGGAACTTGCTACTAATTCCAAATTGTGGTCTTAACCAGGAGGGATGTGAGCTAGATTTTAGAAGCAAGCAAACTGCTTTAAGTACAAACAAAGTCAATCTTGGAAGGTATGTTTTCTGTTTTAGTCTTATTTAAACATGGGAGCTATTTGTTTTGGTCGTTTCTTTTTTTTTTTAATTTAAAGCAAGCAATTATTAAATATTAAAACTGACCAATATATGTACTTTGCTCAGGTCCATTCCCTCGAATTTCCCTGCTGGAATGGCCATGAGCTACCAATTCGCAGCATTCCAGGATGGTTCTTACAGGCTGATTTGCAGACATCACAAAACATTACCTACGAAACAAGCAAGCAAAGAAGGGACAAAATAACTGATAGAACATATTACATGATCAATAAAGTTTACTATGTGATGCTGTATGGAGAAAGACAGATACTGCGTGGGGATCATGTTTCTGTGGCTGCTTTTCCTTTTCCTTTTTCAGGAGGCCCAAATTTGGTCCCCAGCATGCACATCAAGGTGCTCACACACTGACTGTAAACCCAGCTTCGGAGGCTCTGAGGCACTCTTCTCAGTCCACCGCTGCTCATTCTCATGGGCACACACACCATGCTCACAAACAGAATAGAGAAAAATAAACCATTACTTTTAAAAGTAAGACATAGTCTATGTAAATGTTTATACCCCTCAGAAGAGGGCTGAGATGAGAGCCATACCCAAGCTTTATGAATATATGGCTTGGGCTGAGCCCAGAGCATTTCAATATAGCTACTGCTAAGGCTAGCCATGGAAGCTTCTAGACTCCATGCAATCTAATCTTCTGCATGCCAAGATCTAGAAGGCTTCAGCTTCCAGCCAGCCTGCTAACCCAGGCCTAGAATGCTTTTAGCCTCCAAGACTTATTTCTGAGTACGCTCACTACTTTTTAGTATTTTCTGAACTCTGGCTGGTTCAAGTCAGATGTTCTGTTCTGGATCAAAACTCTTCTCCAAGATGACTGATTCAATTTGGCTTCTCTCTACTTTTCACTGAATTTCTCTACTTGGAAAAACTGACTCTGACCTCCATGAACTGAACTGCACTCAACTGAACTGCACCAAACTGCACTCAAGTCCAGACTTTGTTCTCTCTCTCTCTCTCTCTCTCTCTCTCTCTCTCTCTCTCTCTCTCTCTCTCTCTCTCTCTCTCTCTCTCTCTTTGTTGTTCTTAAATAGCTTGTTTTTCCTGTCTATTTTTATGAGACTTGGGCGTATCCTATCTCTGACTCATTCTGTCAAATCTTTCTCTGATTTGTCACTTTGTCTGCTCCTCAATTAGACATCATTGTGTATACTAAATTCCAGACAGAGGGTTTAAAGGTGTGTTCTAATGGCACATCAGTATTCTAGTGGGATCACACAGACCTAGGTCTTTGGATGTGATCCCATTCCAGAGCAGCCATGTTGCTGAATTAAAATTCCTCTATAGTCTATAAAAACGTCTCCTTTGCAAATATTTAAAAGTAGATCTTACACTTCCTTTTATGATAAAACTTGTCATGAATGATGGGTCAATCTCTTCATCTTAAGGATAGTTCATTATTTGGATTGCTGTATGGGATGAAATCAATACTCACTGAAGTGGACATGAACCAGGCAGGCTGTTTGTTTTACAGAGCTAGGGAGGAAACCCAGGGCCTTCCTCATGGTAGGCAAGCACCCTTGCACTAAGAAATATTCCTAGAACCAACACAAATGATCTATAAAAAGAAAACTACTTGAAATAGGAAAAAAAAGGTTTTGTTCTTTGGAACACTTGAGTTGATTAGAAAGTGGAAAAAGACATTTGGGGGAAGATATTTTTTAATTGTGATTTGAGAAGAATATGAAATAAGTGATATATGCAGTGGTTCAAATTTATAAAATTTTACACAAAAATGTCTTCTTTGTAATAAACTAATATTATGCAAATTGCCTATATACCAGGAGCTTTAAACCAGAATGCTTTTTATATGTCCTCGATCTTTTGATATATGTGAGTCTGTACTGTACCTGATGTCCTACCATATATAATAACTAATAATGCTTAGGCCTTTTCTCTTCTTCCTAAAATGGTGAGAGTGTGTATTGATGGTCCTGCTGACATCATAATACTTATAGGTAAAATGCTAATTTCATGTATTTTATCCTCAGGTGTATTTTTAAAAATTTTTTATTAATTTATTCTTGTTACATCTCAATGATTATCCCATCCCTTGTATCCTCCCATTCTTCCCTCCCTCCCATTTTCCCCTTATTTCCCTCCCCTATGACTGTTCCTGAGGGGGATTTCCTCCCCCTGTATATGCTCATAGTGTATCAAGTCTCTTCTTGGTAACCTGCTATCCTTCCTCTGAGTGCCACCAGGTCTCCCCCTCCAGGGGACATGGGCAAATATGAGGCACCAGAGTATGTGTAAAAGTCATACCCCACTCTCCACTCAGCTGTGGAGAATGTTCTGCCCATTGGCTAGATCTGGGTAGGGGTTTAAAGTTTACCATCTGTATTGTCCTTGGCTGGTGCCTTAGCTTGAGCAGGACCCTTGGACCCAAATCTGCCTATCATAATGTTCTACTTCTAGGTTTCTAGGACCCTCTGGATCCTTCTACTTTGCCATTCTCCCATTCTTCTCTCATCTAGAGTCCCAATAGGATGATAATGAGTAAGTTAACCCAGAAACAGGAAGACTCAAAGGGTATATACTCACTTATATCTGCATACTAGCCAAAGGGGCATATCCCACGAAAGTCTTCACTTACCAGGAAACTGGCTCAGATGCATTTTTAAGAAATGCAATACATATTATTTGTATTTTTGTTCAGCAGATGGACAAAGGCTTAGAAGACAGATGCAAACATAAATCCTCATTTGCCATCCCCAGTGCATTGATGATCGAGAGTGCATTTTGATACATACATGAAGGAATAGATACACAAGGGAGCTCAGAGAGATGATAGTATTGATGATATGATTGGTTCTGACAATTGTTTATAATTTAAAAGCATAGATAATCAAAACTAATGTGATAGATAAATATGCATATTTTAAAGGCTTGTTTTGAAGATGAGGTTGAAGTTGAAGATATCTGTGAACAAATGTATGTTTCAGTGGACCTATATGCTGGTACCTAAAACAGCTTGGTAAAGAATCATTGCCATATTGTTAAAATGAGTATTTGAAAACTCACAGTGCTGTAAGAAGCTGAACGTAATTTCACTTATGATAGGCATTGCTCTATCCTAAATACTGGTGAGTATTCTTGAATGTGCTATGAATGAACATGAGCTAAACTCATTCTAAAGAGATGTGGGTGTCAAAAATGCAAGAGACAGATCTACCTTCAAATTTCTAAAGTAAATTGAAGAAATTACCAGTGATGTTTCACTAGAGAGTATGGAAGCTGCCATAAGTACATCTTTAACTCAAGGAGAGATAGAAGAATAAAGAGCTGCTGGCAAAGCTGGATTGAGCATTTATCTTTGCAAAAGGGTTATTTTCAGGCATCGTGAACTTGAGTGACCCTGCTGGTCAGCAAATGAATAATGTTTAAAATCACTTGAATGAAAATTTATTGGCCTCACAACAGAAACAAAAACTATGTAATACACTTGGGAGTATAACAACTTTTTAAAATCATATAGTGCATGCATGTATTCTATGACCAGTTGGAGTCATGTTTCTGTTTCCTTGATTTTGTTTTGTATTTCTTAGAAATGTTCTGACACTATTGCCCCAGGTTGACCTTGAACTTGCCAATCCTTTCCTTTAGCCTCTAATGTATTAAGATTACAGACCTATGAAATTGCTCCAGACATCTTGCATTCTGTAGAATGAATAAATAAAATAATATATATTTCTTGTCATCATTTTTTTGCCTTAGAAGAATATCTGGTTATAAATTTGGGCATATTATTTTGGTATATTGTCTATGATTTAATTTACTTATTTATTAACTTTACATACCAATCATAGCCCCTCCCTCCTCTTCTTCCAGTATTCCATCACTTCTTCCCTCCCACTAATACCCTCATAGGAACCCACCTACACCAGCACATCAAGTCTTAGCAGGGTTTGGCGCATCCTCTCCCACTGACAAGCCAGACAAGGCTGGTCAGCTATGGGAAAGGGATCCAAGGCAGGCAATAGAGTGACAGACAGACCCCCTCCAGTTGTTAAGGGACCTACATGAAGACCAAGTCGCACATCTGCTACATATGTGCAGGGGTCTTAAGTCAAACCCATGTAAGCTCTTCAGTTGGTGGTTTAGTCTTTGTGAGCCCACATGGGCCCAGGTTAATTGACTCTGTAGCTCTCCATGTAGTTTCCTTGACCTTACTGGCTCCCTCAATCTTCCCCTCCACACAGTTCCACAAGACTTCCCCAGCTCTAGTTAATGTTTGACTGTAGGTCTCTGCTTCTGTTTCCATCAGTTTCTTGGTGAGGCGTCTCAGAGGACAGTTATGCTAGGCTCCTATCTTCAAGCACAAATGATCATTAATAGTGTCAGGAGTTGGCTCTTTCCCACAGGGTGGATATCAAGTTTGGCCAGTCTTTATCTCTGCTCCGTCTTTATCCCTGCATATCTTGTAGGAAAGACAAACTTTGGGCCAAACATTTTTGGGTGGTTTGGTGTCTCCATCCCTCCACTGGAAGGCTCACCTGACTATAGAAGATGGCCACTTCAGGCTCCATATCCATGAGGCCAGGGAGCCATGCAACCAGAGCGTGTTAAGCAACAGAGCTGCAATTATAAAAAATGAGGACAAAGATCATGTTTGATTGAACTTTCATTGCAATAGGGAAGTAAGACAATCATTGTGTAAGGTAATTTCTGATTAAGGTAAACTATACTGGGAAGCAGAGGCTACCAAAGCCTCCATGAGGAGGTAAAGCCATCACCTGAGATACAAGGAAGAGGGGAAGCCAGTCATGGCCAAGCTGACAAGAAGGGTTGGGAGAGCAGAAGGTGGTAAGCCCCAGGCAGGGAAATCTTTAACAGAAACTTGGAAAGTCCTATGTAACTGCAAATCAAAATCCTGACCTAGCACTAAGCATACACATCAGAACAGTAGAGGAAGAACAGCAGCATTCATCTAAACAGAGATGAGTAGATTCAGGTTCGAGGACCCATTAGGAAAGTTGTCACAACAGAAGATATGCTTGGTTTGAAATGTCTCACTCTCCGGACTATAATTTTTGAAACAAAATGGCTTAAATGTCTCATGTGTGTTTAGTGTTAATATTCCATGATACTACAAAAGAGTTAATAAACTAATTACTGTTTTATTAAAGTGAATATAGATGATATCAATGCTTTGGTACACTCTTAATAGCACAAGACACTACAAACAAAGGAACTCCAATGATATAGAATGGCAAACTATATTGATAAATTCTTTGATCAATGCTTTGTTGCCAAAGGTGAAACAATCAAAAGAAACCCTCTAAGCCCCTTCTGGAACCTGAGCTTACAAAGACATCAACCAAAAGTGACTCTTGTTATGCAGAAACTAATTCCTGTGCCACAGGATTTTTTTCAATTATGTGTTTGGTGAGTAAAATCTTAAGAATATTGCAACCAAAATACTGAACAGTTAATCTGTTTTATGTCTTGTGGTGAAACAGATATCACAAATGAACTCAAATAATAAAAATTCCTAAATTCTTGTGTGTGTGTGTGTGTTTCAAAATGATGTGTAAAGGTCCTTGAAGGTCTTCGATTTCTTTTTCCAGAATTAATGAACACATCCACATTACCCTCACCAGCATGAAGAGGACATCATAGTACCAGTCTACCCACATTCAGGTCGGCAGAGTGAGCCTTGGGAGAAGGTCCTGATTCCAACTGCAGATGGTATCATGCTGAAATGCGCAATGATAAGAAGGAGGTAGACAAATAAGCTTGCTTAAAATCTTACAGGAGAAGATACAATTCACATTCTAAATTATCCTGAGCAACACATAAGGAACTGCTAATATGTATGGAAGTGAGAAAGGAACAATTTCTGTGTATCAAAGAGTGTGACGGAATAGATCTCGAAGGGTACACAATGTGAGACTAATATTCACACATTGTAGGCAACGGCAAAAAATTTGGCTCATTTGAGCCTGAAAAGAAGTAAGAAGGGCCCCTATTGCTCCAATTTTGACCATTTGGGAATCAAAGCAAACAGTGTCCTTTAGAAGTCAGTGTTCTTACATACTTAGTCACTCTATTGTAATTCTGTAAGAAAAATATTTACCAAATCACCATGATATCTCTATTTAATAGTTCATATGAAATAGAATATTGATATACACAAATATAACTAAATTTACTTGTATTTTACTTTCTTAGCCTAATATGTTTTCCTTTTAAATGTCCCAGTGTGTATTGTTCGCCCATCCCTTTTCAAGATAAAAGTGTAACCTTTATTAAAAATGAATTTCTAATGTGTCATGTGATCAATAGATATAAGTACCTTCATTTTTTATATTAGTCTAAGGCTATTTTCCTTTTACTGTTGTATAAACAGGGAATTGAAGGGTAAAATAGTTAAAACTTAATGCTATAGTGCTAATGTGGCTTTTAAATCACGTCAGCTGCAATCACTGCATTATAATTAACAATTTATTGAACCAGCAATAAAATGAACATCACATTACTTCTTAAAGCAGCAGAATAAAATGGCTAATAAATAGCATAAGCCAGACAAATTGCAGAGTAATAGAAATTTTCTTAAGATTTATGGTGTGCAGAAAGATGGATGTGCTATTAGTAGGAGCTCCCATACTTGACAAAATTCTTTCACAAAGACATTGTTACCAGGCATGTCAGAGTTCACAAGTCTAAGTGGTTTATCCAAATTTCAGTTCTGTGCTATTACAGTGGAAAATACTCATTACAAGGTTTTGAAACTGCAAGCAGTGTGTACATTTGCCAACATTCAAACTGCTACTGCCAAAAAGATACTAAAATATTTTATAAACTGTCAAATAACAAGTCTGCTAGCTTAATCTGAATCTATTTTATATGATACAGACTGTAAAACTATTACATTAATTCACTTCCTAAAAAACTTTTAAGAGCAGAAAGCAGCCTGTCTAGAGCTGAACAAAGCAACTGCATTTTACCTTTTAAAATCCTGGCGATGTCATCCTTAGTTGGGAAAGCACGATTGTGTTCTTGGAATGAAATCATACTCCTGTTAACAATGGACGCAGAAACAGGAGCTATTAAACAAAGTGAGATCTCAGAAATATTTAGGTTAGAGTCCAGCTGCTCAGTTTATGGTAATAAAAAGAAGATTCCAAGGCTTGTGCTAGAATATGGTCTATGAGCCTTTGTTTCTGACATGAAGAATAGCTCATAATCTAGAGTAAAAAATAAAATGTTTTTATTATATGCCTTATAAAACCATTAACAATATGGTATAAAGAATTTATTTTAAGCATTAAACTTTAATTATTATTATCAGTAGTAGCAATCAGAGTAGCACCTACCACCATGATAATTATAGTCACATAGGAGCTCCTCTACAAAAAGAGTTACTCTCGAGATTGCTTCCACCACTTAGTTTAATCAATAATGAGGGTCATTTGGTGTGTGTAAGTTGACATGAACTCATCAAGCATTTGCTATGCATCCTAATTCCAAAAATCAACACATTTAAAGGGAAATATGTATTAATATGTATATTGACTCCTTTTGGAAGTTGATTCCTTTATATTGAGTTGCATGGCCTTTTCTAAAATGTATTCATGTTAATAGCAACATGTTAAAATTTTTATTTTCTCTAGGTTAATTCATACGGCATCAACTAAGATAAGAAGGTCGTCACTGTGTCACATTAAAGATAAAAATATGTAGATTTCATATCAAGTATGAAAACACAGTCTTTAAGGACTAATTTGATGAGAAACAAACCCATAACTGATTTTATTCCTTTTCTTCTTGTGTCTTCTTCTTGTCAGTATGTTGGGTTTACTGTCCTATCTGTCCTCTGTCTGTTGCTGCCTGAGGGCTGTCCAATAACCGGCTGTCCCTTACAAAACAGAAACAAGAACAGTTCAGAAACCACGGCATGGTAAAGAAATGAGGGATGGAATAGCTGGATCTTAGGTAGCCTTACTCCCAGTTGTCTGAAAAAGCACCAGACTGATTTCTAAAACAGTTGTACAAGTGTGCACTCCCACCAACAATGAAGGAGTGTTTGCCTTTCTCCATATCCTCACCAGCATATGCTGTCATAAGAATTTTTTTTATCTTAGCATTTCTGATGAGTATAAGACAGAATATACCCAAAAGATGCTGCACCAGACAAAAAGTACATATGCTCAACCATGTTCATAGCAGCCTTATTCATAATAGCCAGAACATGGGAACAACCTAGATGTCACTTCCATCGAAGAATGGATGAAGAAACTGTGGTACGTTAACACTATGTAATACTACTCAACTATTAAAAACAAGGAAATCCTGAAATTTGCAGGCAAATGGATGGAACTAGAGATGATCATCCTGAGTAAGTGAACCTAGGCCCAGAAAGATACACATGGCATATACTCACTTATAATTGGACACTAGCCCAACAGAGACATCCCCTGAAAGTCTTCATTTAGCCAGGGATTGGGACAAATACTGGGACTCCCTATTGGAATGCCTGGTGAGAGAGATAAGGAAGAATGGGGAAATAGAAGCATCCAGAGGGTCCTAGAAACCTACAAGTAGACCTTTAAGGCCGGTGAATCTGGACCCAGGCAGGTCAGCTCAATCTACTGTATCAACAAAGGATAATGCATGCAGCAAACCTAGAACCCCTATCCATATCTAGCCAATGGGCATCACATTCTGCACAATTGCGTGTAGAGCAGGGACATGAACTCTGGTGACTCCTATTTCACTACTTCTCCTTGGTGGGGAGATCTGGTGACACTCAGTTGAAGAGTAAGCAGGCTACCAGGAAGAGACTTGATAGACTGTGATCTTATAGTGGGTGACAAGGTCCCCTACTGTCACATACCTAGGGGAGGAGAATAGGATAAAAGAGGGAGGGAGGGGAAACGGGAAGATACCAGTGAAGGGATCACAATTGAAATGTAATCTGAATAAATTACTTAAATAAAATTGTTTTGTATTTGTGGTTTTTCTTTTCTTTTTTACATTTTTTAAATTTATTTATATTACATCTCAATTGTTATCCCATCCCTTGTTTCCTCCCATTCCTCCCTCCCATTTTCCTCTTACTCCCCTCCCCTATGACTGTGTATGTGGGGTACCTCTTCCCCCTGTATATGCTCATAGGGTATCAAGTTTCTTGTTGGTAGAATAAAAACTAAAAAAGAAAAAATGAGGAAGGTTTTACAGAAATCTCATTAGCCCAGCTAGACCTGAAGTAGTCAGAAAAACAAACAGGACTGCAACCATTCCTTATCAAGGTATATCTGCATGTTTTCCAACATCTGTGGCAGACACTTATTGTTTAAATTTGATTCCAACAAGTTGACTATTTTCAGCAGATGATTGAGACAACATACATAAATACATAGATGCATTACACTAGGCCATGGCTTGCATGAGTATATATCTTAAGATTAAAACTATACATTATTTTGTGGTATAAAGCTAATTGCCTTTGAAATCCAGTTCAAGTAAGGTTGGCTGTTACATTGTTCTCACAAAGGCAGATTAAACTCAAATAGGCTGGAACCATAGCAATATAGCAGATTAAAAACACAGTCTTCAATGGTCTCAACTGGCTGTTAACTATGTTGTGATGCTCAACAAAAGATCAGTGTACTTGAATGCAAGAGACATTTTTATACAATTGTAACCCTACACATCAGTATTTCCTAGAGAAATGTAATATTGGGACTAAAATTAAACTAAGAAGACATGGTTTTTTTGTTTTTTTTCTTTTTTCTTTTTTTTTTTTTTTTTTTTTTGCTAGGATGCATTATAACTCCCTTATTCCAATAGTCTGATATTAACATCCATTTCATACTTTTCAGAATAGAACATTAGAATTCAGTTTTAATGTTTCTTTGTAGCTATTTGCAAGTGCCTACAACTGTAGAATATGTGAACTTCTTAGAATATGATTCTGGAACGAATATGTGTATTTTTGCATATCAACCTTGCTCGAATTCCTTCCAGATGTCTTCTGAATTGAACCATTGCATTTTTGTTCTAGACTATTGTGTAGTGAGCAACTTTAGATATTTAAGTCACTTGTTGTCATGGAGGCAAAGAGCAGTCATACTTATTACCCAGTGTGAGAGCTGTGGTTTCATGAGCTAGATGTGCCTCTTCTGCTTTGAGGCCATTGTGTGTGTGTGTGTGTGTGTGTGTGTGTGTGTGTGTGTGTGTGTGTGTGTGTGTGTAGCTTTCTTGTTCCTCTTTGTATCACCTGATGAGAATTGGGCATTGAATAATGTGTATGGAAAAATTCTCTCCAGGTAACACTAATATTTGGACCATTTAACTCCAATATTTCTAAGTCAGATTATTTCATGGCTTTGGGAAGTATCCACTGACTTCAAGCACTATAATTGTCAATTTACAAGGTTATATTTTGAACAGTTATGAACAATTTCAGAGAAGATGCACGTGAGGTATATATCCAAATTTTATTTGAATTATTTTCCTATATTCTTAATAGCTTACCACTATGTGCCTGAAAAAAAAAACTGGTGGAAAACAATCTGCTAGTGATTTATTACATGCTAAAGAACTATCCTAGGAGGGAGACACAATGAGATGATAGAAAATGCTTTGTTTTTCCATTCTTAATGGTGAAAATGATTTTTTCATTCTTAGAAGCTCTATAGAAAATATTATATTATATTACATTGCATTACATTACATTACATTATTATTATATTGAAGACTAAATGTTAACAACATAAGGCCAAGAACTTAAGTACAATTTCAGAAGCAAAAGTCGATCACTGTGTGGAAGTGACAGGGTCATTTAGTAAGACATTATTGAAGGAGAATTGGCTAAGGTTAAGAAGAAGGATTAGAGATATGACTCATCAATTAAGAACACGTACTGCTCTCAAGGCGGTATAATCAATTTGTTTCCCAGCACCCACAGAGGCTGGTTCACTACTGGAATTCTAGCTCCTTGTCTGGAGTCTCCATCTATCCGCACTCACATACACATACCCTCCATTCCCCAAAAGACACGTACACATGCATGATTAAAAACAGATATTTCTGGGAACCTGCTGTCCTTCCTCTGAGTGCCACCAGGTCTCCCCCTCCAGGGGACATGGTCAAATATGAGGCATCAGAGTTCGTGTGAAAGTCATACCCCACTCTCCACAGGGGGAGGTAATCCCCCTCAGGAACAGTCATAGGGGAGGGGAATAAGGGGAAAATGGGAGGGAGGGAAGAATGGGAGGATACAGGGGATGGGATAACCATTGAGATGTAACAAGAATAAATTAATAAAAAAATTAAAAAAAAATAGATATTTGAAAAGAAGGATTGAAATAAGCAAGATGGTATAGGTAAACTGTAAAACATGTGGAACTGCTCTGTGCATGCCTGAGAAATATATAAGAAACATTTTATTTTTATTAAGAATATTAGAGAAATATACTAAAATATCTGGAAGTTAATTTGAGAACTTACATCATATCTTGTGGCCCAAGGCACATTATTCACATCACAAATCTTTGTTGTAATTCCCTTTAAAAAAAACACACAATTCATGTCTATTATGATGGGTAAAACATAGGTCAGTATTTAGCTTTTATAGCTATACAGAAATATGAAAGCCACATCAATTGTCATCTTTCTCCATCTCATAAACCCTATGACGCACTGTTTGTGGCTTTTGTTTGCATGTTTGTGGATTTTTTTATTTGTTTGTTTCTGTGTGACCCAAAAGCCTATACTGAGCTCTGATGTTCTTCAATCTAAATTTGCAGATATGTATTCCTACAGGCATTTGTTATACTCAATGTGTATGCTTTTATGCTTAAGCACATATGCCAATTATCTTAGAACATGGTATTCAACAAATTATGCACACATATCACTATTAATAAAATAAGCAAAGAAAGGTGCTTTGATATTAAATTAAAATTGAATTTTTGTGTAAAATATTAACTAGCCATAAAAAATAACTATTAAAAATAAGGTTTTCAATATTTGGAGACAATTGGGGCATTCCCTAGCAATTTGATAATTTCTAGTTTTCTTTATTTCTTGTCTTTACCCCCAGTTTACACCATTTTCCAGGAAATCATATGGATTATTTGTCATCAGTTAAAATACTAAATAATGAAAAACTTTGTACCCCAAAGCTTACTCCGTCTTGAAAACAACCTAGTTACAATCCTCTCACAGGACATCGCATGCCTATTTTCCAGTTAGTGTCCACACACAGATCAAAGGGTACAGAAACTGTTTATATAAACATTATTTACCTCTTAAAGTGGTGGCTATATTTTGTAACAACAAAGATGAACCTTGAACACATGTATTAACTAAATAAAGGCAGAGACAATAATCATCAACTCGGTCTCACTCATATATAAAATGTCAAAACATTGAACTCGTAGGAACTGCTACCAGTAATATGACGGCATGAAAGCGGTGTGATTTTTGTCCAAGATTGCATAGATTCATTTAGAACGAAAGGTAAACTCATAGGATCTAAAGTCTACAATGATGACTTCATATATTAAATTTCATTGTATATTTTAAAGTAATTAACAGATTAAAATTTAAGAAATCAAATGATGATAATGTGCAACACTTAGTTATAATTAGCTATGATATAACATATGATATGATATATTTGATACACATGTATCAAACCATCATCCTATAATTTAAAAAATTTACAATTTTTTATTTGCCAAATAAATATGAGGACAAAATAAAACATGTCAAATAGAGTTTGCAAATTCTTTCTTTTACTAAAAAATATATTTGACTACACAAAATGTCAGAATGTGATCTGAAATTTAAAAAGTCAGTTCACCTCAAGATCTGGCTATACATATGTTATGTATATAACCAAACATGATTCACTCTATCACAAGGACCCTTGATCAACCATGTTCACTGTTGCTCTACTTATAATAGTGAGAAATTGGAAACCACCTATATGTCCTTCATCATGAAAATGGGGAAAGAAAATGTGGTATATTTTCACAATAGATGCAAATGTAAACAATTACACAGCTGTAAAAAAAATTATATCATGAGATTTGCAAGCAAATGTGTAGAACAAAAAAGAAATCATCTTGAATTAGGTAACACAGAGCAAGAAAGCTCAGTATGGTATGTACTTGCTTATACATGAATATTAGCCATTAAATAAATGATAACCAAGCTATAATCCATACACCCAGAGGGGTTAGGTATAGAGGAAGGGACTAGGGAGACACATGGATACCTCTGACATGGCTGGAATATGCTCGGGCAGTGGAGGCTCAAAGCCTAAGAGTCTCTACCCAATGTCTGCTCTGACTTAAGGCCTACTCCCTGAGATGGAATTTATTTGGTTTCACCATGGTTCTGGGCTATCTAGTATCTGGTTCTTGGTCACCCAAGTGGTGTCAGGGTATAAGTTATAGTGTCTATGGTACAGGAAGGTACTTTTCATGCTACCAAAAGACAAACAAACACCAACACAGCCACAAAACCTTTGATCTACAAGGCTGTCTTGCCTAGGAAAACACGCTAGGGCAAAGGTGGCACAAAACTCACAAGAGTATCCATATGATGTCTGATCTGACCCAAAGCCCACTCCCAAGAGCTAGACCAGACACTAGAAATCCCAGAGACCCCGGGTGAAACCAAATACTACTAGTCTAACAAACAAGCAAACAAACAAACAACAAAAGTAACTACTGTGATAAAAAAACAAGTACTAACACTATTCTGAGTTATTCATACATAGATCACTGCTTTATTCAGCTGTCACCAGAGAAGCTTTTTCCTGCCACAGGTGAGGACAAATACAGAGACCCACACCCAGACATTACACTGAGAAGGATGACTTTGGAATACAAAATTCTAAATAGGATGTCTTCATCAACAAATCTTTTTTTTTTTAATTTTTTTTTATTTTTTTACATTTTTTTCTCCTTTATTAATTTATTCTTGTTACATCTCAATGGTTATCCCATCCCTTGTATCCTCCCATTCTTCCCTCCCTCCCAATTTCCCCTTATTCCCCTCCCCTATGACTGTTCCTGAGGGGGATTACCTCCCCCTCTATATGATCATAGGGTATCAAGTCTCTTCTTGGTAACTTGCTGTCCTTCCTCTGATTGCCACCAGGTCTCCCTGTCCAGGGTACATGGTCAAAGGTGAGGCACTCTACAGAACAGGAGATAGAACAAGTGTAAGGGCCAGAAGGGATGGAGGACCTACTAGGAGAAAAAGGCCCTCTAAATCAACTGAGCAAAGTTGTAAGAATTCACAGTGATGGAAGTCCTAAGCACAGGGCCTACATGGGTGTGCATCAGGGCCTCTGAGTATATATTATAGCTTTCAGTTTAAGTGTTTTTATGGGACTCTTGAGTGTGTGAATAAATAGATTTATGATTCTTACGCTTTCTCTGGGGAAATTTTCCTTTTTTTTTTTCTTTCCTTTGGACTTTCTAACTTTGATGCGATGGATTTTGTTTTATCTCACTATATTGTCTTATTTCATGCTTTGCTGTTATCTTTTAGAATGCTGTTCTTTTGTCACGAGAGACAGGAAGGGAGTGTAGGTAGGTGAAGAACTGGGAGGAGCTGACTGAGGGGAAACTCTAAGTAGGATATATTGTATAAGGAAATGTAGACAGGAAAAGGATCTATTTTAAATAAAAATAAAATAAAATAAAATAAAAAGCCAGTTCAAGATTAACCAAATAAGGAGCATAACAAAAAGTAATGCCTTCCACCCTTTAAGTAAAAAATAATGTTACCATAGTTATACCAACAGTAATATGAATCTAAATTACTGACTTGTTGATACTGGAGAGATGGCACATTGGTTAAGAGTATGTACTATTCCTGCAAAGTATTTTGATTCCCACCGCCCATGTCAGGCAGCTAACAGCTGTCTGTAACATCAGCTCCAGGCAACCTAACACTATCTTGCCTGTGCAGCTATTGCAATCATAGGTACAAATGGACACAGACACAGATGTATACAGATAATTAAAAATAAAAATTAAAGATTTAGGGTAAGGAAATACAGTTCTGAACTTTTAATGTCAACCAAGCATGAAATTTCTTGAGGAAGAAGATAGAATGATCTTATGAAATTGGCATTGGTTGTTGTTAATCAGGAAATCATCTATTTTGTTTGTGTAGGAAACATTCCAGTAAATGAAGCAAAAAAAAACCCTGCACAGGTTCTCACACAGATGCCCTCCCACAGTTGGGGCACACATATGTACTAAACTTATATTTACACACCTCTTCACCAGGTGGGACAGTTTGTATCATGTATCATGAAAATATGACCATGTAGCCTCATGGAGTGCCTTGTTTTTAAAAGAAATGTCAGATTAAAAAATTAATATATTTTCTGAAAGCCCTACTTATCCACAGAGAAAGACTGAATATTTGCCCCCTGTGTGGGCAATCATCCCTATCTGAAGGTATTCGGCATAAGGGGCACTTGCTAAATACAATTAGGAATGTCTTACACAAATGTCCTAACTTTGGGAAATGTCTAGAGCCCACTAAGATCATGTTGGGAATATTTTTCAGCAGTCATTACTAATGCATTTTCTTTTTCTTTCTTTCTTTCTTTCTTTCTTTGTTTCTTTCTTTCTTTCTTTTTTAAGAAATTAGTAGGCTAAAGCAGGAGGTGACACTATACAATGATATTTCCAACACAGAAGAGACTAAGGCAGATAGAGTTCAGGCCAGCCTGGGCTTTATAAGATGGATCTAAAAAACAAACACACATAAGCAAACAAGAGGATTACATGGGTTCACATATAATTCAATAATTTCCCAAAACTTTTAATATTGAAATTATGTATTATCTAGTGGTCTCTGAATCACTTGCCTTTACAGGTCACTAAAAAATTACAATTTAACAAAGGAAACCCCACTGCTCATATATAAACACTAAAACTTCAGTTACATAATTTTATATATAAGAAAATGAAATGGAGCTCCCTCTGAATTGACTCTATTGTCATGCTGTCAAACTGGTTGTGTAAAGACCGATTATGAAAAATGTTGAGTGTTAATATGCTTGTTTCTTTTTTATATAACAAACTTATACTCACAAATAACATAAAGACATGTCAGGAAATTATCAGAACACTCATATCTTTACACCAACCAAATCCCCAATTGAAAGGATTCTGAAGTTTCTAATCCATTGATCAAGTTGTTTAACTGATGAGCTAAACTTCTATCAGTCAGATTTAGACCCCTGTAGTCAACTCACCATAAAAGGATCTTTAATACAGCGATGAAAGAAACACTGCCTGAGCTATGTCAGTAACTCACATTTCCATGCCCACATAGACATTGCTAATCAATCATGGGGTGCTAAATTTTAGGATTTAGATAAAAAATCTCAGCCCTCTTGTCCACAACTCTTTACACTGCTACTACAAATCAACTAGACTAGGAATCAAGATGAAACCTATTTGCCATTCTTGATCTAGTGGCTTGTTTCACCTTTCTAATGACCTACCCTGCTGTGAATAAATTATCACTCAAAGCCAGCATCTTTAAACATTTCCCTCAGTGCTACTCTGAAGATGGAACTATCTCTCAAAAAGGTACACAGCTACCACTTTATGACCTCAACGTATCCTCAAGCTCCAACTTCCACCTTTCACTTTCAATCATTCAATTTGTCTAGTTTGAATTTTCCAAACATTCCAGGCTTTGCCCAGATCATCTTTGTTAATGCCAAATTTATCACAAAAAAAAAAATCACCTAGGTAACTAGATGTCACTGCTACTGTTCCTGTGGCCTACCTCTTAATGACTCCTTTCATTATTTTTGTAGAAACACACACATACACAAAACACACACACACACACACGCACACACACACACCACATATACACATATATATGTATACACAAACACACACACACACACACACACACATATATATATATATATATATATATACATATTTACTACCTACCCACCAATCTTCATTCAAGATAATAACAAAAAAAATCACAAAAATAAATCTGTAATCAAAATTTGATGATTATAATGATGATGAATAAAGATTAAGTGACTCTCACAATAGGACAGAGTAATTACTTAATATGGTACCAGAGAGAAACCATATTTACCTGATTTTGAGGCTGAGACTGGTGTTTTAATATAAACAGAATTGAGCAGAATAGCTCAGTTAGAAGTGTGTGGTAGGGCTGTAAAGATGGCTCAGCAGTTGGAACACCACCGACTGCTTGCTCTTCCAGAGGACCTGGGTTCAACATACAGAACTTGCATGGTTATGGGTAGCCATCTGTAGCTCCACCTCCAGGGTATCCAATGATCTATTCTGGCTGGCCTATGTGTGCACAAAGCACACATGTAATGCAAAGAGATATATTCAGGCAAGATGTCCATACAAAAAAGAAAATATTAGAATTGTTTTGTCTGCATGTATGTGTGCATGTATACATGGTAATATCTTTTACAAAAGTACTGTAGAATGGCTTGAATTAACCAAATTTGATTGTATATAATTTTCTTAATTATAATTTTCAAATTCTATTTTTCTAATGGAATCTGTGTGTGTGTGTGTGTGTGTGTGTGTGTGTGTGTGTGTGTGTGTGTGTGTACATGTGTGTGTCTCTGAAGATTTTAAAGGAAATCTTACCATTTTGGGTTGGCGTTGCTCCTCCCAAGAGCCAGACTACCAAGAAAACCTCATGCCAGGTACAAGAAATATCCTCTAATGCTGTTGGTCAAGGGAAACCAAGTAACTCCACAAACAATAAAGGGTATTGGAGTGAATGCCTCTCAGAATTTGAAGATAAGCCTGTACTGCTGATGAAATGGAACATTTTTGACTCAGAATCTGGAATAATTGAGCTGGATCTTACCCAAAGTCCTCCTCCCTGAAGATTTACTTTCATAGGACATCTAAGTGCTCTACAGCTGCCAAGGAGGAAAAGCAATCCATAGTCCTGCCCAACTGTGATGCCTATGCACAATGACCAGCACAGCATGATACCTGTGCAGGGTTGTTATATCTTGGAGGTAAGAAGCAAGTGTCTAGTTGGAGTTAAGGCCTTCTAAGTAAGAAGGAATTCATGCCTGGTTCCTTAAACCAAGCCAGCTACCCATGGTTGATCATCAACCTAGAGAATAACTACTGCTACTTTCTTAAATCAGTATAATCTCTAGCTTAATTCTTTTGGTTTTTACATTTAAACTTATTATTTATTAAAATTTGTTCAGATTATATCCCAATTGTTATCCCCCTCCCGTTGCCTGTATCTTCCAATTACCTCCCTCCTCCCTCCCTCCCTCTTCTGTCCTATTCCCCTCCCCTAGACCTCTGACAAAAGGAGACCTGCCCTCCCATATGACCATAGCCTATCAGGTCTCACCCAGGTAGCCTGCTTCTTCTTCCTCTGTGAGCCCACTGGTCCTCCCTACCAAGGAGAAGTAATCAAATCAGGGGCAGTCCCCATTCAACCCACTGTCATGGAGAATTAGCTGTCCATTGGCTATATCTTAGCAGAGGGTGTAGGTTTACCGCATGCATTGTTCTTGGTTGGTCCAACAGTTTGTGCTGGGTCCGGATCTGCCAGCCTTGATGGTCTCCTTGTGGGGCTCCTTTACCCTCTGGGTCTTCCATTCCCCCATTCTTCCATACCACTCTCAGCATTCCTACTAGAGTCCAGAAGCAAGTCCCAGCATCTGTCTCAATCCCCCACTGTTTGGAGTCTCTCAGAAAACATCCATGTTGGGCTAATACCCACTCATAAGCAAGTATATTCCATGTGTATCTTTCTGTGTCCGGGTTACCTCACTCAGGATAATCGTTTCTAGTTCCACCTGTTTATGTGCAAATTTCAATATTTATTTCTTTTTAATATATACATAGTATTACATTGTGTAAATGTACCACAGTTTCTTTATCCATTGCTTAGTTGAGGGACATCTAGGTTTTTCCAGATTCTGGCTATTTCAAATAAAGTTACTCTGAACATAGTTGAGCAAATGTCCTTGTCATATGCTTCAGCATCTTTATGTTATATACCCAGGAGTGGTATAGCTGGGTCTTGAGGTAGCGCTATTCCCAATTTTCTGAGAAAGAGCCACATTGATTTCTAAAATGGTTGTACAAGTTTGCATGCCCACCAGCATGCCCACATTCTCCCCAGTATGTGCTGTCACTTGAATTTTTGATCTTAGTCATTCTGGTAGGTATAAGATGGAATCTCAGAGTCATTTTGATTTGCCATTCCCTGATAACTAGGGACTTTGAGCATTTCTTTAATTGTTTCTCCGCCATTCATATTCCTCTTTTGAGAATTCTCTGTTTAGCTCTGTACCCATTTTATATTGGATAATTTGGCTTGTTGCTGTTTAATTTCTTGAGTTCTTTATATATTTTGGATATCTATCCCATCATAGTATCTAGGGATGGTAAACATCTTTTCCCAGTCTGTAGGTTGTTGTTTTGTTCAATTGATAGTGTTCTTGGCCTTACAGAAAGAAGATTTTCAGTTCATGAATTCCCATTCATTAATTTTGATCTTAGAACCTGAGCTATTGGTGATCTGTTCAGTAAGTTGCCAATGAATCCAAAGTTCTTTTCTGCTTTTATTTTTTTTTCAATCAGATTTAGTATCTGTTTTCATGGTGATGTCTTTAATCCACTTAGACGTTAGTTTTGTGCAAGGTGGTAATTATGGATCTATTTGCATTTTTCTCATGTAGACATCCAGTTAGACCAGCACCATTTGTTAAACATACTATCTTTTTTTCCATTGTATGGTTTTGGTGTCTTCGTCAAAAATCAAGTGTCCATAAGTTTGTGGGTTTATTTCTGGATCTTTGATTCAATTTCACTAATCAAACAGTCTATTTATATGCCAGTACCATGCTGTTTCTATTACTGTTGTTCTATAGTAAATCTTGAGATCCCAGATGGAGATTCCTCATGAAGATCTTTCTAGCTTAATTCTTAAAAGGTATCCTTATACCATCATATACATGTAGGTGTGAACTCTCATCAAAGAGGCTCTGTTCAGATGCAGGAAGTGCTTATAGAAAAAAACAACTGGTAAAAATGCAGAGAACAGCTGACTATGAAATGCCCCACCCTAATGGATATATCTACAATATCGCTCTTATACCTAAGCCTCAGAGAAAATGTCCTCAGAAAAGTACAAGATCCGAAGGACTATAGAGTATGCTGCAAGATTTAATCTCCTATGAATGACTGGTAAACTAAACAAATGAATGTTGCTGAGAAATAACAACACTGTAAGACCTGAGCAGTGACAGTCCCAGTTGATTTGCATAGGTGGTAGGGAAAATCATGTGGAGCCCCACTCTTAAAGCTAGAGCTACTGGCTATTAAAGATTTCTGAGAAAGGAATATGTCTCACCTGGGAAGAACACCCTAATTAGTTTTCAGTACAAAGTGGTCAGCCCTAAAACTGAACTAACACTAACTAGATATAAAAGATATGTATGTTTTTCTCATATATATATATATGTGAATGATAATTAAAGAAAGAAGATGTTGTGAATTTGAGATGGCTTTGGGGGAAATGGAGTGGGTGGAGAGAGGAGGGGATGTGGGAAAATGATATAAAAGTATTACTTATATATGAGAATTGAAAACTAGATAAACCATCAAACAGTTTATGTGTCTATCAAATAACCATCATCTTTTTGTATATGTGTAGATGAAAAGAACATTATGCAGGCGGTGTTAGTGCACGCCTTTAATCACAGCATTCAGGAGACAGAGGCAGGTGGATCTCTGTAACTTTGAGGACAGCCTGGTCTGCAGGGAAAGTTCCAGGACATCTAAGGCTACACAGAGAAACCTTGTCGTTAAAAAGGAAGGAAGGAAGGAAGGAAGGAAGGAAGGAAGGAAGGAAGGAAGGAAGGAAGGAAGGACAGAACACTGTGAAGCAATCATTTCAAGCCTTCATTCACAGACATTCAGTAGTGACTGATAAGCGTTTTTATCCTACATCCACAGTAACAAGCTTCTTGCTGTTATATTTAAAATGTTTCCCACTTTATATTAGAGTACTACATTACAAATTGTCTTCTGGAAACTTTGTGTGACACCTCCTATGTGTCTTTCTTTAGATAAATTCACCTTTTATTAATAGCTCCTTCCAGGAGTCAAGGCAAACTGCATAATTTTTGACAGGGCCCACTCCAAGATCCAAAGACAGCAGGTCTCACTTCTATTATATTAAATAATAATTGTGCTGCACAAGTGGGGCTGATGAATCTCTTTGACATAACTACTAGGGAAATTTCAAGACTAATATCCATTTAGAAGCTGACTAGCTCAAGGGCTCGGTAGACTTACACTTTTTTTCTTAAGTTCAATGTCATCTTAGCTATGCATGTACTGTGCCTGAAAAGTCCCTGATAGACACTTACGTACAAAGATGGAAATCTCCTAAATTTGCTTTCTTCTTTCTGTGCTGAACTGTCTATTGGCACACAGCATGAAAACTGGAGGAAATTCTCAGGAGTTGCCATGCTTCTATATGAATGTGAATTCTTTGCAAGTATAAGCAGTGACTAGTGTGAGTTGCCAAGTGACTGGAATTTTTTGGCCTTATCTTTGTTTGACAGGAGCTTAAAACACCACAAAGCCAGATGTGCTTAGATGGCCCAGAGGCCAAGGATATGAGCATCCCTGTCACCTCCAATGAAACCCAGTTATCTATTGAGTTCAGAGGCTAAGAAACGACAGTGAGAAATTTAATCCAGGTGGAATGACATATATATCTTTTTATCTTTATGATTCATTAAGATTCTAATGATCTATTACAAGACATGATGAGAACTAGGGTACCAAATAGATTTCAGTTTGATATTCCTTTAAGAATTTTTTTGAATTTCAAACAACAAAATGCAAGCATGTTTGTTTATGCAGAATAACCAAGTGTATTAACTGATAGGGTTGCAACATTTTCATATAATAAAAAAACTTTCTGATAACAATGGGACTACGTGCTTGCTGACCAGCACTTGACTCCAAAGTCCACATTTTTCTCTTCTTTAACATTGCTATTCAGCATAAGAATCTTTCTTTTACATTGGTAAAGTCGGAATTAGATGAGTCTGAACTGGCTATATATCTCTTACTTTCTAGCAAATTTCATTTTTCTACAAACGTTAGCTTCCATTTTTTTGTTTCTCTTTATTTTTGTTTGTTTATTGTTTTTGTTTGTTTGCTTGCTTATTTGTTTGTTTTTGAGATAAGGTTTCTCTGTGTAGCCTTTACAGACCTGGATTCACTTTGTAAACAAGGTTGGACTCGAACTCACAGAGATCCACCTGCCTCTGCCTCATGGAGTGCGAGGTTTACAGGCATGCGCCGTCATTGCCTGGCTAGTTTCCAATTTTTAATTCCTGCTTATTACTCACTGTACATAATTTCCTTTGTCATTCTATGTCTATTTAGTAAAAGCTAAAAACCAAGCATTTAGTCTAAAACAGCTAAACAATACAAAACAAAACAAAAAACTTCTGTGAGTCTACAATGCATATGTGCAGCACAATGTATAAACGTGTTCATTTAAGCAGAGCTACAATCCCAAATTTCAATATTAGGCAAATAAAATGAGTATATAAGCCATAGTTATGAAAGGTGAGAAGCAAAAAACCACCACAATCACACACAGTCTCTCTCTCTCCCTCCCTCTCTCTCTCTCTCTCTCTCTCTCTCTCTCTCCCTCCCTCCCTCCCTCCCTCCCTCTCTCTCTCTCTCTCTCTCTCTCTCTCTCTCTCTCACTTTCTCTCTCTCTCTCTTTCTCAAAACCTTAAAGAAGCATGCTAGCTAAACAAAACACCCTTCGATCAACTTTGCATTCTTGATTCGACAATTTCCAATTTCTATCTATGCTTTAAAAATTGAGCTTCCTTCCTCATTCAGCCAGTACAACAGACTGTTGACAAGTTTATCAGAGAAGGGATCAAACTAATCAGTTACAGTCCGTGCCAGACTTCTACACGGAAGTTGACATCTCTGGAAAAGCATGTTTGTAAGTGCTTTCCCACATCACTGCAGCAGAAGAAAGGAAATTTGGTGAGGGCAAACTAGAAGATAACACAGCGGAGTGTCTTGTTTCTGGCTGTTCTACGGTTTGGCTCTGTAGCAATTACCTCACGACATACAATTTAGAATTATGCCTTTGTGGCAGACGCATTTTTATTTTTCTCTTTGCCATGAATATGTCTGAGAAACTGCAAAATAAAAATGCAAAGTAACAACTATATTTAGATCCACTCCCACACAGACTCTAAAGCTTAATATTTCACTGAGCACCACATGCAAAGACTGAATTAATATCCATAACTCGTCCATATCACTCATGCTTCAAGGTTTGTCATTATAGATTTCTTTGACCTACATACTTGCAAAATTAGCTAACAATAGTAATCTTTCTTTAATATAACATTAGTTTGTACTTCATAAGAAAAAAATCACTAGATATATTTCCCTTTTGACTATATATATTTACAGAAATTTCATTGATGTTGCAGTAAATGACAGATATCTACCTAATAAAAATTAAATACATATAATTTAAAAAATTATTTATAATTCACTGTTATGCATCAAGATATGCATAATATTGAAATCATGTATAATACTAGTCTCTCTTCAACACTTCAATCAATCAGTTATGGGATGGTGCAAATCACTAAGCACCAGTGGCCATCAGTTTATCTTCCTTCTTTGTAGCTCATAATATTAATGGTGGTGACTGCTTACCACCTATTGTCATTCAGACACTTTGTGTTTTAACATATTATTCCAAATAAACGTGATTGTCTGTGCCTGTGCATTTGCATGCATGCATGTATGAGTGTAGGAACTCACATAGATTTTTTAAATATTGTTAAACTGTTCAAATTATAAAGGATTACACATGCAAACAGAATAGGATAAAATTAGTATTTTCAACTTTAGATCTACATGATAGATGGTTCTACAAAATTAAGTAACGAGTAAATAATGCATTCAGTTGTCTTTTACTGAATATCGTAACAAATATCACAGTTGCTTCATTTTATAATATCATCAAAAATGGATCAGTTTTAGTGTTAAATATTTCCATCTAGATCAGTGGTTCTCAACCTTCCTAATGCTGTGACCCTTTAATATACTTGCTCAACAATAAAATTATTTTTGGCACTAGTTTATAACCATAATTTTGTTACTGTCATGCATCATAGGATAAATATTTATGTTTTTTTGATGGTCTTCGGTGATTCCTATAAAAGAGTCATTTAACCCACAAAGTGTTCATGACCCACAGGTTGAAAACCACTAATTCAGATGGGAGTTTGCATAGTCTGTACTATTTTTTTTTAAGTTTTATTTTATAGTTTGTATATGTATGGCATGGCAATGAGATAAATATGTTTATGTTTGTATAATATGTGAATTTAATTAATTATTTTGTATAAGTTAGATATGGTAAAGTTGTAAGCTCAGTATTATCATATTATCTTTAGAAGATTACAAATGTTGGTCCATAAATCAACATTGAGTTAAGTGCAAATAAATCATGTAGAAAAATATGAAATACCTTGTCAGGTTCCATCTCAAGTAAATTCAATAAAGAATTTCTGAACTTTTTGTTTTATTTTGTGTGATAATAACTCATGTTTGGTGCACTGCTGTACTTACAGGACCTTTTAGGAAAGGTTATGCATGAAATATGCATGAAAGCTTCTCAAAATGAGTTTCAAAGTAAACATCAAAACATTATGACATTATGACCTGTGTGGTGTGTTCTGTAAGGAAGACTATTTCTCCTGGCCTCAGCAATCCTGAGTTACCTGTAAATATTGTTATATGGTTTGTGTTTCGTTGACTTTTCTTGTTCATGTTGGCATATCTATTGGAGCTGATCTTGTTTCGCTTCTCTTTAGGCAGTCATGTTACTGACACCTTATGTGTGTAGTTTATGACATTTCAAGGAGACACAGAAAATTCTCACAGCAAACTCTCTGATCTTCTTGCTCTTAAAATAGTTCCCTTACGTTCTAGTTGGCACTTTGCCTGAGGCCTTCAGGGTGGTACTGTTGTATATACACCCATTAAGACTGGGATCCACAACTCTGCAATTTATTTGCGTATAGTGTGTAGTGATTTCTGTCTGTTGCAGAGAAGTATTTTGATGAGGGGTGAATAGATGTTCGGATTATTGTTAGGAGTTATCCTGGTTTAGTAAAGCAGTGGTTGAAGGTTCTACTAAAATATCCATGGCTTCCCTAGCATTGAATTGTTAGCTAGGTTTCCAGTATCAAGCATGGATTCTCTCTTCCTGATCAAGTCCAACTATAGACTGTTGGTTACCATCAATGTATGAAACTCCAAATGGCCATCGCTGAAAACACACATACAAATAGCATTATACACTGAGCATGTTATATTAGGAATATACCTGTGCATACATATATGCATGTAATACTAAATATAAATAAAAGCCCATGGATTTGTAAAGAAGGAAGGAAGAAGTTGTAATTATTTTATAATTTCTAAAGTAAAAGAGGAAGAAAATTAAAGAAAAGGCTTGCTAGAAGGGAAACACACACTTATTTATAACTTTTCACACCAACATTAGCATTTGCTCGTTCATATCTAATAGAGCCTTTTCCATAAATGCATCAAATAATAAAATATTAAAAAAACAATAAAGAAATTAGTAACGGGCTAGAGAAGTGCATCAGCAGATAAGACCAATGCCTGCTTTTCCAAAGGACTTGTGTTCAATTTCCAGAACACACATAGCAGGTAACAAGCATCAGTTAATTGAGTTCCAGGAGATTCAATGCTTTCTTCTGGCCTCCAGGGGCACTGCACATGCTCATACACACACACACACACACACACACACACACACACACACACACACACACACACAGAGAGAGAGAGAGAGAGAGAGAGAGAGAGAGAGAGAGAGAGAGAGAGAGAGAAGAGAGAGAGAGAGAGAGAGAGAGAGAGACATGAAGGTAAAGCACTATTACATATAACATAAAAATAAACATTTAATTTTTTAAAATTAGAGCAAATATAAAAACAAATATGACCTTATATAATTCTATTTAGCATAGTCAAAGGTTAATAACTCCATGCAAAATCTGTTGCAATCAGAGCTATTCCCTTGGACTTGATAAAAATGACATGGTGTTTGTAGAGATGATCAAATAATGATGGGAGAAGTGAGAATGGAGAAATCTTTATGTTGGAGAAAAAACTTGGTTGAAATTCTCTAAGAAGGACCTGAATATTCATGTTAATGACTTGATGAATATTTAATGGTATCTGGCAAGATTGAGAAGAAACTCTTTTTGATTGGCAAGAGAGGTTGGAATTCAGTCCGTGGGTTAAAGTCAGTTATAGGCAGCTAGTCTCTGAGGAAATTGATATTAGCTATTTTGTCAGAAAAAAAAAACACAGTTTGTAGAATGTAAATTACTATATTATAGTATGAATTTAAAGATTGCGTTTAATAAACATACACAATAACATAACGATAGTGCAACTTTGAGATAAAAGAAAAATGATGAGAATAAGTGATGGACTTCACTTCATAGCAAGAGTGTGACTAACACTACTGTGTGTAGATTACACATAATACTTTTGGGTGATTGGATTTTTTTTTTTGGTACTAATTTCTTTATTTTGTCAAAATTAGTAAATTTTGGACACTTTCAATATAACATTTTTAAAAGCCTAACCCAAACACAACATAAACATCCATAATACCGTGGTAAAGAGTCTCCTAGCCCCAGTGATATCCAGCTAGAAATATGGTTCATGAGACAGGTAGGAGCAGGATTGAGAAAAGAAAAGTGTATACCATCAACTTGCTCATGCCTAATAAAAGCTTCTTGCCACTCTTCAGAGCAGCAGGTACTAGAACCAAGGCAATTGTTGTAAGCTTTCCATGTCCAATGGTTGTCACAGAGCAACAGGAGAAAGGCTAGTGGCTGCTTACTCCAAAACTCAAACTTTCAGACTGTCCCTTTTCAAGCTACAGCATCTCTACCTCTGAGGAGAAAACTTAATTGTTGCAAGAAGCGACAACTCTGTCTAATGTGCTCATTGGGTTCATATTCTCACCGAAAATACAAATGTAGGCTACCATCTCCTCACATTTTCTTCAGCACTACAAAGGAGTACTGTCCTTTTCCAAATTTCCAAATTTGACTCTGTCAAATAGGTAGGTCCATGCCTGGTCTTGTTCTACTCATTTTCATCATGAGTAAATATAGAAGAAAAAAATGGACTTTTAACCTCCGATTCTCATTCTATTTAATGTTCAAAGAACAGATTTTTCTGAAGGATTGTCACTTTTTGCATTCTCCTTACCCTGTACCTTACTTTCTCTCAAATGAATGTGTTGCAGTGGTATGATGTGTCAAAAGAAAACTTGAACATTAGCATTTTTAACGAATGAACGAATGAATGAATGAATTAAAAAAACTAAATAATTTTTATTTGAAAATGAAATCTCATTGAAAATTCTGAAAAAGCATTTATCCTAAATCTTATAACTCTCATTAACTCTTTCACAGCAGGACTTTTCTAAGTAATCATTTCAATAAGTGTTTATTGAAGGACACTCCTGTACCGACCAGTGGCTTTTTGCTTTTGTTTTGTGTTTTGAATACGAACCACATTGTTAAACAGAGGAAGCAAAGTCTTCTACTCTTGAAATTTATATTTTATCAGAAATAAAAATAGCATACAATAAATTACCTTCAAGTTCTTGGGAATACACACACACACACACACACACACACACACACACACACACACACACACAATATTATGTTTCCAAGCTTTTTTTTTAACTATAAAAGTTTTCAAATAGAAAATCCTTGTCATATACACATTTTATATTTGGATGATAGTTATGCTTTTTAATCTTTAATTCATCCTTAACACTTAGAGATCCTATTACGTTGTCATTTAGCTTGGCATCTTGGTTTTCTTGCTTGTTAGCAGGTTAGCTAAGATTCAATATATTAATAAGTTCTCGAGAAGTAGACAGAAGTAAAACTGTGCGTAACCCACGGAATCAAATGAATGAGCTCTAGTTAATACAAAGCACTGCTATAAATACTCCTTGCCAGTCAATGTCACAGACTTCTGTGGTAGTTCTTCAAGTCTACTGATTTAAGAAGGCATAGATTCTGTTACTTTCATTATTTTCTTCTTCATTCTACGATCCAATTTTAAAACTGCACATTTCTCAATTTCTCATTGTTATATCAACTTATGTTTCACAGTGCTTCATGAAAACATGCCATATTTCAAGTGTTTAGTTTAGTTAAAATAATTTTCCTTGTTTCCCAAACTAGAAACAAAACTTCACTCACATCTGTTTATGGAACCATTATTTATAGAGAAGCACCTTGCACGGCGCATCTCCCTGAGTCCTGCAGGTGCATCTGTGACTAGAACAGAGACGGGGCTTGACTGAATGAAGATCTAACAGGCATCTGTCTCTGTCTATGCCTGCTTACACTGTATCAATTTACTAATTGTTAAAGTAAATGTATTTAAGGAAATCTTTCCTTAAAGGTAATAAAGCAAATAGTATGTGCTTTGTGACAGGGAATTAAGTGAGCTAAGATAATCAGGCATTCTCTCAAAGGAAAAAAAAATATGAACTGAAAAAAGGAAAAGACAAGAGGGAGCTAGACGTGAGCCAAATTGTTGGTTTGTTTCAGTTCCTTAAAAACTTGGAAAAGTAAGTTTTGATTAAAACACCAACAAACAAATGATTTTTTAAAAAAGCCTAGTAAGTGTATATATAAAAGCCATGTGACCTTCAGGGGAAATTTTTGAAATTATTTTCTTTAAAAACTGCCAATATGTTTAATGCTGTTCATAATTCTAGGGTAAAATAAAGAAGAAAAAATTATTGCATTCTAAGTACAAATGGTTATAAACATTATTTTTAGAGTGCACTACAGGAAGAGACATTCGATAAATATTTATTTATTAAGAACATACTGTTACCACTATGATGATATCTTTCCATCAAAATCAGGCATTGTCAGTTGCCATAGTGTACACACTGTTCTTTTTCACCCCACATTCAGGCACAGCCCAGGCCTTTTTCTTTTTCTTTTCTTTTCTTTTTTTTTTTTAAGTTTTTCAAGACAGGGTTTCTCTATTTGTCCTTGCTTGTCCTGGAGTTGCTTTGTAGACCAGGCTGGCCTCGAACTCACAGTTGCTGGGATTAAAGGTATGCACCACTACACCCGGCCCCTAGGTCTTACAGGCAGTACACTAACAGAGCAGTCCTGTGCGGTGGGGTAGTCTGCTCTAATATCCAATGCCAGGAGGGGCTCTGCCATCCTTGTTGGTGGGTGGGTTAGGAACACACTCAGAATATCATGGTAGGCAAAACGTAAGAAAGCATTTGTGAAACTTCTTAGAAGTTCTCTTACTTAGAAAAAACCACAAGGAAGAGAGAGTCTCCCTTACTAAGAGATGTCTACATCTGTATACAGAACAGCCCAACATCCCTCTGTGCCTGATCCAAAAGCAGTACAGAAAAGCTGGCATCTGTACAAATTGAACATCTTGTATGAAAAAAAAAAATAAAAAGTTTTCTAAATGCTCAATAAATTTCAATATTGAGTTAGATCAAAGCATTTTAACTCCTACCTCAGGTTCAAAGGGCCACTAATTCTCAGAAGTTTGAATTCAAAGTTATTGTCTAATTTGGCCCTTTCTGTTTCTACTATATTGGTTAATGAATTTTTAAAAATCTCCCAATACTGACAATAGGAAAAATGTTGCTATTGATCTTTCTCCAACAATACTGAGTTTAAAATTAGAAAAAAAAACAACTTTGTTTTCATATTGTAACTCCGTGCATAGTCCTTTATAAGTTCATGGCTTCTTAAAGAAGACATTTCAAATTTTGAACACAGCTCTGAGGCTTTCACCATAACTTTCTTCACCTTCCATTTATACCCTGTGTCTCACAGACGACTCATTTCAATCACGTCCACCTATAATGACTCAATATAATATGTTGCCAGTAATGCATATGCCAGTAATGCCTGAAAACCTTTACTTACCAAAGCATGTTATTTGGAATGCCCTGAAAATCAATGTATGTATGTATTGTCTGTGTTCAGTAACCAAAGGTAAACAAATTGGGAATGGCAGCACCCTGGCATAGTTAGTTGAAAACTTTGTGCCTATTATGATGTTCCTTCTTTTAAACTGTTAGTAAAATTGATGCCCAAACATTATATAAATGTATTAAGATTATGAATGTAATGTGTGGTAGAGCTGAAACCCATTGAACTTGACACTAAGAAATCCTATTTGTGATAAGATATAGATTCTCCAATCTCTTATATCCTTTCTAAAATGAATTGATAAATATAAAATATTTAAAATTATTTAAAAGATTAAGTGAAAAACATGATGGTATCCCCTACTTGCTTTAAAAAAAAGTGAATAATGTGAATGCCCATGCATGCCCTTGCATCTGCAGAACCACATCACGAGGTCAATCATCAACACAGCCCTCCAGCTACGCTTTGCATCTTAGATTTCCAGGTTGAGTCTGGGCCTTTTTTTTTTTTTTAACCTGCTCCTAGATGCTTCTCTTTTGCTCTTTATTCTTATTCAAACTAGATGATACATATCAAGATCAAAGGAAATCAAAACTATTGGTGGTTTTAAAAGAGGATCCACAGAAAACTACCTCAGCCTCACCTGGGGGCATGTTCTGAATAGAAACTGTATTTTAAAAACTCCTTAGGTGAACAATAATGCTTGTTAAACACAGGTTTACAGGACATGAAAATGTCGTAGTTACTAGTCACTTGCAGTATGTAGCTCTTTTCTTTTTTGGTCAATTAACTATCGTATACTAATATAAGGGATATTTCTTGATTAAAACTTTTTTCAACTAAATAACCTAGTTGTTCAAAATTCCATCATGCAGAGACACAGGAGCTTTAAGATCCCAAGTTTATCAGAAGAATCATTTGCTGATAATAACTGCAAAAGGAGGGATATCCATTCTCATTAGAGATGTATCCACTGGTGGGTTGCTCATGGCCATACACTCATGAACATATGGACAGCATTATTTAGACATGCAGTTATTAATAACAAAAATCGGAGAGCATAAAGATGGGAAAGACTAAGAAGAGAGCACTAAGGAGCATGGGAAAGACATAGTGGTGGGTGAATATAACCAATATATGAATTGCATGAATGCATTTGAAAAGCTAATTTTAAATGGTAGAGATACCATTGATGGCGATATCTGGCCTCTATATGCGCATATGTATGCACAAATATGTTTATATTCACACACACACATATATAGTTAAAAAGAAAACAAAGATATACAATATAATGAATACTTAATTTCCATAAAGGAAATAAGCTGTCAAAAATTATTATAGAATATCACAGTACACAGACTAATTGTATTTCCTAAATAACCCCATAATATATTACTAATATATAGTTATATTAAAAATAAGCTGTGACTAGGGAGATGACTAAGTCATTAATGTGCCGGTGGGACAGCCATAGAGACCTGGATTTTTTAACCCATAGCCATGTAATTTTGTATCCTGCACTGGATGTCTATTGTACCAGAACTGGGTATCAGGGGCATGAACATCCAATAGACATGGGAGCCTAGTCAAACCAACTTCAACTAGAGAGAGCCTCTCAAAAATTTAAGTGGTAGCAATTAAAGAAGACAGCTAATATTAACTTACAACCTCCACACACAGGCATGCTCACCAACATGTACAAATGCACATATGTGAATAAACACACACACACACACACACACACACACACACACACACACACACACACACTCTACACAAGATATGTGGATGTACCCAGGTACCAACAGAAGTTTTATTATTATTATTGCTATTGTTATTATTTGAGCAAAATCAAACTTCTTTTTCTTTCTTTTTTTGTTTGTTGTTTAGTTTTGTTTTTGTTGTTGTTTTGTTTTGTCTGGTTACTTCTTTTCTCTTCTTCAGGACAGTGTTTCTCTGTGTAGCCTTAGCTGTCCTAGAATTGCTTATTGACCAGGTAGTCTTGAATTCACAGTGATCTGACTGCCTCTGCCTTCCTGAGTTCTGGAATTAAAGTGTGCAGGACTGTGGCCAGCTCAAGTTTCTTTTATTGCTGCTTTGATTAAAAAAAAATAGTTATCTAAAAGAATTTCACCATAAAAATGGGTTCATTTTAATACTTTTGTCATCATTGTCTTTTCAAAGGAGAATAGAATCAGAATGAAATCTCATTTTATTTTGACATCAGAACCAGATTCTCACTCTTGTACTTGTTACTGTAGTGGGAGCATGCTTGGTCACAAAGCAAGGCCTTGTCAATATTCTTTTTGCTTGTGTCTTCCTGAGATGAGGTGCTTGCAATGCTGTGGCTTCATATTTTTTTTTTTTAATGTTGACTGCAAGTTCCCTTCAAATGAAGCATTTCCTGGGACTAAGTAGAAGAAAATGTAAGAACCTGTATAGTGTATTTAACTATTTAATTGTGTGATTTAAACGCTTGGCAATTTTGGCATTTTGCTCATTTTAGAGATCAGAATAAAAGTAAGAAATAACATAACTGTATTCATGCAATCATGGTAAGCTTGCAAAGAAAGAATATTATTAACTTGAATCAGGCCTTCAAAGTAAAGTAACTAAATTCCTAGAACATTCCATGAGAATAAAATCACTTGCCCATTTACAGTGAGATGCTTTTCAATAAGGGCATTTTCTAATCAAAGTATAAATTTCAGAACCAAAAAAAATTGTATTTTAACAGGTACTGTGAGCATTTTTAATTCTGTTAGGGCCAAACAATGATGAACACAGAGAATAGTAATAATCTCTTTCCCTAAAGAGTCCTAGAAATCCTAATTTACTGACTAGTAGCTACTTTCAATAAGTAGAAATACAGTAATTTAATAATCTTGCCATAGCAGTTTTCACTAAAGAAAATTAACTAATTCATTATTGCTTATAATTTGCTGAGGCATGGCTGCCATATTTGTAAAATCAGCAGGTTCTGAGAAAAATACAAGTTTTTAAATGAATGTTCAGTTTCCCTAAACACACAAATGATACAATTCCTTAGCTCCCTCTAGTGCCAACTTCTAATATAAACTTAATTGCAATAACCATGTTCACCATGTAATTTTGGAACAAATTAAAAAAATTTTACTTGGCAATAATTAACAAATGTGCAAGGGTTTAGTAGGATGATGAGAAGAGAATAGACAGCTATCCAAGTGATGGCACTGGCACAGGTAGATGTGTGACTGCAGTTAAAGTCATGCCATTTCTTTGCAAATTCCACTTCACAAGCTTTGAACAAAGCAAAGCAATGTATTAGCAAGAGAATGTTTAAAATAAATTATGGTCCGATATTATCTTCATATGTTCCAACTGACCGGTAATAATTTTACTGTATTTGTAATTTATAACAGCCTTCATTTAAATAAATGCATATGTAAGAGGAAAAGATTATGTGAGTGTATGACTAATAAAGCTTAACTTTCAATTATATATTAACAAAGAACATGAAAAAAATTAGATCCCTTAAAAATCCTGATAACTAATTCATTTGTTTATATTTTAAGATGATTTTTTTCTTGATTTGCAAATAAGTGGAGAGAATTCTTGAACCAAAGTTGGAATATATTAAGATGGGTAATACAGGTTCAACAAGAGGCACATGGGACGGAGAGGCTATGGTGCATGCTCTAGAGTGGTCATGCGGTCCTTGCCAGAATCCCTTGATTACTTCTTTATAAATTAAGATAAAATAAATGACTTTCATTTCAGAAATGGTATTTTTAGTGTAAAGAAAAAAAGCAGCAACAGTTTGAAGGAAAAGAAGAATAAAATTAAATGAAGACTGCAATAATAACGAGTTTTTTAGAGAAACAATTTTGCACAAGTACATATTTTCGCATTATTGAAGGCTTTGTGATAGAAAATAATGACTAAGCGGGTTAAGAGCGTGAACTTTGGAATCAAAATGTGTGTATTTGATTAACAGAATTTTTTTTTTTTTTTTTAGCTTATAGCATGCAGATACTATTTTTAAACAGTAAGATTGTTTAGGGTCGTCAAAGAACTATCTTATGTGTGGATACATACAACCAAAACAACTTGATCATCCTTGTCATCTCTAGGAAGCCAAGCTTAGGCTGGTGAAATAATGGAGCAAGGGAGGCGATTGTTACTAATCCCCAGGAGCAGCACAGAGAACTAGCTCTTGTATTTGTTTCTCTGACCTCAAAGCGCTTGCATGTTACAAATAGGCTGAGGCTTTAGGTTAAACATGTATACGCATTACGTGCTATCCTGTCTCCAACTTGAGTGCAGCTTGTGTGAGGTGGGGAAAAAAGTTAAACCATGTGAGATATCCTATGAGTTTATAACCTCAGTGAGCAGTGTCTTAGAAACAGGTCACTACGCCTATGCTCTACAGCTGGGGGTTCTCAACACTTTTAAGTCATAATAGATAAAAAGCCAAGTGATTAAAATTACAACCTAATTACATAACAGCTAATTCAGAATGTTATCTTTCTCACCTACTGAGGTCTTCTGACTGGTGGGGGAGATGATATAGAGCTTGTTAGTGTTAGTGATGTTGTCAGGCTCCTGTTCACTGTGGCTTTCATTCTTGGCCAGTTGTTTTTCCCACTGATCTAAACACTCTATTTTAAAAATTATTTTTTTTTCAGGAAGTTGTCTCCTGTGCCAATATGTTCCAGGCTCTTCCCTACTTTTTCTTCTAAGTGACTTAGTGTCTCTGGTTTTATGTTGAGGTCTTTAATCCACTTGGATTTGAGTTTTGTACAAGGTGACAAATATGGGTCCAGTTGCATTTTTTTTTACACATAGACATCCAGTTAGACCAGCACCATTTGTTGAAGATGCTATCCCTTTTCCATCGAATGGATTTGGCTTCTTTGTCGAAAATCGATACCCTATGAGCATATACAGGGGGAGGTAATCCCCCTCAGGAACAGTCATAGGGGAGGGGAATAAGGGGGAAATGGGAGGGAGGGAAGAATGGGAGGATACAAGGGATGGGATAACTATTGAGATGTAACAAGAGTAAATTAATAAAGGAGAAAAATTATTTTTTTCTTAAATTTGTCTTACAATATATTTTGATGATATGCTTTCTCCTTTCATAATTCCTCCCAGATATCTCCATCTCCCTACTCACCCAACTTTCAGTTCATTCTCTGTCTCAAAAAAAAAACACAAACAAACTAAATAACTAAAATAAAAACATACAAATTTAAAAGATATTAAGAAAGAAACAAACAAAAGAAAGAAAGAAAAGAAAGAAGAAAAAGAAGAGAATATCAGTAAGACAAAAAAAAATGCCTATGGATTGCATCTTTTTGAGTCATTGGCCAAAGGGATCCCATAGACACCTTCCCAGCTCCCACCAAATATTACAGGCTTTTACCAAGACCATTAGTTACTTTCTATGGCATGATGGTAGGTAAGCCCTGTTGATGAAAACGTAATTTGTTTATGCCATCAAACATGGAGAAATCATGCTGCCTCCAATTAGAAGAGTCATCCCTGCTTGCTAGCATAGTTCTAGTAGGTACTTTTAGTGATAATGGAGAAGTGTCTTCATCAATTCTTCATATTTAAAAAAATATGTGTATGTATTTTTTTAATGTAGGATTGCTCTCTACGCATATACACCTATGTGCCAGAAGAGGGCATCAGATCCCTTTATAGATGGTCATGAGCCATCGTGTGGTTGCAGGAAATTGAACTCAGGACCTCTGGAAGAACAGACAGAGTTTTCAACTGCTGAGCCATCTTACCAACCTACTTCATAATCCACTTTTTATTATGAGATAAAGTTAAAGTAGTTTCAAAGTGAACCAATTATACATCTCACAATTATCTTCTCTTACTTAAAGCTGAAAATAAAAATTAGGCCATTTTCCAGTAAAACATTAAAATGTCACTTCCACATGCATTAAAAAAGTGTGAGCAACTACACAAAAGGATGGTGAGACCTTTGTAGTCTGGGAGCTTTGTGGACATGAGAGAGATTCAAATGTCCAAGAAAAGAAACAGTGAGGGAGAAAATGAACCTCTAGCATGAGCTAATGTTTTATCATCTCTAACAGCCTTAAGAAGCTTCATATCATCATTGTATTTGATTTGATACCGAAAATGAATATTAAAAAGTCACAGAGGAAAAACAAGGCCATGCATTTGGTTTAACTATGTTAGCGTACTCAGTGGAATTATACACTCTGCGAGCACTTGTAGTGAACTACATAGGGGGTAGTCTTTCTCAGCATGAATTATTATGCTCTGTATTGTGTGACTAGAGGTCAGGATCTAATAACAGGATTATATCTATCAGAACTACTTCCCAACGAACCACTCCCCTTGTCTATGTGCTTTTGAGTATAAGAAGAATCTTTAAAGCAAGCTAACTTCACTACAGGGTAGGCCAGATAGCTAGAATTGTCCTGGTCATAAACTTACAGCCCAGCAGAAAAATGCACTCACTGAAAGTAAGAAAATATGTGTATTTTCTGCATCAGTCAAGATGATTTTGCCTTCATGTTTCTACTCTTCTACCAATGTTTCTGTCATTAGAGAAGACATCAATATCGATGGCAGATTGGGATTGTGCTTTCAGCATCCATTGAGAAAGACTGTGTTGAATGTTTTTCTCTTGTCACTGGCTCAAGTTTGTATCACAGGAATTTAATTCAGTGAAAATACCAATACTAAGCGCAGTGGTAAAGTACTTGTTTGTGTACTGTTGATGGCCTTTGGCCCAATCTCCAGAATGACAAAATGTGTGTGTGTGTGTGTGTGTGTGTGTGTGTGTGTGTGTGTGTATGTGCTTGTGTGTGTGTACATGCACATGCTTGCACACACGCCTATGCTGGTGCTTGTGCCTGTGTGTATGTCTCTGTATGTGTGTGTATAGTATTATCGCGATATAAATTGGATTCATGTATGCAAAGCTTTGCTGCATTTTCTTAGTTTTATTTCCTATTACTTCACCCAATCCCCTTAGTATGCTTGTGTAGGAACTGAAATTGTTTGAGGGACAGGTAAGTATTTGTGCACCCTATTTAGTCCACACTGACAGTAAGGAACGCAGAGATGGCTGAGAACCTGAGTGTGAACTCTGACTTTCATGGCCTGGCTGAGCACACCAAATGCAGTCTGGATTCCTGTCACCAAGGCCGGCCAGACCTTGTCTAAAAAGATATTTTTTTTCACTTATGCTTCCAAACACAACATAAAGTAGTAGCATGTCTAGCAGCAGAAGAAAACAGTAATGTACATCATGCCATTGGAAACAGATGTTTGCAAAATGCTATTAACTCTTTTATCTCCTTCAGGCTGGCCACCAATCTGTTATTAGGCAGCTGACTTGGTAATTTTTTTTCAAACTGAGGAAACAGATGGGCTTCAACAAAACTCCAGTGGAAACGATATAGAACTCATTCATGCTTTGTTCTTCAGTTTGAACTTAAACTGCCGAAATCAAGCAATCCTCCTGCCTCAGCCTCCCTAGCAGCCAGGAATATAACTGCGTACTGATATATCCAGTTCACATTTGCAAATTTGAATTTCATAAGAAAATTACAAATCTAAAATCTACAACAGCCAAATTGTAAATGAGCATCCAAATAAGAGTGCTTAAAATTAAAGCATTAGCTAAAGCTGGTCAAAAAAAACATCTCCATCACGTACCATTTCATCTCTTAGAAATCAGGCTCTTTCTCAAAAGTTTTCCCAAAATAATAACAACAAAAAATACAGTAAGTAAGATTCACTCTGAATTTATTATGCCATATAAATTTATTATAGCACAAAAGCACAATCAAAAGTAAACAGCTTTCTACAATGCCTTTGGAATAGTAATCCAGGTGGTAAAACAATGATCTGATTAGCAACTAATTGCATCATATGTTTTCCAATGGCTAAACTAATGGATTGATAAATATTGAAGCTTTCCTATTTCATAAATAAATTATACCCATAACTTTTTAAATGTGTAATACTTTTCTATATAGTAGCAACACCTGCTGCTAAGTACAAAGATGATTAGCCACAAAACAACCTACTATAGAATATCAAAATGCATTTGCCCAATGAAGAACTAATGGGAATTATGCAGATTGCATTTTCTTCCCTGCTGAAGGCAACCAAGCTTCACGTCAAAAGGAAAATGAAAATATAACTCAAATATGAAACAACATAAGCACAGAGACATAAACAAAGCTATTTCTGATTGTTTTTAGGCGTGTTTCTTCTTTTTTTTAAATGTAACTATTTGAAATAAAAAAACTGAGATAAAGGTTTATAACATTTGTTGGGCACCTGAATAGCACTGAGTATTAATCAACTAAGAATATTATTCAGATACTTCATGCTGAAACACATATCCAGAATTATAATGTAGACCATGCATACTAACACAAACCAATTTTGTATAATATCTTATCCTGATTGGATTTATTCTTAACTCCCTTTAAAGCACAATTCTGCTGCTGGCATGGCATTGGAAAGAGTAAGAAGGTAATCAATTTTGGGAAATAAAATGAATTATCTAAATTATATTTCTCTAGTACTAAATGCTATGTAAAATCTACTTTAAGTTATTTTTGTAAAACATATGTGATTGAAAAATCATGGTGGAATCACTTCTCTGTGGCACTATGTACAGAGATAGAATCCATGCCCTCTGTTTGTTTTTTTTTTTTCACACACCTCTATCCAGATAAAGGGTGTAGACATGATGGCCGTTATCTTTTTCTAGGTGAGCTTCACTAAGGTATCTTTTTGCCTTGTGAGTAACTGGTGGCAACAACAAAAAAGAAAAGAAAAAGAAAAAGAAAGAAAGAAGAAAGAAAAGAAAAAGAAAGAAGGAAAGGAAAGAAGAAAGGAAGAAAGACAGAAAGAGAAAAAGAAAACTAACTGTGTGTGAAAGTGAAGACTTCCAACTTGTGCAGGCAGCTATGTGTTTCTGTTGCTGAAGTTTTAGAACATATTTGCAATTTTAAAACTACCACCTAATCATGTGCTGTATAAAATTAAAAAATAAAAAACTAGAACTGCACAAATCATAAAGTACTTTTACAAACTCTGAAAAGTCTTGTCTGGAAAATTTTTCCTTAAGCAACAGCAGGGATGGGCCATGCCACATTTTAAGGCATCTATAGTTTAGAATTTATTGGAAAGATTGGCAAAACTATATATGGAAAAATGACAAAGCTTGATTCCCTTGAATGACACGGCATAATAGAAAGAAGAAAATTTTAATTGCTGTCTATCAATATAAAAAAATAGAGTTGTAATATTAAAACAATTTGCTGAGCCAATTGTTCTGCACTTTTCAAAATAATCACAGTAAGTGGATAGAGAGAAATGTGCTCCCCTCTGGATGGAAATACAGAGAAGAAAACCAGAGTCCAGCACTTCCTTCCGAGAGGGCAGATAAGCAGGTCTGTTCCCAACGAGTGTTCATTACAATGTGCTTCTGAGAACTGCGCCGAATGGTTTTATTTGTTCTTATACTGACACTCTCTACATTTGCTAAAGGAATTTTCTTGATTAATGTCACCTATAAGGGAGTTTGGGAAATGAAGAAGTAACCCCCTCTAAGCGACCAATTCTGAAATTTATAGTTGATTAATAAGATTCAAAGTCCAGCTGAATTGTGCTAAAGAGTGAAGTAATTCATTTGATTTTGGAGCAGCCACTACAATAATGGGAAGTTTTATACTCATTGGGTGGTGCAACTTAGATAATTTAAATCCATTTTTAATAATAAAGGCTGACTTTTAACTAGTTTCTGCAAACCAACCAGAGTGAATACCAATGGCTACATTAGTCTATCAGACATTCAATTTAAAATCTAAGTAAAAAACATTCTTTGGTTAAAGGCAAATCTCTAAGGACAAATCATCCCAATGGCCATCATGCCGAATCCGCAAATACTCAACCGCTTACTGGAATGAGTCAACTGCAGCACTGATTAATTGATTTAGTCACATATTCAAAACTTTTGCTTCTGATCCCATTAAAAGTAGCACTAATGAGTGGTGGCTATGACCTTCCAGTGAGAAGCCACAAGTTCCACAACCTCTCAATATTTACCACCCAAATTTAATCTTTTTAATGGACACCTTAAAAGGGATCAGATAGAAAATACTAAGAGCTGTTCAAATACTAAAACACTTAGGAAAGCTTTTGATTAATGTTGCATGATTAATCAATTGATTAATATAGTTTTCAATACAGATGTTAGGACGCTGTCTACTCTAATCAAGCACTCTGAAAATAGTGAAGATAAATGTCATACTTTTGTGTCTGTAGGAAAAAAAATCTTTAAAGGTTGTTAATTATGACATAAGCCTTATTTACCACATGCAAATTTTATCTAATGTTGACATTTTTATACATAGACACCATTAATGAGATAAGTGGGATCCTTTTGGCAAAGCCATATTTTAATCACTTTAAGTGTAATTTATTTAGCCAACTTACAAACCTTTTCCTTAATGAGAAATTATTCCAGAATAATGCTCCAAAATGCATTAAAATCTTAAAGTTTTTATTATTATTTTCTAAGACAGTTTGTAATTTGTGATGATGCTTGCCACCATTCTAAAACTGAAATCTTTATTCCAGTCAAAAATAATCACCCTGTAATTACCGTGACAAACTGCCCAAGCTGTATCATCGTGGCCATTTCAACTAATGATATTGTATTAGAATGCCTAGCAATAGACTTCAAATGGAAAATATAATTATGTGCATTAGTTTGTCTAAGCATTTATAAGATCACATATCCATCAGTTTTCAGGACTCATAAGGAAAACCATACATCACTGTCACTGAGTTTCATTCCTGAAAGCACAGGCCTTTATAAACCGGGTCTAAGATGTGTATCTTATATTCCACTTGTTTTGAGATTACTAAAGTCTCTGTGTTTTAAAGCAGCATAACTGGGAAAAGCTTTTCCACTGTTGAAGAAGAATCTTAACGCTCAGGCCACTTCACACTCTGACCAAAAAGAAGACCAGCCAGTCTGAAACAGCTTAGTCTAGTTTATCCACACCTCTACGGCTATGTGGGTGCTTGCCTGGGCTTTTGGGCAAAGTTTCAAATTAAAGGTTTCACACTATTGACTCAAGTGCTGGCCTCATGAAATTAAAGGGGAAAAAAAAAAAAAAAAGAACCAAAGACTGTTAGGGAAGTTTTAAGTTCTCAGCTTGGAAAATGGTTCTTTGAAAAAAAAAACAAAAACAAAAACATTTTAGAACAAACTAAAAGCATTTTTGATAAACGACTGTATTCCATGAAAATATTGGCCATTAGCTAACGGGACTGGAAATAAAGCCCTGGCTTCACACGGTAATTCATATAATTTTGGCAAAGTTGCTCAGGTTCCTTCATTCCGAGGGTTCTCAGCTGCTAAATTAAGGTACGGGTGGATGTCGGGATGCACTCTGCTTACTGTATCAGGGCCACACCAAACTTCAGCTCAGAAATGTTGGCCGAAGTAGTTCAAATGGAACTGGGGTTTCGGTTTTGTTTTAAGAAATTAAGTCCCCTCTTCCAATAACCGAAGAGGATTGTTTTAGTTGGTTGCAGAAAATTTAGCTACAGGTATATGAAGCTTCTTTCTAATCAGAAATAATAAATTAACAACATTATTATTCTATGACTCAAACAAGAATGCTTTCATTCTGAGTTATGTCAAGTCATGGAATCCTCAAAACATACTTTATTTGAAAATCTTTGCATTGGCATTCTACTAGATTCCTGGTGTTTGGGACGAGACAGTTCCTGTGAGGGCTATTGTGTGCTTTGAAGAAATGTCTGATATCACCTGTAATCTGAATTCACTAGATGGTGGAGATGGTAGCAGATGACAAATACTGTAAAAAAAAAAAAAATCACATGTTCCCTGAAAGACAAAATCATGTCTGATTAAGAATCACCACCTTAAAGTATAATGACTTTTAAAAAAAATACTATATTGACTGAAACAAAGGATAATTCTCTAATGTCATAAATATATAGATTTTGAAGGATTCCATCGTCAATGATAGATTCAACCACTTTATAACAAATCATGTGAAACAGTCAAGCAGCGTTGTTTCCTAGCATGTGTTTTTTTGTTGCTGGATCTAGGTATTGCCTTAACATCCTGCTTCAGAGGGAAAAAAATGTAAAAGATGATGACTTAACCCAATTTAAGTGTGGCTTTGAGGAAAATGTCAAAGACAAAGAAGCACAGAAAACTTTTAATAAAGTAGAATTTGTTCCATTCATGGAAAGTCCAGATTTGGGGTTTGCATTTTCTTTGCATGTATATCTTAGCACCCATGAGATTACTCAACTAAACTAGTTAAGGTTCTTGTGGCCTTACTCATGTTTATGACAAGGACCTCCAGCTGTCATAAAAAAAATCATGCACATATTAACATGCTGTAACATATATTAAATCAGTAGATTGTCTTTAGGAATTAGGAGGAGCCATTCCAATATTATAGATCAGAGGACTGAGGCTTAAAAAGAGTAAACACTGAGGTTGGGGATTTAGCTCAGATGTAGAGCACTTGCCCAGCAAGCACAAATCCTTGAGTTCAGTCCTCAGCTCTGAAAATAAATAAATAAAAACAGTAAACACTGAAATTAGGTAGTAGAGTTAATGTACAAGTCATGATGTGTGTGTGTGTTTTCACATATGTATGTACATGTGTGTGGAAATCAGAGGTCCATATCAGTCACATCCCCATCTTTTTGTTTCTATTTTTTCTTTTTCTTTTTTATTTTATTTTCTTTTTTTTTTTTTTTTTTTTTGAGAAAAGATCTCTCTTTCTCATTTGGCCTGAAGCTCATTGATTAGCTAGACTGATTGGCTACCAAACTTCAGGGGTGTTTTTGTCTGTGACTCCCCAGGACTGAGTTTACAGATATACATCCTTGGCTATTGGTGCTGGAGTTCTAAACTTAGGTCCCCAAGTCTGCTTCCACCAATTCAGTACTCTGACATGTTTGCCTTTTCAGCAGGTAGGAGGTTGCTGAATTTAATTTCTGCCCTTCTTCCAAAAATATAAACTGTACCTATTAAGTATTTAGAAATATTGGGCATTTTGGTTCATGACAGCTTTCTTTATACCAAAAGCCAATAATTGACTTTATGAACCAAGTTTTCATAACATGAATTACTTTTATTCCTAAGCATAATGTAAAAATAGAAATCATTTATTGTATTTTTCTTTCTGAGGCCATTAGTCATATCACTACATGGTTATACACATAACACAAAATTCAGACATATTGCAGCAGTAAAGTAATTTAAAAATTTTTTAATTCCATAACTAAATTTGGTATCTCTCTGAGGCATTTGCTAGGAGATATTTTTTCCTTTTTTTTATCTTAAGTACTAACATGCTTACAGGCTATATAGAACATGACAGTTGTCCTAAGACCTTCATATCAAAAGATTAAGTCTACCACGATGGGTGAATATTCCTTTTCCTAGTAGAAAGTGTCACTATTTCTTTGACAATCTTATGCTATGCTAGCATTAGTTAACACTTAACAAAATTCAGTCTATGCTGTGTTATTTCCTTGTTTTGGCACTGTATACATTTGTCTATGCTTTCAACTCAAAAGTTGAGCAATATTGCTTGCTGTATTTTGGTGCCAACATAGATTTAAGCCATGCAAACAAGACTGTGTATTTGAACTGACAGAGAGTAAATGATTTGCATCTGGCATAACTGATGGTGGTGTCAAAACCTTGGAAGATAATTCATTGGTAAACATATTCCTCTGGATGCCTAGCCACACATGCCCAATTTCCTATCAAGGGATGGAGCCAGATCATTGCCAGAACAATGCAAAATGTTTTATACAGATAATTCAAAAGATTATTCTGTTCTGACAAAACACAAGGGGAGAAATGTGGGAGAGTTTTCCACATTTATGAGACAAGATAATTTTTCAGTCTTTATTGCAGAAATTAAATTTCATGCAAAAATGACTTTCTGACAACTACGGAGTTGATGAACTAGTAAGAATAATCACAAACAACAAACCAAAAATTGTCTAATCTGTAATTGCAAATGAAATTTATAAAATATATACACAAACACTTATGTACATGAGCACATACATCTGAATCAGGCCAAAGCCAAAATGATAGCAAAGAAAGACTCTAATTTCCAAGATTAAAATAGTGTGTGTGGTGGGAGTGGGGCACTCAGTTCCCTGGAACGTTATCTTTGTAAATACATACCATACCCAACTTATGATAAGATAACCTTTCAATTTTAGCAATAGTTTTGTACTACCATCCCTTTGAGATAAAGAAATTCAATGTAATGAACATATTTTATTTTCCTTTCAACTCAACAAATTCATACATTTATTCAAGGTGACATATGCAAATCATATTGTAGTCAAATGATCTTGGAGCTCAGTTGAATTAAAAACTCTTTTGAAGAATAAATGAATGTCAAATTCATGGAATCAGCCTCAATACAATTCAAGTTAAATACGGAACTCAACACAAAGCTGTATAGGCTAATGTTGAATCTGTTTTCCTCCATGCCTCACCTTCGAGAGCCTTGTCTATCACAGATTCTACGATCAGTATCAGATAAGGTAGAAAACTAACTATAAAATCAAAATGTCTCCCTTATTTATAGTCCAGGTATGATATTTAAATTTTTTCTTGTGTAGGATTCATAAAAAAATAATATATTACTCAAAATGATATGGGAACAGATTCTGCTAGGGCCATTTCAAGAGGGTTCACTGTGGAGGTAGTGGTGAAAGACTGCATGGACAAATTATTTGTGTGCCACTAAAATTCAGTTGCTGAATCTCTAAGCCCTCGTGTGACTATATTGGAAGAAATTGGTAGAAAGGAAGTAATTAACATTAAATGAAAACAAAGATTTAGCCCTTGGTCTCTTAGGAGTCATGTCCTTGTAAGAAGAGGCAATAGAGCTCTTTCTTTCTCTGAATAGACCCAAAGAGAGACATAAGCACTCATCAAGATGGAGGTCATGCACAAACCTAAAAAGAAACAAACTGAAACTCTAACTTCCAGCATCTTGATGTAAGAATGGGGGGAGGGAAGAACCCCGACGGTTCAGGAGCCCCACAAGGAGACCATAATGGATGATGGATCTGGACCCAGGGGAGCCTGCACAAACTGTTGTATCCATCAAGGACAATGCATGAGTAAACCCAGACCCCTGTTCAGATATAGCCAATGGACAGCTCATTCTCCAGGGTTGTGAGGAGAGTAGGGCCTGCCTCTAACATGAACTCCTATGTCCCCAGTTTGATTACTTTCCCTGGGTAGGGAGACCTGGTAGACACACAAAGGTAGGGTATTCAGATGAGACCTGATAGCCTAGCCTGTGGTCATATGGTGGGGGAGGAGGTCCTTTTCTGTCAGAGGTCTATGGGAGGGGAATTGAACTGAAGAGGAAGAGAGGGTTGGAACAGAAAGATACAAGTGAGGGGATAACAATTGGGATGTAATCTGAATAAATAATAATAATAATAATAATAATAATAATAATAATAATAATAATAATAAAAACAAATAAACAAAAAGGACTCTCTAACTGTGAAAACCTTAATTTATCTTATTGAATTCATTTAGTCTGTGCTATAACAGCAAAGCCAACTAATATTTTCAAAGATGAACTTAAATTTTCCACAACAATTATAATAACATGGAGAATGAGGAATAAGAGGCCAGAAAACAGGGGGAAATGGAGAATGGAAAAGAGATTAAAAATTAAGAAAATGAAAAGCACAATCATATCAGAAAAGTCCTTGGGAAGCAACACAATATAATATTAATAAAATGGACCAGAAGAATAGTATGAGAAAATTAATAAAGTGATTTTTTTTAATAAGGTTGAGGCAAATTTTGATGTTGTTGTGTAGTAATAGACCAGTGGACTAAAATAACTTTTAAAGAGTTGAAATATTTGCCTTACAACAAATCAATGGTAGCCAAGCAGCATTAGGATTAAAGTGAGTTTGGTAGATTTTCTAATGAAGTAAGAGTCTGTAGAGCAAAGGAAACAGCAGCTAGGCATGGAAGGCCAGCAGTGCACCTGGCAGAATGAGGAGGTTGTTGTAGGTGGGGAAAGCAGACTGGCTAATCCAGTGACCTAAATGTTGTAGAGAAGAAAACTAAGCCAAAGCAAACAGAAACAAGGGATCTTAGCAACTGGGACAAGATTCTGAAAAGAAGGTGGTCTACTAAACAAGGGTATTTTTAAGATGAGGGAAATGAGAGCCATGGAGAGGTTTTGATAACTTTGGATATTAATCTTACTTTACAAGTATGACAGTTTTCTTCTCCCTCTAGAAAAAAACAGAGAAACCACCATGGTGAAAGGATGCGAAGAAAATATGACAAAACTATGATACTTTGACCTTTTGGTTAACAATTGGATTAGCAATTTTAATATATTAATTAAGAAAGATTAATAAAGACAAACAGCTTAACAAACCAATGTAAAGATACATTTTAATAATAATGACGTTTTCAGAAATGAAGGCCCAAATACCCAGGGGAAACTTCTTAACTTCTTCTTCTTTTTTTTTTTTTTTTCATATCATGAAAGAAGTGGAGGGTTACAGAGAAACTTTATTAGTAAGGTAGGGCAATAAAGCAATGATAATAAACTGAAGATCCATGGGAACTCAGCAATGTCACTTTGTGCAAAGTCTTTCTCACTACCAGATTCCTTCATGAAGACATGGTGTAGGCCACCGGGCACATGAGGACCTCCAAAGAATAACAAAGAACACTAAAAATGCATCTTCATCTTTTTTTTTCTACTTGTTCTTGTCAACTACAATAGGGGACAATTTAGGGCCCAGAAATGATGGTGGAAGGCAAACAAAATCTGTTTCTGTGGTCCTCTCAACCTCAGTTCAAAATGCTCAGCTTGCCAGGGGTTCACGTTGTAGGGAATTATTTTTTGAGCACTAACCGTTCCCAAGGGGTCAGTGTAGCATAGAAAGAATTGATAAAAAACAACACTGAGCATTCTGGGATGGCATGCAATAATTCCTAACAGCAGTTCTCCCTATTTCACTTGGGCCTTTCTTGGCGCATCGGAAACTGAAGCTTCTGAGCTACGTAAAAAGATATAAGCGAGCATTCACTGCACAGACAAAACCTGTGTTGATCAACTTGTTCTAATAACAAAATAGAAACTTGGTATACGTGATAATTTGAATGAACCATCTTACACAGTTATTAAAATGTTTCATGATTTCTATGGCAGGAGTCCCACAAACGTAAATGATGTATCACACAGCTTGGTGAGTTCCCACAACTAATCTGGGAACTCTTTTATGATGATTTTATGTGAGAACTCTTAACACAAAAGCTGTTTCTGCCAGCCTCACCAGCCCTGGTTTGAGTCTTTGAGCTACACTAAGCAAGAAAAATCCTGTCAATCCTCCTTCACTTTTGTCTGCCTTTTGTTTTTGATTTTTTTTTTTAAACTTTGGACTCCTGATTGACTATGCACATAGATAAGCAAATCACCCAAGGATACCCACCCTGTCTCATGCCTCTTCAACACAGATGGGACAAAAGGAATGGCAGCTACAGGATCTGACTGTTAACTTTACAGGAAGCTACTCCACATCTCTTCAAAGTCATTGTCAGAAACCTGCCTTTACCTTGTAGGTGAGCTCAGCAGGCAGTTCACCTAAACGGTGGGCAATCTTCTGGAAACTGGGTTGTTTTGTCCCCAACAAGGACTCATCCAAGCAACCCTTTAAAACGTAAACTAAGACAGTGAGGAACCATGGCTTAGTTTAACCAAGAGTGCTTCAATCTGGTCGCCTCTCGTCCTCTGCTGGTTTTAGTCTTTATTTAAACTTCAAGCTAGCATCATACGCAGAAGATGGCTCAAATGTTTCATTTCCATCTCACAAACACCTATTTTGAGTAAAATCTTTCCTTGTCTTCTAGCTATGATTTTTTTTTGGGGGGGGGGGGCGGGGCTGAGGAGCTGGGGGCAGGATGTGAACCAGATGTGTTGCAACCTTCAGAGTTTGCGCTCTGACGCATTACTTTCGATTTGGGTGTGGACGTCAGGTGGGCTAAGAGGAAGCCTTGATGATTATGAGCTGAGCACATTGACACCTGAGCATATTATTTTGAATGCACCTCTCTGCACCAAAGGGCAGTTTATTACAAATGAAGAGATTGCAGAGGACTGGGAACCCTGGGAAGGTAGGGGACACTTCTGTTTCACTCCAGGCTTCTAAGTAGTCAAATGTTACAAATTCATTAGAAGCACAGCTTCAGATTTACTTTTGCTACTTTTGGACTATGGACCAAGCTCTTTTCCTGCTTCCTCTTATGCTTATGCAAAGGATCTCCATTAGCATTTACACGCATTCTTTGTCTTCTAAGGGTAAGAGAATATTTATTTGTTTTTAAACCCCTCCTTTATTTGTTTTTGAACCATGTTTAATGCAAAGGAAACCACTATGGGTTAGAGAGAGAGAGAGAGAGAGAGAGAGAGAGAGAGAGAGAGAGAGAGAGAGAGAGAGAAGAAGAAGAAGAAGAAGAAGAACAAGAAGAAGAACAAGAAGAAGAAGAAGAAGAAGAAGAACAAGAAGAAGAAGAACAAGAAGAAGAAGAACAAGAAGAAGAACAAGAAGAAGAAGAAGAAGAAGAAGAAGAAGAAGAAGAAGAAAAGAAAGAAAGAAAAAGAAAGATAGAAAAACAGTGGTATCACAACCATTTTTTCTTTCAGCCTCTTAAGTGCCTTTCTAAGGGTAGTTTATGGCCTGTTCTTCAGATAAAAAGAGAGAACATAAAAAAGCAGGCTTTAAAACTCTGCCCTTTCTCTCTTACCCTTAGAAGACAAAGAATGCATGTAAATGCTATGCCTAAGCATAGGAGGAAAGCAGGAAGAGAGCTTGGTCCATAGGCCAGAAGTAGCAAAAATAGATCTGTAGCTGTGCTTCTAATGAATTTGTAACATTTGACAATACTACTTTCCAGCTTCCTAGGTGTTCTTAGAGACAACCTCACCTCCCAGCCTCAGCTTTCAGTTGACATGTCCATCTATTGTCTTAGAATTGCTTGCTTTACATAGGTCTTTCACCATGATAAAGGAAAAGAGGATGATCAGTTTCCCAGACCTTAGATAAGAGAGACTTTGGGTAACACAAACCATCAAGTTCTGAAGAATCTTGAAGCTTCTATGAGAAGAATTTGAGGCTTCTTTATCAGTTGGATTATAAACAGAATTCAGAGGTAGCCACGCCAGGGCAGATTTGAGGCAAGGTTTTAAAATATATTCTGGACCTTGAGATAGTCTTTTGTCCTTTTATATATAAAATTGTCAAATTCTCCAGCACTAACCTCCCTCTCTGTTTCACTGAATCCAAAGCCATTGAGGTTAAGCTCAGGACATCTTAGCCAATCCGCAGCCTCTGAGGGCTCTACTGTATATGCATATATTGTTGTTACTTGTTCTTGTTTTCTAAATAATAGCCAAGTTGTAAAGGGAATAAGGTGACAGTATAAGAGAATTCTCTTTAATATCTTTACAACTTTTCTGTAGATCTAAAAATATTTCCAAAATGAAAAATTTTTAAGCAAAAAATTTAAAAAGCCACAACTGCGTATATTTAGTAAGCATAATGACATACTTATTTTCCATATAGTTTGCAAAAACTATTTTGTCTATTGCATGCAGGCCTGAATAGAATTATAGCTAAGATGTGAGCACAGGGCATTAGAATGACATCCCATGGAGAGTTGACAGCTACATCAAGTACAGGTATCTTCTAGGCATCTGGCATTGGGACCTCTTTAGAATTTGATACCATCCCACAATTCTCTACCAGAAACCTTTAGGGAGAGACAGATATTAGAATTCAGGATATTTGAAATCTTAGGAAAGAGGATACACAGCAGCCTACCTGAGGTCAGAGATTGTACCATCTGAGGACCACAGTGATTTCCTGTAGTAAAAAAATAAATGTCCAGGAAACTAAATTATATATAACAACATGGCCCCTGATTTGCTTTGCTAAGCCCAAGCCATGGATATTTATTTCAGCCTTAAAAGTGAGGTATCATGATGCAGATTTTAATATAACAGACTGTACATTTGCATACCAAGATTGTTCCAAATTACCATCAGCCTGCACTTGCTTATCTTTCCTTCGGTCCTATGCCCATATACAAATCCCAACAAAAGACTTGCTTTTACCTCAGAAACTGCAAATACATGGGTTCTATTTATGATTTTTATAAAAGCAACACTAAAAGCTAAAACGGTAATTCTTTGTTATATTTTGACCATTCTGTGTCTCTTTTCTTCTTGGGATTAATTATCTCTCTCCCTCCCTTGTTATTAATTCTTAGGAGTATCATAGGCTTAATCAAGCTGTTCTTATGAAGGTGAAGAAAACAACAAAGCTAGGTCACTGGTTTTGAAATAATGTCTTTATTATAAAAAATTCTATTTCTCCAAATTATTTTTAAAAATCCAGAAACCTTTCCTTTATGTGGTAATTTCCTTTTTCTTTTTCTTTTTTTCTATTATCTGACCTCTTATATTAAAATGGCAGATCAAATGACTATTTCAATTTGAATAATTTGAGAATCTTTGAATCTTGCCTTCCTCAGAGATAAAATTAATTTAGAAATAACATTATTGAAACCAGGCATTCTTTTTTAAGTGAAGAATTCCAGATGTTTTTAGTTGCTGCCTATGACATTTCCACAATCAGAATAAATTGTGTTTTCCGAGTAATGTAATAGATAGAAGTGCTGAATAAATCTCTTGCAGTTGAGATGACAAAATTAACATGCTGATGACATTTTAATGTTTCAATATAATCAAAGGGGCATGGATCATGCCTCCACCAGTTCTAATACAATTCTATTCTTTAATCTTTTTTCAAGACAAAATAAAATATAGATAGATTTCAAAGTATATAAGCCGAGTGTGCAGCAGTCTTCAGGCAAGCTATTTAGGATGCATCTCAGATGCTATTGAGGTTCAGTTTTGCCAGTAGATGCCAGAGGAAATTAGCTATCTATATAAAGTAACCAGGTTAAGGGCATATATTTTGTTGCACTTTTCCTGAAGGTTGCCCTTGGTGATTCTGTTACAATTATTGTTTCATATTGAGGCAGAAAGTTTGCTAATTGAAAAGGGGGAAATTAGTGTGTTCTGATTGGGACCCTGTGAACAGCTGTAATTCACTCACTTCCACAAAAATATACAGAAAATCAAAAATCAAACAAAGAAACACACTTTTGGACCCCAGTTCTTCTTCTTTTTCAAGTTACAAATATCTGGTAATTCTCAAGGAACTCTGGAGCATGTGAAGGAGCCATTTCTACAGATCCAAAGCTGCAGGATCTTCATGACACAGGGCCACAAAAGGATGTCCGAGAAGAGTCCCCATGAGGATCCAGAATTGATAATGTAGCAGAAGCCAGAGGGCTCCAACAGACTAATAACTCATTGCAATGAACTTTTGCAAGCAAAGAAGTGTTAACAAAAGAGTATATTGTGTGACAAACCATGACAAACTATAGATTCCGGGACAACAGTTCTATCTATTATATTACTCCGAAAACACAATTTATTCTCACTGTGCAAACGTCATAGACAGTGACTAAAAATATCTGGAATTCTTAGCTTAAAAAAGAATGCCCGGTTTCAATAATGTTATTTTGAAATTAATTTTATCTCTGAATATCTAAAATGCAGATATAAAAGGAGGAGGAGATGAGTAGGATTAGTGTACATGATGTGAATTTCACAAAGAATCAATAAACTCTTTTTAAAAAACAATCACAAAAATTCAAATGGCCCATTTTTTTCACATGCTATAACAAAAACTGAAATCTTAAATTCAAGTTTACCTAGGAAAAATAAGAGGAAGCAAATAAAATAAAACAAATATAAGCAGAGTACAATAGACTTCAAAGTTGTATCCTTAATACTAACACAATTTTGTGTTCATTGTTTGGAAACATTATAGAAAACATTAAAAGACCAGCAGATGACAAAATGCCATGCTACTTCTCCTGTAGACAGCAAGGTGGTGAAGCCAGGGTCAAGGAGATGGAGAAATAACAACTGTCTTGGCAGAAATCAAGTATTAATGGAAATGAAAGTCGTAGACATGTAGTTTTCTGGGAACTCGTTATATCAGCTTAGAATAATACCATAGTAAATGCTGTAACCAAGGAACTTCCAAGGGTGTTTTTTATCGCACATCTCATTTTACAAAGCAAAATCAAATTCAGAGATATATTGTTATTAATTCATAAGAAAAGAAACCCATAATTGGATCAGGAGGTAATGTATGTACCTCTCGAGAGGAAAATAGAAAATAAATCATTAAATATTGGCTGAAATGGCAGGTAAAATTTTGTTCCTGAGATTATTTGCATGATATACTTTTCTATTTCAGCCACTGACAACAAACTGATCACACTGAAATACAATTTTTTAATAGATAATTTTCATTCAGTGACCAGCAGGCAGCTGCCTGGCTTCTAAGTCTGTCAGGCCAGTAGAGGTGTTACTTGCTTCCAGAAAAGAACAGACAGACCATGAGATCAACAGCCTCTTTTCCCTCAGGAATGGCTAGAGCACTTTAGATTAAGGCCCATGTGCTAGACTAGGGTGTGGAAAGAGTTTTATGTGGAACATTACAGTTTAGCTCTTTTAGAATAGAATTGATGGCATCAGAAGGCAATGGAGACTCCATGACACCATGATAATACCAAAGTATTACAGTACTTTGTGCCATGCTAATCAGGGCAGACAAAGCTGGCGAAACCCAAAACCACCCAGAAGGCAGGTCTGATGAGTCTTAGGCCTGTCAGTGCTTTACTACAGTCAGCACCAAGCTAGCGTCAATGAAGTGGGCTTCAGTAGCTCCCAATGCATCTCTGCCATTGCTGTCTTAGCTGCCTTGACCAGTTAATGGAGTCTCTGATGATCATGGTGGAGGAAGAATGACACAAGCATGAGCAAGCAAGCCAGTCAGCCTTTATTTATAAACCTTAGGCAGTCGGGAGGGGTTTGTGGGTGAATGTGTCTGATTCCTTGGGGCTAGTGGTGCCAGGATCCTTAATCTACTTGTAGTGGTAGTGCCTCATTTATATGCAGTAGCTTGAGGTTCTATCACAAGAAGGAAGATTCAGTACTAAATTATCCTATGGGTGGAGGAAGACCTTCCTGGTACAATCAAAGGTCAGTTGCTGAAGATTAGGATCTTCTTAGTATAGGGTGGGGGTATTTCCAGGAACTCCCATGTGTTTGCTGAACTGATTCTATCAGGAACGGGTCTGGCCTGCAATCGCTAGGCAACACTCTGTACAAGATCAAGAGTTCTCCAGATCAGGTAAAGAGAGAATCCCACTGAGAAAGGGAGTAGATGGAACTCAGTTGTCTATCCAGATATACCAGACTTCTACTTTTTAATCAAAGCCCAACAGATAATATACTTCAATGTAATCCACATTCCCTATCTCCAATTTCAGACTATGGTCAGCAAAGGTTGCAGGGATTCTATGAATCTCTCTCTTAGTGTCTACATGTGAAATCTCCTCCAAAGACTCCTGTATTTGAACACTTGATACCTGTGTGGTGGAGATCCTGTTTTGTCAGATCAAGGAGTTTTGGGGGCCTTGGGGCCTGAGCTGAGAGAAGTAGGTTTTCAACTATGGGCCTTTGAGGATCATACAGAGCTTGCTTTGAGGAATATAGAAGGAAGCTACTTATATTCTTGGCCCTGTGCTTTGTGGTCAGTGCCATGTAAGAAGATGCCACAAGCTCTTGTAGCATGAAGATGCTCTATTATGTATGTCTCAACACAATGACTAAACATTTGGAACTGTGAGCAGCATCAAAATCTTTCTTTTTTCTCTTAGTCACATTCTCACAGCAACAACTATGACCACTAACAGCGATTCTAGAGCACAGAAAATGTCTAATCTGAGATGGTAATAAAAGTGATAATTTCTGCACTAATGATAGAGTCATTTCAACCAGTACTGGAATAGCATGGAAGGAACATTATGAGATTAACTATGCTCGTTTTTCATAGACTTTTCTCCTAGTAGACTTAAGATGTCTACAGAGGTAAATGTAGTGCCTCTTACCCAGCTTGCATAAAAGAGTGAGAAATAAATATTCAAATAAGCTCTCGGATGAAACTCTGATTAAAAGACATGCGAGTCAGCAGCCAAAGTGTGTCCTGTGAACCTACAATGGTGTCCTCACAGAGTAACTTACACTTATCTACCACAATCAGAAGTCAGAGAGGCTGAACACTGAACCTAAAAAGCAGCCATGATTCCAGCGACTGGATTATTATGGTTTTGGACGGTCTGGTTCAATGATGGTTTAATGAGTATGAGACCATCCTTCCCAAGAGTGTTTTAATTTCACTGGCAAGGCATTACATTTCCTGGATCTATTCTCCCACCCCACTCCCTTCCCGTTGTACCTTCAAAGAGTGCCCTTATACTCTGACTCTCTGAGGAATGACCCCAAATCTACAGAATATGGAGATGTTTTCCACTAAAACCCCCAACACTCTTCTAGGACAACATACACTTTAAAAGCTTTCCAGTTTGTCATTTTCTTTAGCCAATTGATAATCCTTAAGATCCCTAATTTACTGAAGATAGGGGCCCCTTCACTGAGGTTTATTTAAATGATGTCTCCTTTCCAACCTTACTTATTGAACCTGTAAAGAGCAGAATATTTCTGTCAGGAATGCTAAGAGAAATGAGAACTGTTGAATGAATGAGAAATGGAACATGCTTAACAACAAGATAAGTCAAGGTATTGCTGTCAATCTAATAAAAACTAAATATTTTTTTTAAAAAAACTTAGGGATGAAAGAGTGATTTTATTAGGTATTGTTTAGCAGCATTTCTACCCTCTGAGTCCTACTAACTATGAAATATCATTTACAAAATCTTCTAATACTTTTCTTTCAGTAAAATAAAAAAAATAATTGCAACTTTCTGGGTTTCTTAAAGATGTAATACACTTGTTCATTTTTCACTCATTATACTCATTATACAGTGAATCACCAGTGCATTTCCATTTCTAGAATCAATACAGGTAGAGTCTGTGAAGGGGTAACAATTTCTTTTGATCATTATCAGTTTTTGTGCACCTCCCATATAGCATCCAATTTCTTAAGAACCCACTAAAGAAAAGAATTCTCTATTTTTTCAATGTATGTCACTTATCTAATGAGTGTTATGCATTTGGGTATATATTTTATACATTATTCTGGATAATAATTGTTTTAAATTTATATTTAGTCATAAATAATTAAGTAAAACTAAAGAATATTAAAATATCATCATAAGATTAAAAAGAAAAATAAAATAGGAAGATCAGGTGGAGAGGAAAATAGAAAGACACAGTAAAAGAGAATATGGAGAGGAACAATTGACATTAAGGAAAATTTGAAAAACCATTTAGAAAGTAAGTGCTGTATTACTTTCCTGAAATATATACATATAAGAAAGGAATTTAATTGAATGATCAGTGAATAGCAGAGAAAAATCACAAACTAAAGATCTTTGCCCCAAGTAAAATCTTGAGTTCCAGGAATAAATTACATTTTGTTGAGCCCTTGTACAAAGGTATACCATAGAAATTCTCAGATATCATAGATTATTCCCATGGATTTGGTTTACCCTTCCAAACTTGATAGTAAGGTCTTATTGGTGAAGATGATACATACATATGTGATTGAACAAGAATAAACTGAGTTGACAAACAACTAGCACCTTCATCCTTAAAGACTGGGATTCATGGTGCTAGAAGGCACTACTGGAAGAGAAAAATACTCATCAATAGCATCCAGTAACAAATCACACAACCTACAAAAGTGACCTACCTGCAAGATAACGGGTACAAGAGTGGAGCACAAATATTATGTGTATAAACACCTTCAGCAAATTGGCAGGATACAAAATAAACTAAAAAAAGTCAGTAGCTTTCCTGTACACAAACAACAAACATACAGAGGAAGAAATTTGGAAAAACTACACCCTTCATGATAGCCATAAGCAATATAAAATATCTAAGAGTAACTCTAATCAAGCAAGTGAAGGACTTGTTTGAAAAAATCCCTTTACATCTCTGAAGAAAGAGATTGAAGATGACATCAGAAGATGGAGGGATCTCCCTTGTTTGTGGATGGGGAGAATTAACATAGTAAAACTGGCCATCTTACCAAAAGCAACTTATAGATTCAATGCAATCCCTATCAAAATACCACAAAATATTTTGAAGACATTGAAAGATCAATTCTCAACTTCATATGGAGAAACAAAATGCCTAGAATAACAAAAACAATAGTATGCAATAAAAGATCCTCTGGAGGAATCTCCATACTTGATCTCAAGCTGTACTATAGAGCAACAGTAATTAAAACAGCATGGTACTGGCACAGCAATAGCCTGGTGGATCAATGGAATCAAATCAAACACCCAGAAAAGAATCCACACACATTTGGTCATTTGATTTTTGACAAAGAAGCCATATCTATTCAATGGGAAAATGATAGCATCTTCAAAAAATGGCTCTGGTCTAACTGGATGTCTACATATAGAAAAATGCAACTAGACCCGTATTTGCCATCATGCACAAAACTCAAGTACAAATAGATTAAAGACCTCAACATAAAATCAGAGATATTAAATTGGTTAGAAGAAAAAATGGGGAAGAGCCTGGAACACATTTGTACAGGAAAAAACTTCCTGAACAGAACACCAACAGCCCAGGCTTTAGCGTCAAGAAATTAACAAATGGGACCTTATGAGGCTGAGAAGCTTCTGTAAGGCAGATGACATTGTCAGCAGAACAAAGTGACAGCCTACAGACCGGGAAATGATCTTCACTAACCCTACATCTGACAAAGGTCTAATATCCAAAATATATAAAGAACTTAAGAAATTAAACACCACCAAACCAAATAACCCAATTAAGAAATGGGGCTCAGAACTAAACAGAGAATTCTCAACAGAGGAATATCAAATGACTGAGAAATGCTTAAAGAAATGCTCAGAGTCGTTAGTCATTAGAGAAATGCAAATCAAAACAATACTGAGATTCCATCTTACACCCATCAGAATGGCTAAAATCAAAAATGTGACATCACATGCTGGCAAGCATGTGGAGAAAGACGAACACTCTTTCACTACTGGTGGGAATGCAAACTAGTACAACCACTTTGGAAATCTATCTGGCCCTATCTCAGAAACTGGGAATAGGGCTTCCTCAATACCCAGCTACTTCACTCCTTGGAATATACCCAGAAAATGCTACACAACACAACAGGGACATATGATCAACCATGTTCATAGCAGCCTTATTCATAATAGCCAGAACATGGAAACAGCCTAAGTGTCCCTCAGTAGAAGAATGGATAAAGAAACCGTGGTACATTTACACTATGGGATACTACTCAGCTATTAAAAACAAGGAATTCCTGAAATTTGTGGACAAATGGATTGAACTAGAAAGGATCATAATGAATGAGTTAACCCAGAAGCAGAGTCAAATAGTTTATACTCACTTAAATCTAGACACTAGCCCAAGGGGCATGTCCCATGAAAATCTTCACTTACCAGAAAAGTGGGTCAGAGGGGAGGACATCCTATTGGGACTTCAGGTGAGAGAAGCATGGGAGAATGGGGAAATAGAAGGATCCAGGGGATCCTAGAAACCTACAAGAAGAACATTATGACCGGCGGATCATAGCCCAGGGGTCCTACTCAAACTATGACAACAGCCAAGGCCAATACATGCAGTAAACTTCGAACACCTACCCAGATCTAGCCAATGGACAGGATATTCTCCACAATTGAGTGGAGAGTGGGGACTGACTTTCACAAAACTCTGGTGCCCCATTTTTGACCACATCCCCTTGATGGGGAGGCCTGATGGCACTTAGAGGAAGGATAGAAGCCTACCAAGAAGAGACTTTATACCCTATGAGCATATACAGGGGGAGGAGGTCCCCTCAGTCACTGACATAGGGGAGGGGAATATGGGGAAAGCAGGAGGGAGGGAGGAATAGGAGGATACAAGGGATGGGCTAACAATTGAGATGTAATATGAATAAATTAATAAAATATTTTTTAAAAGAAACAAAAGATGTTCTACATGTAATTGTTTTCCCATTGATATAAGCCTTAATATACTCTTAAAACTTTTAATACCATAAAAATGCTGTAATTATTCGTTTAATTGAATGACAATACAAATAGATTGAAAAACTTACTCTTTGCATTACTACTTGGATCACTGCTTTTCTGGAGAGAATATAAATTTATTTAAAATCTTTTATTCAGAATAATTGATCCAGGAATTTTTTTCAAAGGTTCTTTATTATTATTATTACCAAAAAAATGTTATTTCATGAGCAGTATCTCTAAGACAGTTCTACTAATATTCGGCCTGTTTTTGGGAGTTTTATAAAAATTGTAGATGAGGGGAATCACAACTTACAGTGGGATAGTTTTAATGGGGAAGACTGAAGCCGAATGGGAACCAGTGCTTGTCATTGCTCCCATCCACACCAGCTTCCACTGAAGTTGCTTGAGTGGGAGCCCAGGACTAACGCATCTACCAGGATCACAGCTCTCTCGGGGATATGGGTGAGTCACAGCAACCAGGTCCTGGTTTGTTGTGCTCCAGTTTTCCCTGAGCCGTGCTTGAAGAAGCAGAGGTTCTGTGAGGGCATCTTGGATCTTCCAGATTCTTGAAGAAAAATGGAAAGAGAAAGCAATAGGGATAAGAAAGACAAAATGAACGAGGAGAGGAATGAATATATTATACAGAGGACAATGATAAAATATAGCCAAGAGCAAGGCAGGAAAACAGAGGGAGGAACAAGCGTGTGGTAATCAAATATAGCGGCTGAATCAGAAGTTAAGTCCTTTCACTGAGTCGACTCCCACTGTCTCCTGGTTCCAAATTAGTCAAGTTCCCAATAACTAAAGCTATGTGATGAGGTGGAAGGTGTGTGTGTAAAGTTTTACACACACTTAGAACATAACATAATGTGAAATAGCAGTATGCAGGCAAATAACAATACTCAAGATGCTCACAAATCTATGATTAAAATTGGCACAGAACACTTCAAAAGTGCCCACAATTCTTTTCCTGTATCTATTGAATATAGTAATAAGACAGTCTCCTGTCTCTACATTTCTGTTTCCTGGAACTTTTTTTTAAACCTGTGATAAACTATTACTTTATGACTAGCATTTTTTTTTCCAGAGACTGGGTTGCTCTGTGTAACCTTTGCTTACCCAGACTTACTTTTAGACCAGGCTAGCCTTGAAATCACAGAGACTGCCTGCCTCTGCCTCCCTGAGTGCTGGGATAATGGGCATGCACTGCTTTGCCTGGCTTATGACTATTATTTTTTACAACATGATGTATCTTAGCACCAGCTGTTCCTTCCAATTCCAGTTTACAAGTGCTTAAGGAAAAATTTACCCTAATGTTTAATCATAAAACCTATCATTTTTTTTTATCGGCATTCTAAGCCCTCTTTATTTTAGTATGAAGGATTTCTGCTTGTTATAGACATTTCCATTATTAAAATCCACACACTAACATTATGAAATACTCTGTAAATCACAACAGAGCAGCAAGGAAAATGATGCAGGTTAAGATCTTCAGCGCTGACCTGGGTGAGACATGGGCATAACTTGGTTCTGTTCTTTTTTTTTCTCCTTTATTAATTTATTCTTGTTACATCTCAATGGTTATCCCATCCCTTGTATCCTCCCATTCTTCCCTCCCTCCCATTTTCCCCTTATTCCCCTCCCCTATGACTGTTCCTGAGGGGGATTACCTTCCCCTGTATATGTTCATAGGGTATCAAGTCTCTTCTTGGTAGCCTGCTATCCTTCCTCTGAGTGCCACCAGGTCTCCCCCTTCAGGGGACATGGTCAAAGGTTGGAAATCTATCTAGTGCTATCTCAGAAAAATGGGAATAGGGCTTCCTCAAGACCCAGCTATTCCACTCCTTGGAATATACCCAGAAGATGTTCCAGCACACAACAAGAAAATTTGCTCAACCATGTTCATAGCAGCCTTATTCATAATAGCCAGAACATGGAAACAGCCTAAGTGTCCCTCAATAGAAGAATGGATAAAGAAACTGTGGTACATATACACTATGGAATACTATTCAGCTATTAAAAACAAGGAATTCCCGAACTTTGTGGATAAATGGATTGAGCTAGAAATGATCATAATGAGTGAGTTAAGCCAGAAGCAGAAAGACTCAAATGGTATATACTCACTTATATCTGCATATTAGCCCAAGGGGCATGTCACATGAAAGCCTTCACTTACCAGGAAACTGAGACAGAGGGGAGGACATTCTATTGGGACTCTAGATGAGAGAAGCATGGGAGAATAGCAAAGTAGAAGGATTCAGAGGGTCCTAGAAGCCTACAAGTAGAACATTATGATAGGCAGATTTGGGCTCAGGGGTCCCGCTCAAACTAAGGCACCAGCCAAGGACAATACAGGCGGTAAACCTTAAACCCCTACCCAGATCTAGCCAATGGACAGAACACTCTCCACAGTAGAGTGGAGAGTGGGATATTACTTTCTCACATAAAACCTATCCTTTTGCAAAAATGATTGCTTCTGAATTCCATGATATAATTTTTAAAACTTTTTTTGCTTTGTTTTTCTTTTTCCAGACAGGGTTTCTCTGTATAGCCTAGACTGTCTTGGACTCACTTTGTAGACCAGTAAAGCCATGAAATCCCAGAGATCTGTCTACCTCTGCCTCTCTGACTGCTAGGATTACAGTCTTGTACCACCATACCCAGCTTTAAAACTTTTTAGTTGAACTACATTAGCAGTTAAAGATAATCCATAATGTCCAATAATCCATTATCAAACCATAATGTCACTACTACTTACAGGTTTTTAATGTTGTTATATTATTATTATTATTATTATTATTATTATTATTATTATTATTATTATTATTGTCAGGCGCAACCTTACTAATATACAAAAGACAAGAATATAATTCCCATAGAGGCAAGTTGAGCATCCATTTTGTTTCACCAGCTCTCATTAACTTTCTGATGCACACCCCACTGCCAAAACTGCTCCAAGACCTCTATTATGTGTTCCCTATAATTTGATATCTATTGTACACTGGTTAGATTCTGCCTGACACAAACATCTATACATAGTCTGGAGAGGAGACCACAAAATTCAGGGTCAAGCTACTGAAACTACTAAGCACTACTAATTACTTTGAACATAAAGGTCTTAATTCTGGATTCTAATTCATTTCCAAAAGGAATTTATTCTGGGAACATCTCAGAGATATTTGAATAATGCTGTGGTTATGCAAACTGTCCTAAAGTTCAAAAGCATCACATAGTTTTAGTTTACTTCCTAAAAATATAAATGCAAGAGCCAATATATGTTGCATATAAATATACAAATATCTGTATGCATATATGCATATGTACATGTAATTTAGTACACATCTAAAATCATTTTCTGCAAGAGACATAACTTTCATAGTCGCATAATACAATTTTATGCAACTTACACATTAAATTATGATAAATATTTTTATTATAGGATAGAGTACACTTTGTTTTGATACGTTTATTGCTAATTTCATTCCTTGCAACCTATTCATTAAATGGCATTTGTGGAATAAAGCACTAGGTGTTTCAGGGAATATAAAATAAGATGTTTTATCTTTAAGCTGCCACATAAAGTAATTGTGCAAACATGATATCTGGGAGCTATTTTAGCTGTAATAGATATTCATTCATCCTATAAAATTGATTCAGTTATGTTTGCCTTTTATATGCTATTAGATGGTACGCTCTCAGAGATAGGTAACAGTGCCAGACAGTCCTATAAATGTGTGTTACGTGAATTTGTTCATCCATTTTTCACAGATATCTCGTAGGAGAGGTGTTACTTTATTTTCCTTTCTTGTTTGGTAGATCAGGAAATTAGGCTCGACATTATGAATTACCTGTGTGAGGATATGGTGGAGCTGGGATGTGAAACCGGGAAGGCTTTCCAATTTCTATATCTACAACATTTGTTATCCCTCAGACGCAAATAGAGGAGCAGCTCCGACATTGAAGTTCATATCCAAACTGGAATGCTAGATCTGCACATAATCACATGTGCAGGTACTGACGGTAGTGAGAGAATGCGTGCGTTCAAAACTGTGAACACAGCTGAATTCTAGAGCTAGAGGTTCCATTGGTGCCTCACACGTGAAGCTGGGGGCAAATGTGAATATTGAAAGAAACATTAGAACGTCAAATTCAAGAGGTCAAAACTTCAAAATCAAACAGTGGAACAACAGAGCTGTGATTCCATCAGCTATGATAGAATTAAAGTGCAAGAGTCAGCCTCACAAGGTATCCAAAAAAAATATCCTTCAGCACTTCTCTTCTCTTTTTTTTTCTTTCTTTTTCTTTCTCCCTGCCTTCCTTCCTTTCTTCCTTTATTCCTCCTTCCTTTTTTTATTTTTATTTTTATTTTTGGTTTTCTCTCCAATCAAAGTTAGTCAAATCTAGAGCCAGATGCAAATGGCCATGACCTCAGAACACATATTTAGTTGACCTCAAATTCCATGTTTAAATGTCATCGTCTTTGTAGTAACAAAACAAAGCCACAACTCAAGAAAATTTTCCAATGCATAGATGGGTACATTGGGTAGTGGATTATAGCAAAATAGTGAGAAATCTCCTAAAGACTTTAGGTACTATTTCTACTATTTATAGCACAGTATTTATAATTCACCCATTGCAGAAAAATAAGGCTTTATCAATTTAACACACTCTAAATGTTTTTATCTGTTAATTACAGTCCAGACACAAAGGTGAGTGAGGAACGGCTCTTTAGAGGGCTAAAGATAGTTCAAGATAAACTGCAATTAAGAGTGAACTCCAACATGCCAACCCCTCTACATAACTGGGATGTTAACCAGTCTTCAGACACGGCTTAAATCGTCCTTTACAGACACCAGTATCTTCTAGGAATTACCATTCACAGTTCCCTTTGTTGATGAAGCATTACATTTTATACATGCAGGTCCACATGTTATTTATTTTTCTATAACTAGGAAGGCTTGTGTCTAGGATTTAATGTAGATAGGGCTGAATAATGGGTAGCACAGCAGCCTTGAGGAGAGAGGGGTAGCTACTACAGCTACTAAGAACCAAACTCCTGGATCATGTCAAAAGTGTTAGCCATCAGGATCAAGATCTGACATTCTCTTAATCTTCTATATCTGACATGGCGTTAACATGTGATGTGTAATTGTGTTATAAATACTTAAAATTAAGGTCATTAAGAATTCTGTTTAGCTAGCCTAATAGGAGAAATGAACAACTGACATAAAAAAGTCTTAAACAATCAAAACCTAGCTTTTATTAAGGAATTAAGTTGACACATACTTCCCTGCATTTATAGCTATTTGAACTGTATGAATTATTTTATTTCTTTGTGGAGGATTCAAGCCAATATATCATTTGTGTTTAATTTTAGGTTTTGTTTTCTCCAGTTTTGGTCTTATAGCTGTGCTTTCATGTGAAGTAGCCACTGTAACTCCAGGAATGATTTATTTGTATTAATTAATTATAACTGCCGTGTATAGATACTGATATGGTCAATTTAATACATTGTTACTAGTTGGACTCAATTTGGAAAAGTAAACATTTGGACAGCCTCACTACAAAAAGAATCAGATAACAACATAGTAGTCTTGAAGGCTTTCTTTGAACAAGTTGGTCTTCAGTGCACCAAATATTCCAACAGATATCAGATGAGACGTTCAGAGCTGTTAGGCATCACAGTTCTCCGTTCTTACTGCCCTAATCAAATCTTACCTTTTGTTTCAGTGCTTATATTATTTTTGCCTCTGTAAATTATTTATTAGTTTCTTTCTAATTTATTTATTTATTCTATTTATTATTTCTTTCTAATTAAAATGAAAAATGGTGTTAATTTAAAGAGAATAAAGTACATTTACATTTCACCGGTATTTTCCCCTCAACAACCTGCTAATTCTTTCTTACCTACCTGAAATGCTGTGCACTGCATGGCAGCTTATTTATCTGTAAATCTATTTCATCCTGCTTTAGACCCTATCTCTCCCACCCTAGCCTAATGTTGGGGATCTTTAAGACAGGGTCTTCTTCATAGCAGGCTGTAATCCGCCAGCTAGTGGTTATAACCAGCACTATTTGTAAAAGATAAGGGGCAGAAAAGAAAGACATTTTGTGCAGTGGTTTGCTTTGTATCTTTGGTCTTTGAAAATTCCAGAACAGGTAGATCAAAATGAATTTCTTGCTCTACCAGCAAGAAATTCCAAGCTAGCAGAGTTTGAAAAAGCCTACTCTGCAGTGATTTGTTTAAACAGCAAAGACACAAAACCATGGGGGTTTAATAAGTTGACCTAAGAGAAAACAAACTGAGGAATAAGACTCACTCCGAATTTCCCAGTGGTTATTTTAATCATGCTGCAATAAGAAAACCATATAAATCAAAGCATGACAGCTGTTGCAATAAATGCACCCAGAGATTCAGGACTTTTTATCCTTTTTACTCAGCAGCTTCCCTTATTATAGCAAAAATGGAGCACTCTATACTGTACTCATTTCCATAATTAATTTGATTATTTTAATAAACATTGTTCCTACTCCCTATAAAAGTGATGATACCAAAAATCTATAGTTTGCCTCCATTAGTATCAATTAGCAACATAGTCATTTCTCAATTATATCGTTGCCTACCATGCATGTATCCAATAATCTAAAATTAAAATCCAGTATGCCACGCCGTTCTCATTAAATGCCTAACATCTAGTCTGCTGCACTTGAGCTAGTGAAGGATATTGTTTTGGAAAGGTAATTAGCAATGTTATTGCTTACAACATTCTATCTGCTGGAGTAGAGATTTTTAGAAGAAACTAGCAAATATTCTAATTGACCTATCTATTTGACATAAGCATTTGCACTGATACTGTTAATTATTCTCTGCTTTAACTGGTCAATTAAAACTGTGAAGGGATGGTCAGTGTGAAAGCAGTGTTTTCCAAGTGTCGTCTTCCCGTCATTTACTTCCAATAACTTAATAAGACTCAAACATTTCCAGATGCCTATATCTTTCTTAAAATAAAAAAAAGTAGCCTGTGTCACATGATGACAAGTACAGTTCAAAGTGCCATTATCACTTTACTCATCATGATAATTAGTCCCTTAGTCATTATCATAATGAGAAACCTTGTTCAGAAAACGCTGATTGAAAAATTCAGATATCAAACACAAGTCACTCATTACCTATCAGGCAAATTGATTCATACACTTATGGCAGATTAGCACAGAGCCTTCCAAATAATTATTCTAGCCTCCTCCAGACTGTTCTAGCCTTCTTATGCTTCACTTGATGGTTTTTAAATGGCCTGTCCTAACAGGAAGCACCAGCACTATTTTAGTTCTTAATTTGTGATGATCTTTCATACTAATCAGAACCTATTCCTGATTTCGTTTTTAAAGAGGCCTACATTTCACCCCCTAATGGAAATAATTGGAGCAAGTTTACAACTGCCTATGGCCAGTTACAACTGAATAGTTTAAAAGTTTCAAGTATAACTTTATCAGCTACAAAAGAACTGATCATGGCTTTTACACTGTCCAGTGAAATTCATACAGAGTGTTGGTTTGTACAAAGCCAAACTCTATTATTGTGTAGGACACCAGGATGGAAAAATATGCTGATTTAGTTTCAATGTTTAAAAAACCCTCCCAAGTGTTATATGTCACTATGTGCAAAAAATTTCAGTGACTATTTCTGATTTTACCTTATTTCAGTCACATGTATAATATTACACAGATTTCCTCCTTGGTGTCCTGAAATCAGTGTAGGATAAATCACTGATTGTCCCCAGATTTATCTTATTTTGAATTGTGTTCAGTTCTTTTTTTATTTTTCTCAACATATCTCAGTTTTAAAACTTGAACATTACGTAAACCAAAACTAGTATGCATGTGTGCACACATGCACTTTCTTACCCATTGCCACATCACTAAAGCATCCTTTAATACTTTTTCTTCAGGTTTTGCTTAGTCATGAGCTTACCCAGAGGAAAATAGCAGATGACAAAGGATACATAGTTGAGGAGTGATGTAAAAAAATTAACTTTAAGTAACTCACTGCATGGCGTAGGGATATTAATACCTTTGCAAAGCAGTCTCAAACTCTTGACAAGGAAAATACAAACTTTTGCTAGCACCTTTACTCAAAAATATATAAAAATAGAAATGATTAAAAAGAACAGGTGGAAAGCAATTTAAATGGCTCATTAGGTTACATTCATAGTGTCAATAAAATAGTGGTATTTGTAATATGGTTGACTGACAGCTCCAGTATTGGGAATCATTGAAGGGCACATTTTTTGCTTGGGAGATTTTGTATTCTTAAATTTATAATAATATATGAGCTTTCTATATTTGCCAAATTTGCTATATGCCAGAATGTTGACTTCAGTAGTTCATCAATAAGTGATGAGATATTAAATGAAATGTGGGCAGAGATCATATTCTCTAGAAATCATTTCTCTAGAGATGTCTTTCTAAATCAATATCTCACTAAATATGTTGATTGTCACATTTCAATTGTCCTGTGTCATCTTGCAAGTTAAAGTGAGTAGAAATTATATATATATGTCAGAGATCTAAATAGCTATATTATTAATGAAAAAAATCTATTCTCTTCCTTTTGATAGACATTTTCACACAAAGGAGAAGGTAGCTATTGCTGTCTCAAATATGCCTACTTAGAACAGTTAACCTAATATCTGAACATCCTTGCAATAGGAATTTGGAATTTCTGGGAGTGTGAATTTGATGAGCTTATTTATAAGTGAATGGTAACTTTGTGTACATGTGAGATTATTTAGTTCCGTATATTGCCTCTATTTTCTATATAGCTGTATGTTAACAGTTGACAGTCTTGGCAGCCATTTGGCTAGAAAGTCAGAAACTAGTTTTCCTGTCTCAGAGGTCAATAAATTTTACTCTGATCTTCCTAATTAATTCAGCTAATGGGTACTTTGGAGATGTAGAGTAGAGGAGACTGTCAGACTGGACAGCTAGGGAGTGTTATGGATAACTTTAGTAACTAACAGAAGTTAAAAGGTCCTTGAGTCCTTGAATACCATCTTTTGGATGGCAAGCTGTTTCTGGCTACTCTGAAAAACACAGGCCAAGTTAAGGCTTCTTATTGAAAGAAAATTCTGCCTCAGTTCTGGTTATGTGTATCCACACTTTCCCCCAAGCCAACAAGTATTGGTGGCCTTTCTCCTTAGCTGTTCAGGGTCCATCTCATGGTTTCTCCTCATCTGCTAATGTGGTTTTATTCTAATATACTCTGCTTACATTTTTAAGGGTGTGTCACACAACTAGCAACACTGGTACAGGTGTGTTTCTACAAACCTGGTTACAAATTGCAATAAAACATGTAACTAATTTTTTTTTCAATCTGCTACATGATAGATATTTATGGATTCCTGATTAGAACTTAAATAATTTGTGTCTTATTTATTTGAAATTGTGACACAATGTCGCCATCAAAGTTCATGTTTAGGAACCAAGGAAGTGAGTTCCAAATTTTACACACACACACAAAAATAAACTTATTTCACTATCTTCAGATCCATGTGAAATTATATGTATCGAAACAGGTCATTCTTTGCTGGTAACCACATTGTAAATGAAGTGCTATGTTAGAGGTATATGTTTAAACAGCTCAAGCAGCTTGAAGCAACTTCTAGGAAGAATACAGAACATCATGTGTCCCTGTAAAGGCTAGGGCAATGGCGTTGTTTCCTAGTTATTCACCACTTTCTTTCTCAAGTCTCACAAGCCCACTGCAGCATCCTACGAGAGAGAGCTTTATAGATCCTTAAAAGACGACCAGCCACATTAGAAGGATTGCAGCTTCTGAACTCTGATGACAATACTCCCAGGAGAAGCATGTCCTCATAATTCACTGCTCGACAGGTAATGTTTCTGTTATATTTCATTTCCGGTCACTTGGTATAGTAATAGTTATTGGATAGCTCAATTTCTAAGTCTCCCAACTTAATGTCATTGGCTTTATCATTTGTTTACATTATTTAAAATTGTAGGGGTCATGGCTCACTTGTGTGTCAGGAATGCAGAAGGTTTAAGGCATGCCTATGACTCCATGCAGCCTGGATTCTCACTTGGTTAAGTTACTGCTGTTCTGGTGTCCTGTGTCTGCCAAATTCCAAGCGGGCTGAATGAGGAAAGCCCCTGCTTCCTCATATCTTTCACTTCCCACCAGTAAATCTTTCTTAAAATTATTTATTTATTGTATATGACTACCTTATCTGCAGAAGAGGGCATCAGATCACGTAGCAGATGGTTGTGAGCCACCATGTGGTTTCTGGGAATTGAACTCAGGACCTCTGGAAGAGCAGGCAGCGCTCTTAAGCACTGAGCCATCTCTCCAGCACCCTCCACCAGTAAATTTTTCTTAAGTTCTTAAAAAGCAACGAGGCATGCCATCATGTTCCTTTTCCATTCAGCCTTCGTCCTTGAAATTGCAGTAGCTTGAAGAAACCTGTACAGCTGTGGGTCTGTTTTACAGAAGAATTTTGAGTTCTCTCTCACTTGTCTCTAGCCCCACCTCCCCTCCACCCCCAGCATTATCACTTCTAATTTCCGTGGACTACTTTATCCTAAGATCCTCCGTAATATTAAATTACAATAATAGCAATCAAAGTCATGGGGAGCAAAAGGATTCTCAATTGCAGCCCATGCTTGGCTCTCAATTGCTACCCAGAAGAAGAGTCTGAGTGACAGGGTTTGGAGAACCAGCCAGCAGCCTCCTTGTCCTTTCACTTTCTAATGACACTGAAGTACTTCCATGATTAAAATTTAGAAGCTTCCTAGTAACCAAGCAAATTGCCCCCAAACTCCTTACCGAGCACTTACCACGAAGACTGATTTTAATATACCATTAATCAGGCTCCAGCCAAGTTTGCCACTGATACTTTCAATTACACAGCCACCGGGTTTTATCCTGGTCAGGGCATATGTACAAGGAAAAAAAAAGATGTTTTTCTGATGTTACCCAGAAACATAATAAAATAAAGTAAAACCTTGATTTACTCATTACTAAGAATATTAGTTTTACATTTGATAATAACAAACAAAAACATTTAAATAATTTTACATAAATCAGTTGTAATAAGCACAATCTGAATTCCTTGGTGGCCCATGGTAAGAATGAGTTATGAGTTATTAGCATTAGGAAAAACATATATTCACTAGGACATATGTTAAAATAGGCTTTGCAACATAAATATCTACTGTGCAATTCGATTCAAAGAAATGATGATGATATAAGCAAATGTTTGTCCATAAATATGCTAGTTTCAATATGGTTCATAATTTGAAATACATAGAACAGCATAAAAAAAAGAATAAAAATTTATTTGTGAATTATGGATCAAGTCTCTAGATGACTGAATAATTTAGCAGTATGTTTATGGTACTGTTTTATTTTCACTAATATGAGAAGTACTTATATTAAGTAGCAAAATAGTTGTTTTGTTAAATTGTATGCAAATGCTAAGTTTAACTCCAAGTATAATTATGCACATATATATATATATATACGCACACCAAAAAGAATAAAGGTGCTTATCTTTTGGTTAATTAGGGGTCATATTCATTTTCCTAACTTTGACTGTTTTTATTTGTCCTATTTGCATTTTAAATATCAAAAACATATGTGTTATGAATTATATAAATGACATAATTTCATACATAAGAATATATCATTACATTGCTATAATAACACTAAAGGATTTGTCCTTTTAATTTCTCCCTCAGTGTTAACTTAGTACCTTAATGACTATTATATCAAGCTGCATAATTTTTTAGATAATGTTTACAAGCTACTCTTTATGTTTGTGAAAATAATATTGACAATTTTTACAGCTGCTTGGTGAAGGATAAAGACAATAACTAAACTACTTTGGTCAATATAGTAATGAAAAATATTTGTTGATTTCTTTTCTTCAAAACCTACTTTTGTTTTCTTGATTTTAGAGGTATAATTTTTAATATAATTAAGACTTAGAAAATTTACTATATGTCCTATAAAAACTACAGGACTCTGTAACATTAAATAAATGTGTGGTAACATTTGCCAAAAATTGAGGTAAGATAAAATTTAAAAACTGGCTATCTATTTAGTTAATTTATTATTATTCTCTCATACCATACTTCCCATCAGCTGCTTCCTATCACTTTAAACTTTTATTTGTAATTTTAGTCATATTTATACAAGTTAAATTTGATTAAAAATATGGGTGAAAATCATCAAAGTACATATTAGACATGTAGGAAGCGTATATTGCTATTAACATATACTGGTAATAATGTCTAAAAGCACATACACAAAGAAACATCAGCTTTCTGAAAACTGAAATTGAAATATCTAAAAATAATTTTAGCATAAGTAGTGAAAAATCTCTAACTGTGGAGACACAGGGCTTATCAAGGCTTTCAAGTTGACTTGACACAGCACTAACATACTCACCAATTCAGGTTTGATTATGACAAAACTATTCACTAATATTCTGTGGCTCATAGTTTATATAACAGTTAACAAAATACATTTAAATTAATTAGTGTACCTACATTTTAAAGGTTAACCATAAAAGTTCATATTTTAATCATTTTTTTTCAAATGAGAAAATTCCGTGTCAGACAACATATTATGAAGGGAAGCTTAAACTTCAATGAAAATATAGGAAGAATTTATAAATAATTTATAAATAAATTCTGTATCCACTTCTTTATGTCTTAACCTAAAATACTTATATTTAGTGTTTATCAATCTTAAAAATTCAATTAAAGGACATATTGATTAAACTATTTTAACATCAAAGTTATATTCATTTTAATTAATATTTTATTATGTCATGGTGATTTTTAAGAATATAGTAATAAATTCATTTTGAAAGTTATATTAATTATGCACTTTAAAATATCTACTTATTCAAATTTTGTCAATGAACACTGCTGTTTCTTTAAACACACCAAAAAAAAATCTTCAGATAAGCAGATGTCATTTAAAAAACATTTTTATATTTCCTGAATATTTCTGAATCAAAGACAACTGAAACAGAGAGAGAGGGGGGGAGAGAGAGAGGGAAGGAGAGAAAGAGAGAGAGAGGGAGAGAGAGAGAGAGAGAGAGAGAGAGAGAGAGAGAGAGAGAGCTTTTTACAAATGAGAATTTTTGTGTTTTAAATATTTGACATATTCTTCATTAATGCTAGACCTGCAGAAGCCTAATTCAGAAAATTTGTTTCATTGCAAAAAAATAAGCAACAACATAAAACTTAGATTTAAAATCAACCAACATAGATTTAAAATCAAGTTTTCTTGATGATTCTAAATGTATCATTCAAATGATTGCCACCTGTACAGTGACAGACAACTTGGCTCAATAACAACACATTCTGTGATCGATGACAGCCTTGTCCTGGTCCCATAGGCTTCCTTTTCAGATTTCTTTATGGTAAGAGGAAACTGTGGAACTACATTGTTTTTTTAAAAAGGTTCTTTTCCAAAACTATGGCATGATATTAACAATTTCATATATAGTAAAATATTAAATTTTAAGCAAATGTAGATACAGATGTGAACATATATGGGCATAGTTAAAGAACATATGTGAGCATAGTTAAGATACATAAACACCTATATACGATGAGAAACCTTCACTTTTGTGAAAGTTTTAATTTGATATTATAGTCACATATAATCTATTAATAAATTAATAAATAGGATCATTAATTTTAAAAAAAGAGAAAAGCACATTGAAATTAAAGTAAAACACAAAATTACAGGTCATTTGAACCAGTACCTAGGAAAAGAACCGAGCACATTACATACAAATACCTATTTTCCTTATGGGTATCAATGACTTTCTGTGAACAGTAAAATTAGATCTCTTGTTTTGGTTTTTATTTTTCCTAAGCTAATTTCATTATAACTTAAGACCTCTTTCACCAAATTCTTAAATACAGTGAATACACGTATTTAAGTATTTTAATAATTCTCTATGGCTTCTTTTTCAGAATTTTGGCAGGCTATCAAGTGAGGTTAGACATGTATACTTACCTGATGTAACACATAGCTACATTAAAACATAAACATGCAATACTGATTGAAATTAAAGGACTTTGTCCTGTAAGACAGTAAACATTACTCTTTAATTGCTTTTTCTTAATGAAGTCACTTTCTTCCATCAAATTCGTATTTAAGATAAATAAAAGTTGGATATTATATGTTTTTATGATTATGGATGGAACCTTCACCAGTATGCATGTTAATTCTTATTGCTTATAAGTGCTAAGTAAATCTTATCACAGAGTATTTAGGCAATTGTCTACAGTCTAAAAAAAAAGTTGAATTTCCCTCTGCATTACCTTCTGACAAAATGCACAGCATTAACCAATTCTTTTCTGTCAACTAGCAATTTTTGGCAGATCCCTTTTGCATGATTCATGAAGGACCAGTAAAAGGCTAATTGTTCAAATTAATTTGCGTAAACGACTAAGCAAGAGATAACAAAATTACATCTGCACTTGTTTGGCGAAGATTCAATAGCAGAGGCCCTGTACTGCCAGCTGCTTCCAGACAACACTCTTGCAGAAATTAAAAGCTACAAATATTAATTAATACACTTTTTTTGGTACGTTAATTTGCACTGAAAGGTTCCGGAGTGCAAAACTGCTGAGAAGATGAACCATGATAATTAGAATTAATGGGATGGATGCATGTTTTTGCAGCTGAAGTTTTAAAAACCCATGAATGGAACTGGGAACTTGAAACTGACATTCTCATAAATCTCTATGATAATGTAGCTATTAGTATTAGAAGGATTAAGTACTATGGCTCCAGAGTTATCCATCACATGACACGTTACATCCCATCCGTCACTGCAGTAGCTACGACATGATAGCCGTCCTTGAGGAAGCCACATGAAAAAGCTTTGGGAATTCAAGGAATAGCCTTGCTGACTGCTAGGCTACAAAATGAATAGCACAGATCTTTGACTTTCCAAGAGAAAAAAAATAGCCAAGACTCTGTATTTGTCAGCTAAGTGCTTTACAAATACCTAACCCTACTATCCAGGATTGGTTAGGCAATCTAAATTATAAATGGATTAGACCAGGGGGGAAAAATATAGTGGTAAAATGCCTCAGATTTCGTCTTTAATTCATGTGAAACTTTAGGATTCTGAGCTCCCTATAGAATACTTTTTGCTGATTACGTTATTAATTATACATGAGAACATCTTAGGAAACTCTTACAGTCACATATTACTAGTAAATATGATGAAATCATTCCTGATATGAAAATTTAATATTAAAGCAAACACAGGCTTTTAGTATTAGTCATTACTTTTAAAATGCCATAGCAGAACACCTCCCAATTGAGAGAGTATTAGTTTCCACGTGTGACTCAACAAATACTGCCAACTAGTGCATACTACATAATTGGACACATGTATACAGCTATATACCTTTATTGTTTAAAAACACTTAAAAGTGAGATTACCATTGAATACATTTTAGCTAACTGGTTTGTACTTGAATGTAACACCGAAAGCTAGATATTTATTGTTTTAAAGAATTCTTAGAGGATGTGTTTGCACCCATCTTGGATTATTAAATCCAATGTGCATTTATGCAGAATTTGTTTAGATACTTTTTTTTAAATAATGAAGTATTTGGGAAAAAATGTATGTTTGATACAACAAGCTTCCAAAACAGACCTAAGAAAATCTCTTCTCAGTGTAATAATAATTATCTCCTAACATTGCCTCTAATATTTTTATTGCCTATTTATTTATTCATTTATTGAAACAGGGTCTATGTATAGCCCCAATGGCTTGAAACTCTTGATGAAGACTGGCCTTGGAGTCAGGGATCTGGTTATCTCTGTGTCCCAAGTTCTGAAATTAAAGGTGTGCATCACCAAGCACAGCTTACTCGGTTATTGTATTGTGTGACTTTTAGCCGAGGCTTGTGCAAATATGTCCTCCTTTAGCTTTGAAGAAACGGCCAATTTTATTGTATTAGAGTCTGTGCAAAGAATTAACAATCAAGTTTGACATCATGCTTTGGTTTTATTATCCTCAGAAAATTCGTTTCTTCCTTGATATCACCCTCCTTAGAGAACTGGCAAGATCCTCTATGACTTCTTTCACAGAAAAAATAATCTGCAAGAAGCCATGAGGATAGCAGGATAGCCATGAGGATAGCCAGGGCAAACCTCCCCTGCTTAGAGATGTGCTCACAGCCTACTCTGCTTTGTGGGAAGATGAACATGCACACAATACAGTTAGAAGGAAAGGACATACAGTAACTGAAAGATTTGATGACCTGTTTGCTATGAAAGAACTCGGTACTTGGTTTATTTTACCTACTTTAGCTATCATCTCTTCCTTCTTCCCAGTAAGTCCCTTTCCTAGTTTTATAACTTCTGATCTTAGTTTTTTGAGCTACTTAGTTTAACCTTTCTGAGTGACTTAGTTTAACCACAGCAAATATGGACCTATTCCTGTGCAGACCTAGAGCATACATCGACAGCTGACATGGGTTTGTGATTGCTATAACTATGTCTTGCTCTGAAGATGACAATTTATAACCTTTCTCACTATCTTCCAGCTTTTATGTTTTAAATTTTTTCTTTATTTAGGCTTCTCTTCAATGTTCCCTAAACCTTCAAGGGGATCATATAAATGTCTCATTTATAGAGGGAGAGTCAGCTGTCACTAATCCTCAGTATTATTTACTCCCTGAAGTCTCTGCATTCACCGCCATTAGTTGCAAAGAGAAGTTTTCCTGATCAAAACTGATGGTAACATTTGTCTGTGAGTATAACCATAAACATTTAAAAGACAGTTTGACAATACATCAAACAATAGTATTAAGTTCAGCACTAAGGGCTATTTATATCCCATAAGGGTTTGTGACTGTTTTCTCAAAATCATTCTTAGGTTCCCTTGTGTAGATTGGACTTCAAGTTAAATCAGAAAGTGCTTGGTTATCCTCATAACTGTCATGCCTGTATTGCACAAATGGGCATGTCCTTTCTGGCAGGTTGGCCCTGTAGCTCCTGGTGCTCAAGTCTGGGTAAGACTATTGATGCCTTTTCTCCAGCACCCTTTATAGCAACTTTTGGTACATTTTTTAAAAGTATTGCATATAATCTTTTTTATATAAATTCTATAACAAAATCTTAAACTCTTTATAGTCATAATTTAATAAAGTTAAGATGCATCTATAACTTTGATATTGGATAAAAAATAAGCTGTGTGGGGTCTAGTTTGGCAAAGTGTCAGACATGGAGTTAGCTGTTGTCTTATTAGAGAAAAACTATTGGCTTTTGTATAAACATAATGATGTTGTCTGGGAAAATGTTGCCTTTTGCTTATACTATCTTACTTATGAGATAAAATTAAGTATATAACTCGTATAAACAAATAGCTATAATACAGTTTGAATGTGTTCGTATTAAGCAGAAAATTTCAAGTACTATTTATTTGGGGAGAAGTGTCAAACTTTGACAAAAAACAGCTATTAAAATGAATATAAACATTTTAAAATGAGGCAAATAGAATAACATTACCTAATTCCTTTTATCAGAATATAATCTCCATGTTATTTTGCCCAGGAAGAAAGAGTTTGTGTATAAAATTCAGAGATATCTATAAAAATCCAAACAGATGCTAAGACACACAGCCATACTCTGGGGTGGAGCAGAGGGAGCCTTGTGTAAATAGAGGCACCTGGAGGGGGTCAGGAGCACCAAAAGTAGACCAATGGAGCCAACAAATCCCAGCAGAGGAGGGGGGCTGCTGAAAAGACTGATGCATTAACCAAGGACCATGTCTGGTGTAGACCTAGACCCTGTGCTCAGATGTAGTAGACAGGCAGTACAGTCTCCTTGTGGGTCCCATAATATGGAGAGTACGGATTAATTCTGACATGAACTCTGGCTCCCACATGTTGATCACTTCCCCCTGGTAAGGTGGCCTTGACAGGCACAGAAGAAGAGGATACAGGCAGTCCAGATGAGACTTGATAGGCGGAGGTCAGATGTTAGGGGAGGAGGGCTCTCCTTTCTGAGGACTAGGGCAGGGAAAGAGAAGGTATGAGGGAGGGAATGTGGGATTGGTAGGTGATGAGGGAGGGGTCTACAATCGGAATGTAAAGTGAACAAATTAAACATTTAAAAAATATATATATATATATATATATATATATATATATATATATATATATATTACAGTAGAACAATTTTCCTTAACCCATCATTTCACATACGTTTCAGAAACCTCATACTGGACATCTTTCCATACTTAAAAACTCACTTTTAAGAACAGCTACGGGACAACATGTCTAAGCCTGAAAGCCTCCCCTTACTTGGAGTCTTAAATGCTAACAAGAGAAAGAAATTATATTTTATAATTTCTTAACATGCCTTCCAGATAAAATGATGGAAGAATAAATAGCTGCTTGTTCCAGAGCTCAGATTTCATATATATGAAAGCTTCCAACAGCCATTCTACACAAGTCACCTCCCAGGCTGCTTGCTGCCTGTCACTGTGTATGTGGCAGTGAAGCACAAAGTTCTTGTAAAATCTGTTATCTCATTCCTATCAAATGTTTTTAAAAGACTTTGCTCTTATTACTCTTTCTATCGGCCTCAGCACTGTGCTGTCAACTGAATTATAAACTACTCAAATCAGAGTTTCCAGCTTCCTGACCATCAACTATTGCTGTACATCTTAGTGACCAGCATGGCTTGTACGGGGTCTAGTGTTTGGATGGTCTTCTACATCGCTGTCACTCTAATTCTCTTAAAACCTCATCTATTTATCTGGCCTCCACTGTCCCTAACTCATTTAGTTGTAAAATGGAAACCTTTTTCATTGTTAGGAGGATAACTGACCAAAACAAGAAAATCAGACTTCTTCCCAGAAGCTAAATTTCTGTAACTGAAGGATCAGTTTCTGCAAACCATTAAAATTGAATCAGTTTTAAGAGCAGAATTTCAAAGTACAGAAAACTTATGGCTGCAATTCTCTGGTCTTTACTCTTGGTTGTTCAATTTCTGTAATAATTCCTTCTTTGAAGGCTGGTAGAATTGCGTTTCCTTGGGTTAAAACTTTGTTTTCAGTTTCCTATAAGTCTCAGAAACTTACCTAATATATTGACTAGCATGATCATTGATGCTACTATCTAACACCAAGGGTAGATTCTCACTTTTGAAATAAGGTCTTTAAAAGAGTTTTTTAAAACTTGGTTTCTTAAAAATAAGCTCCTCTATATAAATTTAAAAAAAAAACCTGTCTTCTTATTTATGCTGAGAACAATCTGTAAACAATAAACAAACTGATAAAACATCATCAAATCTGTCAGGCCATTTTAGTACACATATTTCCTCAAAATATTATGAAGTTAAAATACATGTGAAGACTTCAATTTATAATATGTCCAACTTTATTTACATTGGGATAAGAATAGAATACAGAACTGCTACTTTTGGCTATATTTTTAATATAGACATTAAAACAATGCTGTCTTTAGTTAGGGATTTTATCATTCTTAAACTCATCCACTCGGCATGTCTATGATTGACTAAGATGTGAAAATTCAACACTAATGATAGGAATTTGATCATTTCAGAGGATTTGGCTTCATCTCTTTAAAACATGATTTTTCACCCACAGTGCAATTTGTGATTATGAAAATCAGTGGCCTAAAACTCATACAATTCCATGAACAAGATCTAAAGAGGAAGTTTGTTCTCCCCATCTGTAAATGGTGTGCAAATGAAAAGACCATAAAGATTTCACCTAAGGATTTGGGGGAGAGGGTCTTAAAGAGGGAGCATCTGACGTGACAGAAACCATTCTTTACTTGAGAAGAACAGGAATCCTATTCATAGAAAAATATGAACATCAGGCAAGTGGAAATCATTTACTTGTAAATTTAATTTCTTGAAACCTTATGATGATTTTTATGTAAATCAAATGACTAACATTGGTTCTTAGAAAAAAGGACATCATATAAAGTCATAAGGTTGTCTTCCTGTGGAACCCTGGGTATGCAAATATGAGAGGCATTTAGCAATTTCTAGGAAAATAGTTCTCAAATACCTTTAATTTCTCCTTGCACCTGTGGCTATGTTAGAACTTGAACAGGCAAAATACCCAATGTGTGGTGTGGGTACAGAGACTGGTTGAATACTAGATGGAAAGGCTAAAAGGGGGCCATGTTTCTTCCAGACAACACCATGACGGAATGATCTGCCGCAGTGCCTTTGGCAACAGTTTCTCTGAAGTTCAACACACAGAAGGAAAATGAATGAACCCTGCAAACCACTTACTGGTCATAACTCACTGTAATCTTGCCAAAGAAAGATCTGCAACCAGGTTTCCAATAATCTTGGGTTTTTTGTCATCCTAATTCCTTACAAAGAAAAGCTTTCATTCTTTGAAAGAACATTAGAATAAGATTCCTTCTGAGATTACTTTGCATTTCCTATTCATAAGCCCCAAATAATAGCACACCAGGGTAAAGCAGTAGTCTAATATATTCACTCCATGTCTGACCACTTATTACCTTTTATTTAGAGAAATATCCTTGAGAGCAGGTACATGTTTCCTTCTGCCATGGAGAAAAAGTGAAAAATCATTGTCTGGGAGAAAGACTTTTTGCTTGGCTCCTGGGTGTTCTTAAAGGAGCCATTTAAATTCCCCTGGGCTCAGTTTATGCATCCAACATATGGGGCCATGCAAATTCTATCTGTCAACTACTGCAGCTATTTCAATTGGAAAAAAAAAGATTTTCCATTAAGATCAAGGACTAATTTATCTCTTCAGACAAAAAGATGAATGTACCAATGAAATTGTGCTACCTCCTCTTAAAGTAGAATATTCATTTTACATATAAACCTGCTGGTGATTTGGGAGCAAAAGGTAGAGCTCAAAGGAACAAGTCACAGGAATAAGTGTTTTCACTATGTGAATAAGGCATTCACTATGATGGTGGCTGATTTGCTTATCCTAGGTCACAGGAAAGAGTTTGTTTAGGAGTCTTAGGCATTCTTGTTTTAGGTTTTGATTATTTGGTAAAGCTGCCAAATGAGAATTGGAAACTCAACTGTCACTGATTAGGTAAGAAATTTTACTCCTTAAAAACACAGTAAATACAAGAGGATGGCTTTGGCTGGAGTTTGGATCCCAGATGACCACAAAATAACATGTATTTTACTAGAGGTTTATTCTGTGGCTGGCATTTATCTAATAGAAGTGGTGAAAAATTTAAAAGTCGGGGATTGCTGAAAGGTCTTTGAGTTATGGGGTCCAGGATCTCAAAGGAGACTGTGAGAGCCTCTTCTTTCTCTTTTACTTCCCAAGCATGAGGTACTGGGTTTCCTCACTATGCAACTGCTATGATGTGCTAATGTACGAATCCCCAAAGCAACAGAACAAAGCATTCACTTAGAGAAACTCCAAAGCTGTGGCTGAAAGTAAGTCTCTTATTTTTTACATATTATCTCACGTGTTTGGTGTAGTAGTGGCAAACTGTTGAACCTGGGCTTCTATGTAAGAATTTTGCAAAGATGCAGTCCAGTGCACAACAGATAAAGCATGAAATAACAAAGACACACAACAAAAATCTCTGTATGCATGTTAATTAAAAAGAGATTTCCTTACTGTTAACATACCCACTTCCTGAAAATAAGGATTGCTGAGACAAGGTATTTGCTCCTTTGTATGTTTACTTTGTTGGTTGGTTTTGTAAGACTGTGTATCTCAGAATAGCCTCCGACATAAACATCTTCTTCCTTGTACACCCTAAGGCTGATGTTGTACTCAGGCACCATCACACCCATCATGACCAAATGAGTGACTAAATTTATCAGGTGAATTTTAGAAAATTGACTCCAAACACTTCCCAAATACCAATCCTCCCAATGGCAAGCAATTGAAAGAGCATAGCACCCAAGAAACTGCACGCAAGAAACTGCACCCAAGAAAAGTTGGGTTACTACAAAAGTCATTCAAATATCAACTAGACCATACTTTGATATTGGGAAAGTGATTTGATTTTAGTAGATCCAGGATTGAATGGAAAGACTAGAAATCCATGTATCAGAAGAATTATCAGGTTTTTTGGAGACTAGCATTACATTGCTAAATGGCTATGTATTATTTTATTATGCGGCTTCCTATTTACTTTCAATTGTAAGATTAAGAATAAAGGTAAATGTATTCTTTTTCTCAGTTAAAAATACCAACTATTCTTGTCAAATAGAAGAGATGACTCAGAAATTTGTAGTTTATGACCACTTTTTAAAATTTTATAAATGTATCCATATTACATCTCAATGGTTATCCTATCCCTTGTATCCTCCCATTCCTCCCTCCCTCCCATTTTCCCCTTACTCCCTTCCCCTATGACTTTGACTGAGGGGGACCTCCTCCCCCTGTATATGCTCATAGGGTAAGAAGAGACTTGGTACCCTATGAGTTTATTACCTCTTAAGTCATTATATATTTTATATGTAACTCAAGTATCTTAACCTGACATGTATTGTAAGGTCACTTTGAGGGTGTCACTTTGTAATCCATGCTGCTCTCCTACTCTTTATACACATGCTTTTGCCTCCTGAGTGCTGGGATTGCAATGAAGTAACAGCACTCACAGAAAACAAACAAACAAACAAATAAACATTTTTGCTTAATTTGTATAAAAAGCAAACCAGTTCTAGGGCCTGTGGCTAGAACTTAATTAACTTAAAAGAAAATTTAAGAATTTTAACTTATAAGAAATGTAAGTACATATTATTCAGGTGTCTAGAGTCCCACTTTAAATCATAGTATATTCAGGGAAGAGAAAGGTAAGTGACTAATATGGCAGCTTCATAGAAGAAGCTATGGCTTAGTGTGGAGATCAGGGAATATCAATATAAGATGCTTCTGGGCCAGTGGACAGGATCAACTTTCTGTTTCTCCAATATTCAAAGCTAGGAATCTATTCCAAAGAATATGTTTGTTTTGTTTTGTTGTTTTTCCTATAAACCTATTCTGAATTAACAGCTTCTAAATATATATGTCACACTTATTTTTGTGCATTTCTTATTTTACTATTCTTTTCCCATTTATATTTTATGAGAAAAAACAAATAAACAAAAAACAAACAAAACAAAAAACCAAACCGAACCAAAAAACAAAACGACAACTATTGTGATTGCTGTTCTTGGTTGCCAATCTGATTTTGTCTGGGATAACCTATAATCCAGAAATGGAGGATACACATGTGAGAGATTCCTTGGCTTAGTTTGAGTTGGGTGAATCCATTTCTAGTCTGGACATTTGAGGGAGGAAGACACATCTCTTGTCTGGGTTTTGAGACAGGAAAATAAGTTGCCTTTGATCCAGATTTTGAAGTGAAAAGACACACTTTTAACTGGGGCTACAACTTCTGCTGAAGTCTGTATAAGGACATGGAAGAAGAAAAAGTTTTGCTCTTTATCTGCTTGCCCTTACCTTGCTAACACAGTATATTTTATGCCTGGCTTGAGGAGTCAAAGTGAATTAACTTGTACTAAATCATTATATACAGTAAATCACAAAACAACCTTATAGGAAAGGTATATATCAAAATTCTAATCAAACACTATGCCTTCTTTCCTAAAAATGAGTGTTTTATCCTACAATATTCATTATTTTCTGTTTGCTTTCAGTTCATATTGTTAGTATAAACAAAACTCCAGCCTGGTACAAAGGTTCACATGGGTAATGCCAGCATTCAGGATTCTGAGGCAGGAGGATTGCTATGTGTATGAAGCCAGCCTAAGGTACAGAATGAATTCCAGGTCAACCTGTAATACAAATGTGAGACCCTGCCTTAGTAAAACCATTTAATTACTCAATTCATTTGGAAACTAATAGATTAAAAAAAACAAGAAGTCTGATTTTGTACCAGGAAGCAAAGAACCTCTTTCTCCTGTTATCTGCTGCTTGCTGTGATACAGTTCCCCCATCCCATCACAGCTATGATTTTATACAATATTCATTTTTGAAATGATTGGGCTTTGTAGTTATTACCATATAAAAGTTATAAAGATATTTCAAATATTCCAAATATAGCTTTAAATTTGATTGTAAAGGAAAGTTTTGTCGCACATTTAAATGCTTGAAAATAAGGCATCTAATAAAGAGCCTGGCCTACCACTCACTCTGACAATATCACTGAAAATGGCTATAAAATCTGACGGAAACACTGAAAGATTACTTCTGTGGGGAATGCCGAATCCATTCTGTTTCTAAACTGACCCTGAAGATGTGTCAAAACATTTGTAATATCCACAATAAAGACTCAATGCTATAGCTGGGAAGGTTCCTGAGTTTGCAATAAAACATTCAGCATAAAAACAAATGTAGAGAAAGACCTATTTGTTTTCCTTTCAATATGCCTGCTAATACGAGCACCTACCTTTTAATTAAACAAAGCTAAAATATACAAAAAAGCATTTGAAATAGTAAGAGCTGCTCAAGGAAAGTCCATGGGCCTTCTCCTTGGTCACAAAATAAGAGAAAACACGAGAGTTAATTTATATATATATATATATATATATATATATATATATATATATATATATAATATATTAAAGTACATTTATTTATAAATATATAAAAGTATGTGTATATATTAATGTGTTTATATATTTATATTTATATATATTATATACCTATTTTTTCATCTTTAGCAAACTACACACCATCTTCACACCTTGGCAATGATGTGAGGTAACTTTTTTTGTTTATTTGTTTTGTTGTTCTATATTACAAAATAACTAAATCTTTTTTTGTTTCCATTTTATCTCTGGGAACCCCTTTATACAGCCCTCCTTGCTTTCTTTAAAGTTAATACCTCTCTTCTTTTTAATTTTTTCTATAGAATTCTAAATATGTATCCATATATTCCCTAATATAATCTGCTGCATTTGAACAATTCTACTTCCATGCACACCCTTGAGGCTCCTCCATGGAAAAGACTGCAAGAACAGGCTGTGACATAAAGAGATCAACAATGTATTCATTATTTGTAGTAAGATGCAGTGAAACAACTGGTTAAAAAAATGATTTTACGGCTATCCTACACTACTCACCTTTTATAAGAACCAATTCTTCTAATCTAGCAGTTGGTGTTGTTCCTAGGAGACTATTATTATTTTAAGATATATGTTGTCTTAATATTCAAATAAATATCATTGCATGTTAATTACTAGTAAGTTATTCTTTAATTTTTCTTGTAAATCAATGTTAAGAAACACAGTCTTGTACCTCAGTGTTTCAAACACATTAGTAGCTAGTCTCCAACAGAAATAAGGTATCTTCTAATAGTTATATTTGCCATATTCTATTAGAGCTCTTAATAATATGAGTCAAAAGGTTTGTTTCTTTGTCAAGATGACCCTTCAGTTACAGGCACTTATATATTTGACTGTGTTTTGAAGACATTGGGGACTGTCTCCTTGTGATATTTCAGCTTTTAAGCTTCTGCCCTGCCTCACTGAGCTCGCATAAGATATATCTGAAAGCTTTAGTACAAATTTACTTCGAATAAAGTCTTCAATTCATTTTCATGGCACCAAAAAGACAGCTTTAATAACTGCAATGACAAATAAACTGGAAATCATTCCAGGCCTTTTCACTTAGCTGACAAGTAGAACACTTTCATAATGAGCCGCAGGTTTTACGTTTTCTCTTTGACCATAATAGCTTCATTTAAGGGCGTCAGACCCTGACACTTCATCATTTATCTACATTATTTCTCATCTTCTTTCAAATAAATTATGGAATACTAGACTGAGCACATAAAAACAAAGTGACTTGTTATCAGTAAACAGCAAGATAAATTGTCCAGAAGTTCCTCATTTAGTTCTTTTTAAATTTAAGGGCAAGTTATTGGGTGCACCTTTTTTTTTTTAACTTCCATTGTTTGCATTTTTACAGCCATCTTATTTTTCTTTGCCACTGGCCTCTGTGCACTCATCCAGAGCCTGCTGTGGAAAGCATAAAGTAATCCCATTATCCAAAGGTTGGTCGGGAAAGTACAGAGTGGCAGAAGGGAAGAAAATCAAATAAACAACTTGGAGAGAGATTTCTCCACATCTGTAAAACCTCCTATCTATAATACATCTTGTCATACTAGAAAATGTGACACTTCCAATGTAATGAACACTGCAACTGTAAGTTCTCTAGTCGTTAGAAATATAGCCCTCATTTTAAATGGTTGGGTGAGTGCCATCTCCTCTCAGGTTGTTAAAACCGTAAGGAACTGGAGGAAATCAAATAAAATCCTGATCAGTTTGTTAAGGAAATCTCACCCCTCCCTTTTCTTCTTTCTATTGGCTGAGTATGGACTTTCACAGGCATAAGGGTCCATGGCAGATTAAGATGAATGAGACCGAATATTAAAGAACGTTGTGGAACTACACCTGTTTGCACATGAAGTGACACACATGGAAGAAGCTTCTCCAGGCTATGTTCACGTGTGAAAGGTGACAGGAACAAGCACGTTGAAAATGATTACTGATTAACTGACTTTCAGTCGCTGCTGGAATTAACCATCGAGGATGTACACAGTGGTTTTAAATTGCTTTTCTGAACTGTCTCAACTTATTTAATGTTAAGATCTTTCAACTTTAATAAAATATTATAGGCAAATTTATTCACAGGTGAGTTAATGATGTTTATATGCCTGATACCTTATGGAGCCTCTCGATACAAGGAGAAATGAGTGAAGAATGCACACAGAGATCTCCTCAGGGGGGATCACTTACCTAATTTGGGGTACTGTGTGATTCTGAGAATCCATAGTTGGGAGATAATTTAGAGTGTTAATAACTTTAAATGATTGACTATTTACCCTTTAAGTAATTTTCCATGACTTACTGACTAAATGTATTCCTTTCACAGAGGCAGTAACCTTTTACTGAAGTGCAGATAATGCTTTAAAAGATACTGTCTGGCTTAATGGGCAAATTATTTCATAAAGTTCCTGGTATTATTGTCCTTTTGCTAAGTCCACAATACAGCAAAAGAATAATCCTCAAAGGCAATGTAAAGTCACACAAAATATATGTGTGTGTGTGTGTAATATATGATAATCAAAGATATATATATGATATATATAAGATCTCTATCTTTGAAAAATATCATATTTAGATCATATATATACATATATATTCTTGATAACAATACAGTATATATGAAATTATAAAAGAAGGAACAATTATAAAAATTTTAAATTCTTCCTAGTTTAATATAGGGGTATTATTGAGTGAATAAAAATAGACTAAAGAAACAGCAAACTAAGTTAGCAAGCTCAAAAGAAGGTCCATAAACAATGTCTAAACTGAAGTCCAGAGAGAAATATGAATGGGAAATAAGAATTAGAGATGAAAACTAATGACCCAGACAAAGGTCAAACAAATTTTGATAAGACTCATAGCATAAGATGTGGCAGAAAATAAAACAAATACAAATATTTGAAGTAAATTTAATGAATAATAACCACTCACATAGTCAAGACTCCCCGAGAGTCTTTTAGGATAAATACATGGAAAGATTCATATAAGTCATTTAATATTCTAAAATTCAAATACAGAGTCAAATTTTTATGAGCAGATGAAACCAATACATTCTATTACTTTAACGGGAGCTCCATTTGTATGGAATATATATAACCCCAAATTTGAAAGCCAAAGAAAATGAGATTGAAATATTTAAAGTTATGAAGAGGAAACACACACACACACACACACACACACACACACACACACACACACACACACACACACTAAACTTTACAAGTCTAAGAGTTCATCCGTTTAATATGTATTTTTTTGTTGTTAATAATTTGCCTATTCACCCTACATCCTGGTTGCAGTCCCCTCCATCCTTTTCTCCCAGTCCCACCCTACCTCCTCTCTCTCATTTCCCTTCTGTATTCCTCAAAAAAAGGGGAGCCCCCTTCCCACCCACCCCAGCTCATCAAGTCACATCGGGACTGACCATAACCTTTTCCCCTGTGGCCTACCAAGGCAGTCCTGCTAGGGGAATGTGATCAAAAGGCTTGCAACAGCATCCACGTCAGAGACAGGCCCCCACTCCCCTTCTAGAGGACTCATAGGAAGCCTGTGATGTCTATCGGCCACATCTCTGTAGGGCTTAGGTCCAGTCCATGCATCGTCCTTGGTTGATGCTTTAGTCTTCCACAAGCCCCTCTAGGCCTCCGTTAGTCAGTTGGGTTGGTCTTCTTATGGAGCTCCTGTCACCCCCAGGTCCTTTTCCACAAGACTCCCTATGCATCACGCAATGTTTGCCTGTGCATCTCAGTGGAATATATCAACCGTAGATTTCTCCCTCAAGATGATTATGGCCTGTGGACTGACTGTTCCCCTACAGAGACTGCCCCTCCCGAGATTAACTGAAGATATTTCATTGTTCCAGCTGGACCATTAATCCTGTACTTGCTTACCTGTATGTAATAATTCTGTTGATCTGGGCTGAATTACCCTGCCTCCTTTTTAAAAATATCTATATGCCTCCTTGTTCCTCTGTATGCAATAACCTTGCCTCCTAATTCATCTGTATGAAACAATCTCAGCCTTTATCTCAAGCTTTATGTAATCGATATGCTGAGCTTCTCAGGTAGTCTGTTTTCTCCATCAGAGAGCCCAGTTCACTGGAACCCAGCATATCTATGTGTCTGTGTGTTTGTCTTTTTTTTATTCTCTTCTTTTCCCTAGTTAGATAAAATCCATGGGGATCATGCCAAGGCCTCAGCAGAATCCCATCTTCTCTCCTAAAAAGATTGTTATTGGCTCAAGTGGCAAATGAGAATATTCTGATTCTAGTATCATTTTCAGAATATTATAGTAATGTAGGATGATTTCAAGCTGGAAGGTGAAAAACACATTTATAACTGGCAAACCAATATATATATATAATAGATCATATATATATTATATATATATATATATATATATATATATATATATATATATATATATATAATAGATCATAGGAAATATAATCAAGCTGTGTCAAAATATATACAGCGGTATCAGATAGGATGGGAATGGGTTAAATAATTTTATCTGAGCTATTTATTTTGTTAGGGAATAATAAAAAGTTAAATTATTGTCCAATCAAGGTATTATTTATGGATTTTTCAAGCTAAAATGTAAAGTAATCATCACTGAGGGGAATTTTTTTAAAGCACTTCAGCCTTCAGCCAGAAACCACATTGTCCAACATGGCTCTTCTTTTCCCATCGGCCATCTACAGTGGTGCTGCCACCAAGATGCACATTTTAGTGCAGACACTTACAGAGAAGACCTTCATGCTTGAGCTTGAACCCTGGGACACTATAGAAAATGGAAAGGCCAAGATCCAGGATATGGAAGGAATTCCCACTGATTAGCAGAGGCTGGTCTTTGCTGTAAAGCAGCTGGGAGACGGCTGCACTTTGACTACAACATTCAAAAGGAGTCCACACTTCCTTTTGTGGTGGTGCTAAGAAGTCTTACAGGACTCCTGAGAAGAATTAGCATAAAAGGAAGAAGTTTAAAATGGCCGTGCTGAAATACTATGAGGTGGATGAGGTGGACGAAAATGGCAAAATTAGTTGACTTCGTCCACATCCAGAGTATCCTTCCGATGAATGTGGTGCTGGAGTTTGCATGGCTAGTCATTTTGACAGATATTGCTGTGGCACATGTTGTGTGACTTACTACTCCAACAAACTGGAAGACAAGTAGTTGTGTATGAGTTAATACAAAGAAGGAACTGAAAAAAAAAAGCGTTCAATAGCAAAGAGATTTCTTTGATTGTTTGCTGCTGTAGTAAAACCAATATAAATAATGTTTCAGGCAATAGAGAAAAATAAGATTAATCCACACTATCAAATATTATTCAGTAATTTAAAAAGGAATGGCAAATAATGTCTACTAACTATAAATAAATATCTATAGACATTAATTAGATGCAATTTAGTGATAAGCAAGTTTTCATATGAGTCACTATTTGATATTAACTTTGTTACTGAACACTTACAGAGAACCAGGCACCTGCAACATGCTCTTAATTAATTATATTGTCAGCCATAAGAAGGATTATTTTACTTAAAATAAAAGTTTTATTTTATACACAACAAACAAGCAAACAAACACTTCAATCAACTTGACCCCAGATTCCTAGATTTCATGACAAAACCACAAACAACAGGGATAAACAATAAAATATGTCTCTTCCATTCTAATGTCCCCTGAGAAAAGCAAGGTAACTAATAAACAAGAAAGTGGGTTCAAAATAGGAATTATGTATATATTTAAGGAATTCAAAGAGTATATGAACAAATACCTAACTATCTGAATTAGGACCATAAAAACACAAATAGCTAAATGACATAATGAAAGCAATTAAAACATGAAAATGTAATTTGAGGTAGAACCTCTGAAGAAAAATAAAATAAAATTTTAAATAAAATAAAATTTGAATATAGAATTTTCAGGAACTTGGAAAAACTATAAAAATACCAAATTCATGCTTAGTAGGTATATGAGGAGAAGAAACACAAATCAAAGGCACAGAAAATATTTTCAATATAAACATGGAAGAAAAGTTTCCAAATCTAAGAAGCTTGTGTTGAGACTTGATACCCTATGATCATATAGAGGGGGAGGTAATCCCCCTCAGGAACAGTCATAGGGGAGGGGAATAAGGGGAAATTGGGAGGGAGGGAAGAATGAGAGGATACAAGGGATGGGATAACCATTGAGATGTAACAAGAATAAATTAATAAAGGAGGAAAAAAAACAAAAACAAAACAAAAAAAAACAAAACAAAAATGTACATGGCACACCAATAGAAAAAATTAAAAAGAAAACCCTCTCAAATTTTATAATAGTCAAAACAACTAAAAATAAAGACGAATGGGCCCAACATCATAATAGAAACACTATTATATGTAAAACACAGATAGACAGCAACACAGTGATAGTGGTTGTGTGTAAAACTGCATCACCAAGATACAAATTATCAAGAAAAAGTACATAGGGAAACTATGAATCAAGATGATCTCATAATCTTACCAAAACACTGAATAATACTATATATTCTTAAAAGACCAAATAATTGCTCCAAAATTTAATGTGATTAAGACACAAGAAAGTCTCAACAAATTTTATGAAACTTAAAATAGTATTTTGTATATTATTTGAAAACAAAGGTATAAAGCTGGATATAAACAATTATAATACAAAATGTCTTAATTACTTTTCATTTGCTTTAACAGAACATCATGACCAAAATAAATCTAAAGAGGGAAGGTTTTGTTTGTGTGTTTGTTTTCATGTTACAGCTTATAGGAAAGTCAATGGAAGAATTCAAGCACCGTGCTCCTCATGGTTTTTCATCCTACTTTGTTAAAGCACCCAGGACCACCAGCCCAGCCATGGCACCTCTCACAGATGTCTATGCCCTCCAACATCTTTAATTAAGAAAATGCACCACGGGGTTGGCCACAGACCAATTTGTTGTGAACATTTTCTCAGCTGAGGAGTATATGAGAAATGGGCTCAATTTCATGACACTTTAAAATGCAATGAAATAAAGAGTTGGTTCTATAAAAAGATGAGCTTATTGAAAAACTTTTAGCCAAATGAATAAAATAAAGAGAAAGAAATCTGACGTTGATAAAATCAGACATATAAAGAGAAACATTATAACTGATATAGAGGAAATTCAAGAATTATAAGGACATACCTTGAAAAATCGATATTCCACTACACTGTGAAAATCTAAAAGAAGTAGATCAATTTCTAGATACACCTGCACTATCAAAATTATAACAAGAAAATAAACAACAACAAAAACCATGATGGAACCAGTAATTTAAAAGTCTCCCAACTAAAAAGCCCCAGGCCTATATTTTCAGTGAAGAATTCTACAAAGAACTAACATTAGTCATATTTTTTTCATAAAAATAAAAGAACACTTTTAAATATGTTTATGAATTAAGTTTTACCCAAGTATTTGGTTTACTATTATTCTTTTTTCTTATTCCCTATCTGAAACTATCTTTATTTCAGTTCTACTGCAGTGAAAAATATTCACTCAACCTAAAAGTGATAGATTCAGTCTCACTTTATGTTCTTCCATGAAGGACATATTTTGCTTTTTTGTTTGTTTGTTTGTTTGTTTGTTTGTTTTCCTGTTTCTGCTGATGGTTCTGGCCAGCATCTATCTGCAAAGTAATTCTCCACAAGTGATTTCTATTGCTCTATTTCTACAGGGAATGCTGTCAGGATCTTCTCACTGGTTATGTTCTCACTAAGATTCTTGGGAGCCACCTTAGTATCCATCACTGTTTGGGGTGTCTTACTTTAGCTCTTTGGGTCTGGATTATTTACTGAGATATGTTTTCGAAAATTATCAATTTTCATAACCATATGTGTGCTGCAGTGAAAGGTGAGGAGGCCCAGGCACGATGTTGCTTCTCGCTCTGTGCTGCCAGTCATTTTTATCTCTCCAGAATTCCTTTTGTATTAACCACTAGTATTTCTTATATTTTTACAGCACACTTTTACTCAATTCTAATATGTTGCACTTCTTCATTCCTGAACTTTCACTTGTTTCATTCTCTGAATATTTTTGTTCTTTCTTACTATTTATAAGATTTTTTTAAAAAATTCATGTTTTAAACAATGACACATTGTATCATTCTTAAATTTGTTTTGATCTTTTCTTTCAATTCCACTTGGCCATCACGCATTATTTGTTTGTCACTTTGTTTTCTTTTATAAAAAGTCAGCGGTATATGTATGACTTATTTGTAGGTATAATTTGGGATCCAGGCTGGTTTCTTTTTTTTTTTTTTGGTTTGTTTAACATCTGGTGAAAACTGCTGTTCAGAAAAACTTACCCTAATTTGAGCAGCAAATATTTCCTGGGCCATTCCAATGACTGGAAGCTGAGCTGACGTCTTTCCCAGGCCTGATTTGTCTTCATTCTACCCTCTCTCCTTTGTGAGGCATACTGTGCCCAAGACAAAAATAAAGGACTATTTCACTCTCCTTGTGAGCCTCCGACCTCAAATTGTAGCTGAAACCCTGAGCAGGATTAGTAACAGTTCAGTCTTTTCAGCCACCCTTCTTGGGCATCTGTTGAGACCCTTAAGGGAAAGCAGCCCAGCTCTGGGAGCTTCCAACTCCTCTTACTAGATCTTAAGGTTAGGACAATTCAAATTTCCAGTTCTCTGACACGCAGTGAATTTCTCATCCTTCGTGTACATCATTAAACAGTACATGAGAGTACTTTACAAGCAGTTGACCTAAGCAGGAGACACAGTAAGCACAACATAGAGGGCGGAAATTTTTTGGTGGACAGTAATTGGAATTAACTGATAAATATTTGTTTTTCTTTAGTGATAGAGTAAAATATGTTAAAAGTAAATATGTCAACAAATAGCGTTTCCCCCAAAAAAGTTAACTTTGCCAACAACCGAGAAGTTGTAAGTTTGTGCCTGATCTGAGAAGCATTACTATATCATCATGTATTCCTTTCAAGAAGAATATATGTCATGTTTAGCAATATGAATGCTTGTGCACTTTACAGACAACACACACACATACACACACATAGACACATAGACACACAGACACACACACACACACACACACACACACAGTGGGTTATTGACCTTAAATATGGTTTGCCAATGAACTATAAGTTGCACGCAAAGTTGATTTTCAAATAAATGTGAAATTCAGTTCATAGCGTATATATGTATATAAAACATATATGTAAGAGTTAAATAATAGTAAATATTTTTAAATGAAAAATAAAGATCAGAATTAAATCAAATAAATTCATATGTATATGAATGAAAAACAAATTTCAAGAGCACAGTTTTTCATTTGATTAAATAGGTGTTTGGAAAAATATGCTGTATTATTATTTCCTTAACTTCAAAATACTTTATGTCAATTTAGGAGGCAATACTCAAATAGTCCAACTCTGAGAGGGCATGTGGGATTCAAAGTTTGACACATCTGATTGCCTCATAGCAGACAGATTAGCTAAACAAAAACAGGGAAAAAAGAAAATAAAATTATTTCTTTAGAAGGATAGATACATAATATTCTTCTAGTTGTACTTGAAGAAATAAAATATAACATATACCATATTGTTCACCAATTTAAATGTGCAAGCAGCACAAAGCTATTAGTATATATTAGTTTTGAATGTTCTTTATGTATCTGTGTTGCAGCAATCTTTATTATACTATTTTCAAGTTGTTTCAATAAGAAAAAATACTCTTCATAATTTAATTTAGTGATCAAATATCTTTGTGAAATAGAAAATAAACTGTTCAATTTGACTATTGCTGATCCACAATGTGGGATGTAAGTATAAATCTTTTTTTAAAAAACGGTCTTAATGTGTATCATTGAAGAAATGCATCTAGGCATGTACGATTTTAGTGGAAATGAATGGAATAATTTTGCGAAACAAATTGCAAGCTACATTAAAGGAGAGTACTTAGTTATGAATATATTAAATCAATTCACAATTTGTAGTCTTTATAACTGAAATTATGTAATACTCAGCACTGTGTGTGTTTTCCTTGATTGATACCCAAATGAATGTTGCATTGATTATATATTATCCTTCCTAATCCACTTAAACCTAGATGGAAAATAACACCATACACACTGAATTTCTGTGTCCCAGTAGCACTGCACAGTGTATAGTATTTTCAATTAAATTTGATAAACAACAAAATGTTCAAAAACACCTCTTTACTCTTTTCCATTAGTTATGCAGGAAATTAAAATGAGTCATGAGAGGTAACGCTGTCATGCTAAGATGTTGTGAGCGTCTGTGAACGCATTACTTTCCATAGCTGACAGGTTCCTACGGGCCCTTCTGCTTTTGAAGCTGTACAGCAGTCTGTATTTTTTTCACACAGTGGATGGCTTGGAGGAGCCTGTCTTTTGAAGTGATGAACTAGAGAATCTTGCAAGAGATTTCCAAATCACAGTACCATTATTAATCCAGGCATGATGAAATTGTTCCTTTAACTATAATCATGTAATTCATCAGAATACTGCTGGGGCATGTCACTTTCAATGGCTATACCAAGAGAGCCCCTTCCTTAATCTAACGTTTACAAGAGCAAAAAAGAAAAAATAGTGTTGATGTTATAGATTATAAATGGGAATGCTCAGAATTTAGGCAACCTTGCTTTATATTTTCATAAGATATCTACAACATGTTCAAATGTTTTACTCAAATGTAGTTATTTCACATCTGAGTGGCTTCAGGTATTGAGGTTGTGCATAGTGGCGTTTGAGAACAAAATGGTCTATTTCCCACATGTCAGTTTCTTCATTCTTTGAGGAACACAGTAAAAGGGGTGCTATGTCTGGGAGTATCCACATAAAATCACAAAGCCGCAGATCGCACACAAACTACTGTGGGGTCAATTTAAGTGCTTCCCTGGAAGTGTATTTCCAACAGGATTATTTACACTTTCCAATGTTATTCTGTAAACTAAAATGAATAGCAAAAGAGACCTCAAATGCTTTTGAGATAGACTGACCAATGTGCTTCTTCTGGCTAATATATTTTTCATTAACCTCAGTCACAGTCATAGGGGAGGGGAGTAAGGGGAAAATGGGAGGGAGGGAGGAATGGGAGGATACAAGGGATGGGATAACCATTGAGATATAATAAGAATAAATTAATAAAATAAAATAAAACAATAACATGGAATTAAACATAATGATGAGAAAATTTGCTGTACTTTATAGTTTTTATTCTTTCAATAGAAATGTCAAAATATTTCTGCAACATACTTCTAATTGTTTTAGTTTTGTCAGACATGAGTAATAGCAAATAAACTACTTTATTTTTTTAAATGAAGTCATTTTTGTACAATATATCCTGATCACAATAACCAAAACAAACAAAGCCTGGTCATGATTGGTGTTATCAGCTCATTTTCATCTTTTCTTTATAATAATTACAACATTAATGGAAAGAAAGGTAATAGTTATCTTCCTCAACTTGTATGAAAGTGATCATTTACTGATTTTTAATAAATACTTCATCTGCTAAAAACTTTTGTAATCATTATTCTCACCCTTTACTATAGAGAATGATCCTTCATAAACAGTCAACAAACTGTACTAACATTTATTTAATTGGCTTCAAAGGAAGAACCTGAGAGCTTGCATTTTATTTTAAGCTGGATCACATGAGATTTCTCTAATTGTTTTCTTATGCAGAGATGACATGATTACATGCTCTCTCAAATCAATACTGTTTTTGAACAGGATTTCCTTATATAGTAATAAGCTGATCTGTAACTCACCACACAGTTCAGACTGAGCTTACACACATGACTCTCCTGCCTGGGCACCCTAAATGCTGGGATCGCAAGCATGTAACACCATGCCAGGTTGAAGGTGCCTCTGTCTAAAGCCATTGATACCTGGATATTTCCCCACAGAAAACAGGAATAATTTTACTAAATAATTACCCAAAGTTTTTTTTATTAAATTTGGCTGTCTCACACAACAGATTTTTCAGGAGAAGAACTGCATTTACTTGAATTTATTTTTAGCATCGTATTTGTTTATCCATGTGTGTCAGTGCATGTGTGTGCTTGTGACCATTGAAGACAGATGAGGGTGTCATATCCAGTGGAGCTTAAGTGTCAGTCCATGGTGAGCTACACCATATTGACGTTGGGAAGCAACCTCTGGTCATCTCGAAAAGAAGCAAAAACTGTCTCTTTAGCCCAAGAGTTGAATTTATTTCTACGGCGAGTTTTATTACATCAAATGTATCGCCATGAGCCCTTTGAAAAAAAATTTCAGAATTCTTACATTAAAACTTATTCCATTATGATCTCTCTCCCTGGCTCTGTAACTCTCTGTCTCTGTTTCTTTATCTCTTCCCCAGCTTCACTCTATCTCCTAATTCCTCTCTCCTTTTCTTCTTTCATATTCTTTATCATCAAAACTCATGCACATTTTTGTCAGTTTAAGAAACCCAAATGTATAATCTATGAATAAAATACTACTGGTATATGCATTTCCATTCTGTCTTAGGCTAATGTATAAAAGATCTAATGTTACTAAATACTGTTATTTTATTCTTTTATGAAATATAAATATAACTATTATACTGAATTATATTCCATAATTCCATAAAACATTATTTAATATAAAAAGAAGCCAATTTGTCAATGACAACATATGTTCCTTTAGCATTGTTAAGATATACAGGCTACAGAACAACAGTTTGGAAACAGAGTGATTTCTATTTTTACCTCCTTATGGAAACATTTATGAATTCATATTGTCACCATGACCTTAAGTAATACCAACTAAAGCTTCTAGTATCCAAGACAATGAGTAAATATTTGTGCTTGAAGACATGGGAACTTTTCACTGAAACTACCAGGACCAAAATTTTTTAATTATTGAAAATTAAAATTTTTACTAATATATTTTGATTACATTTCCCTGGACCAACTCCTCTCATCTTACTTTGTTTTTATTTTTATCTTCATTTTAAAACAAACAAACAATGAAAAGAATACAGCACACTTTTTGGTACATACATGTCAAAGGAAATTATAATGGAGTCATGATGTAATGGAGAAGATGATACCCCCAACTAGGCACCATAGACTATGAAACAAAATTCTCACTATTAGGAATGGGTTGTATAGTCTCCCATTGCTCAATGCTCAAAGGGGTCCTGTAGACCCCTACAGACACTACATGCTTCCCTATGCTACTGGTTTACATCACAACTTTTTTCTAAGACATTTTTACTGGAGAAATCACATATTGATGATATAGATCATGACATTGAGACAGCTAGCTGATATTCAAGTGGAAGTTTCACTCATCCTAGATAGTTTTCACAGTTTTGGAAAGTGTCACATATGATACAGGAGAAATAAAGCAATTATCAATTATCAGTCTCATCCAGCTATGAAACCTGTGAGGTACAACAACAACAACAACAACAACATACAACAACAAAATAATTTTGGAAAGGAGGCAGAAGATTATTAGAGTCAGTGGTAGTAGTTGACTAAAGGAAGCAGCATTTTCCAGACACAACCGGGCAGATGCACATTTGAACTCACAGTAACCCTAGCAGCCTATATGAGTATTTTCCCAAGCTCAAGCTGGAGAAAACTCCTGGCACAGAGGAGAGGAAGTGTGAAGGGAGGAACTTCCACCACTGGCCAAGAGCTATTCCCAAATGATAGCTTCTAGGAAAAGTAGAATCAGAATCCTTTCATGGAGTATCAACTACAACCAAGGCAGGCATCGTGCTCAAGAGGAGATGGCCTGCTCAAATCCAACTCCACATTTCTAGTGGCCTTTTCCTGTTCTTCCTATGGTACCTTCCTTTCCTCCTTCTTCGCCTCATCCTTTAGGAGAAAGTACATGAAGTGTGATCAGTGATGGCAAGGATCTGGGAGGTGTTGGCTTAGGAGACAGCAGATGATAAACATGTAATATATAACATCCTCAAAGAATCAATTAAAAATGCTGGGAAAAATACAAAGATAAATGTTAGCAAAGACGTTAATGAAAGTTGACCAGAAAGTATTGTAGATAAGGATGGAAAAGGGTGGTAATAAAACAGCTAGATGACCTAGCAACTGAAGTGTAGATTAGATACCCAGAGAAGTAAAATAACAGCTCAAAGTCTCCACCTATGTCAACTGAAGCACTATTCATAATAACGAAAGGATAGGATCAAATAAAGTGACAACTATTTGGGAACTGCATAAAAAGAACATAGCATACATAATGTAAAGCTATCCGGTTTTTAAAAGTAGAATCTCCTCTATGTGAAAAGGTGGAACTGGAGATCCTTATATTAAGTTAAACATCTAAGAACAGAAAGTTGTATATTATAGTACTATATGGTGTGTGTGTGTGTGTGTGTGTGTGTGTGTGTGTGTGTGTGTGTGTGTATGTGTGTGTGTGTGTGTGTGTGTGTGTGTGTGTGTGTGTGTGTGTGAAATAATTGGGCTCATAGAAGTACTGAAATGGTGTTTCCCAGGGACTGAAAGGGGTTGAGGGAAAATACTAGTCAAAGATATAACATTTCAGTGAGATATACTAAGAAAGCTAATAGCAATGTCTTCTTAAAACTTACTATTTAAGGGTTTTTTTTTATCATAGAGAAATGCATGTGAGGTAATGCATAACTTCATTAGCTTCATAATCCATTCCAACAAGAACACTGAAAAAGAACAAGTTGGACATAAATATATATGTATCTATTACATCAATCAACATAAATAGATTTTTAATGTTGATATCACTTGCAATGCTACCAAGTCGAGAAAAAATATTCAAGTCTAATTCTGACTAAAGATGGCAACAGGATGTATGTGTTCGGTTTGTGGGGTATTTGTATGGATGATTTACAAAAATAGAAATTTATAGATATTCCCATTTGAATATCTTTGATCTCCCAATAATATATTGTAAAGAAGTGTAATATTTAGGACTTATAAGGTATCTGAATACCAATGGGGCATATATTAATCCTGGCCTCTTTAAATTCCCATTGACTAATAAGCTCAGTTACACCACTGTGATATCAGGCCCCTGAGATTCCTTAAAATCCTAGAAAACATTTGTTCTGAACACTGCACATAGCATGAACTTATTAATAAATAAACAATGGATTGCTTCTTTTATTAGATTATATGTAACTGAATCTTCTGTCAACATTTCTCTAATTCCCGGACTCAAGCAGCCCTCATTGGGACATCTTTTCCACACTACCAACAAACGACATTTGTCCTTCACTGTTACAGTGGGATTTATGCTTCTGTCTTAGGACAGAATTCTCTTCCCATCTGTGGCTTCTCAGCCTCCATGGAGCAGTTCGTTCTCCAGTCAATATTTAAATAGCTTCCATTACTTCTCTACTTGCAGTTTATTCAATTAGTAAGCAGCCCTGTGCGTATTTCTGTGTCGCTTTGTTTTTAACAAGAAAGCTTACATAGCTTAAGGTGAAAGGCCCCAAATAAAAGACAGTCTTATGAGTATTAGCCATCGTATTTATTTAATAAAAATTCACTAGTTATAAAATCAGAGTGCATCATTATCTATTGGAGCCTTAACTATCTAATTCTGGCTTGAGTTGTAGATAAAATAGTAAATGCAATTTGTCATCATAAACGTATTATTATTTAATCATATGAAACTTATGGCTTATCTTGAGCAAACTTTATAGTAATTTTAATATATAGCAGCTATTTCTGACAGATGCGATGAAACAGATTTATCACTCTTGACAAATTATATTGCAAAATATCCTGTTGTTGTGACTCCCCACAATGGAAACCTCATTGCCAGATTCAACAGGAATTTCACCTGTGAGTCTCTTTTATAACACTGTTCAGTAGCAATTGAAAACGTTTTTTTTTAAAGACTGCTGAGGACTTTGAGTGTAAGATGGTTATAAGAATAATTATATGAATGAAAGAAACCTGTAACCCTTTAAATCAAACTAAATAGTGTTTTATTAAAGTGCTCAGCAAATCAATCTAAATCCAAGGATAATAAAGCCCTAATCAGGTGGTAGAAAAAAATAATAGGTTGTCATGCATGAGAAAAAATAGGCAATCATGGAATGTTTTCTTTAATTAGGTCATGTAAAGTGGAAGAACTGAGTGGGAACTGGCAAGACATTCATCATGAGCAAGGTGGGAAATTATTTAGATTACTAAGGAAGGAAAATTGAATGTGATACACTTAGATTTGCCTGGACAGAAAATTAAAACGTTTTATTCACTATATGTATAGCTTTACTTGTGATAAATATTGACAGGTGTGGAATTTTTTTTAAAGCTGAATTCAACCAGTTAGCCATCTAGTTGGTTATATCTACATGTCCTAATTGTTATAATTACTTTAATTTTTGTAGTGTTCCAGGAACACACTGAATTATGCCTCTGACATTCTCCCAAAAGCTGCCTCTCACCTCCAATGAAACTCAATTCCTAATAAATTTGAGATTGATCATTAGCACTTCTCATTTCCTCTTTAAATCGAAGGAAATAATTAATATTGTCTGGCATTGTTGGTGCACTGCTCTGCGCACAGACGATGATAGAAGTTATAAAAACCTGTAGTTAGATTCTTCTTAGTAACCATTGCCCCTCAGCTCAGCCTAGTGAGTGCATCGTCTGTTAAAGACTTAATTTGGGGGATGTGTAATTTCAGATATTTGTAGTATTGTCACAACCACCTCAGACAGCTATATTTACCAAATTAAATTTGAGAACTTGGTTCCCTCTGTTCCATACAGTACCATCAAATAATTGCAATATTGTGGACCTTTATTTCTCTTCTGCACAAATTATTTCTCTATGTATCCAGTTTTATTAATTAATTTTATTAACTAAAGACACTGTGGACATGAATCTACCTCCTCTACTTTTTAAAAAAAGATTTATTTTTATTTTATTTTGGTGAGAGAGAGAGAGAGAGAGAGAGAGAGAGAGAGAGAGAGAGAGAGAGAGAAAGAGAGAGAGAGGAGCAGGGGTGCAGATGCCCAGAGAATTCTGTCGGATATTAGATCCCCTCAGCTGGAGATAAAGGCAGTTAGTTATAAGCAAACTTAAGTATTTTGAACTAAACTCCATCTCTGTTAGTTTACTACTTACTCTTAGCCTTTCAACTAACTCTCCAGACAATATATTTCTTTTTGAAAGAGTTCTTGTACTTTTATTCCATTGTGTGTGCTTGTGTGGGGTGGCACACTTAGCCCAGTGTGCACATGCCTGTGGAAATCAGAGGACAGCATGTAGGAGTGGATTATTTTTCTTCAACCACGTGGATCCCGGGGACAAAGCTCAGGTCCTCAGACATATCCACAATCATCTGTAAACACTAAGCCATCACACTGATGCCTAAATTGCTTTTAACATTCATCAACCATTCACACAAAAACATACAGCACAGAAGAAAAAATGGAGTATGGCTTATTTCCTATGGATTGTTAAGGGTTAAGAAAAAAGGGAGGATTGACATCTGTAAGCAATGTGTTCAGGGCTTCTGTTCACCCACTCTCACCCATTAAGGACTAAGTAGAAATGTTTTTTCATTCTTTAAAGTTTTCAGACAACATATATGGACCATATGCTTCCGTTCTCTCAGTTCCTCTTAGATCTTCTACATCTCTCTACTGAACAGACTTTACGCTTACTCTTTGTCCCTTTCTCTTGAAAACACACGTGTACACAAGAGTGTGTGTGCTCACACGTGCATACACATAAACAAAAAATCAAAATGAACAACAACAACAACAAAAACCCCAATGAAACAAAAACTCCCAAACAAACAAACAAAAATAAAATTAAAATCTCCCTCCCACCCTCCACCCCCTCACACACAAAAGAAAAAAAAATAGAGTTCATTTTCTGTTAGCCTTCCCTGGATTGTCGGAGTGTGGTTGATGGAGAAAATGGGTTAGATCTTTCCTGTGGGTATCATCACTTGCCAATGGCTTCTTGGTTGGGGTGAGGGGAATCTATTAACTTCTCCCTCTTAGTGCTGGGCTCCATCTCTGGCTTGCAGCTCTGCAGGAAACAAGAATGTTTAGAAGCAAACATTGTTAGCACTTTGCCTTGTCTTTTTTTTTTTTTTTTTTTTCCGGCCCAGTCCAAAATCAGCTTCCACTTCTGTGGAAAGTGCCAGGATTTGCCAGGTTTCCATCTTAAGTGTGTGCTAATAATGAGCCTGAAGGACCAGGAAGTTTCAAAGTAGTAAGAATCCCAAGAGGAGGCTAGCAGAATAACCCTACTCAACTCTTCTCCCTACGCAGCAACCTGCCTGAGCTGTGTCATCTATGCGATGCTACAGGGATTCCTAGGAAAATCATGTCAACTGCCCAGAGCAATAATTAAGTGAGTTTACCTTTCCTCCCTTTCCATTCTCACTTCAACCTGTTTAATGAACGGCCTGTTCGTGAGGCAGCTTTTCAACATATCACTCCAGATAACTATTTCCAACTACCATAGTCTGTGAGATAAAAGTTTTGCGGCAGCGGTCCTTAGTCACGCTACAGTCTGACTTCTCTTTTTAAAGGCAGCAAATCAAATTGTGCTGCTCATCATTCCGATCTCATTAACTCCGTCACAGTCATTTCTCTGCAATTAAATACAAAGCAAAATTATTTAAAGACTTATTTTAGCTTGGCCTGGTCCAAACTTTTAAACTTACAAAAAAAAAAAAAACAACAACAACAACTACAAAATAAATAAATAAAAATAAAAACCCAAACAACAACAAAACCTTTGGAAACAAGTACTTCTAGTAAGCTACCACTCCATACAGGGCAAGTTTTCAGGATAAAAATTTTTCCATTACTTTTTAATAGAAAACATTTTTATGCTTGAATTAAAAAAATAACAATATGCATGTTTAATAACAGGAAATCATGTTTAAATTAATTTTTACTTTAAAATTCAATATCACCAAACTTTTTCTTAGAGAATAATAATATTTATATGTTTTATGTTACTATAAATACCATACTTATTATTGTGCTAAAATGAAACACGACTAATAAACTTCAAAAGGCTTAGAGATCAGAAAATGTAAGATAAGTTAATAAGATAATACTTGATGAAGTGCCATGCAGGAAGATTATTTCATAGGCTAACAAAATGCAATTGCAGTCAATAACAATTGTGTTATGGTGATACAACTGAGAAACACAAATTGTTTCCTAATAATGACCCACCTTGTCAACTTAAGTCATATTGAATACATGTGTATGAATGAATTCTCAAGAACTACATTAGCTCATCTAGAGGATGCTAAGTCCCCAGAAAGATAGGCTCTTTCAATTTACTGACAGTAATCATTTTTGTTTCTTGACATATATGGGCTTCATGCATTTGTTCTTAAAGTTTGTATTTCATCAGGCATATCGAAAGCTTTACAGAAATGCAAGGTGTCAGCCTTTATTCCCAGATTTTCACTGTGTATCCAGGTGGGCTACCATACAGAAAGGATAGCAGGTGATTCTAAAAGAAAAAAAAATTCCACAGACCTTACTTTGAAGGAAATTGGCCAGTTGAACACTTCAGTTTTTATGAGTTGACATTGAAATGTTCAATCAGATCAAATACAAATAGGTCTCACCTTGCTCTAGAAGAAGACACAATAAAACATGAAAATGGATATACTACATATTTTCCCACAGGAAATATGGGTACAGGAGCAATTACCTTCTTGCTGAAAGGCAGAACCCTGTTAACCTATAGATTTACCTACATTTGAAACTTCCTGATTTGGCCTTAGGAATGTGTCTTGCATTCCATTACTCTCAGGTAATATTAAACTAATGTCATACTTGCATAGCTTTGATATTTTCATGTGCTGCTGGGCAAGATGTCAGCCTGTGCACCAGCAAGGTCTACTTGATTTAGTGGTTCAACAAGCCTGTCAAAGAGGTCCTTTCGCTTCTCCTCCACCACTCATGAAGAACCAACCTACAAATCACTTGTCAACAACTTTGATCTACCTTGTTTCAGGTGGTTTACTCTCTCTCTATTATTTCTGCTAAGAGACCCGTGAAAATTAAATACAGACCCTGCCGATGCTTGACTGACCCAGTGCTCCATCATAACAGCAGTGTAATAGCAATAAATCATTTCAACTTTAATCTATTGTTATTGATGAATGTACAATTATTTGTCATCTAATATGCTGAAAATGATGACCAAAGAAATAGATCAACTTTTTTCTTCTTCCAAGTGCGGCATTGATGGATTGTATCCCTAAGCTGTTATTACACTTATAATGTAGTCCTCACCACTGACAGCACAGCTAGTTTTTTAATCATTCCATAGTAATCAACTTAAGACAACATAGCAAGACTCATAACTCATGTTCTTTTCTTCCCTGGCAGTGACGGGAAATGAAAATGTTTTTATTCTTCTGAAATAATTCTTACCTGACTAGGCTGAAGATTGCTTTAAAATTGTAAATAAATGGTTGGTTATTGAGCTGGAACTGAATCGTGACATATTAAAATGTCTTTTTTTTTCTTCCAAACAGGAAAAAAATTATTTAGGCCTGAGTGGAGTAAGACAGTTTAAAAAATTATTTTTTTCTTTTAACTGGTTCATGGCTAACTTAATACCTTAGGGGACTGTTTTACCAAAGCCAGCACAGAAACAAAAATGCTACGGATAAACATGAAAATGGTAACATGCTACTCTCCTACTGCCTACAAATGTCAGCCAGACTTCTCATTTATACTCAGCTTACTAGCTCTGGTGGCTGGAGATTCTGATATGAGGGTTACCAAGGTTAGAAATGAAATATTAATGTGACTAAAACAAAACGTTAATTCAAGAGAATAACTTTTGAATTCTTGCACCAACAGATTATACAACAGCCTAAGTGTTAGGTTTGAAATATGTTCCCCAAATGAACATATTTAACCCCACTTATTACCTCTTCTTAGGGAATGAGAAAATAATCTTGAAAAAAAATTTTTTTGCAAACTTCTCACAAAAATCCCTCTTGCTGTATTTTGGCCTCACAGCTCTATCTCCTATAATTTAAAAAAAAAAGAAAAGAAAAAAGAAAACCACTACTGGGTAATACTGATTCTGATTCTCATATTAGGATTGTATGCTCTCAGGTCCTTATTAATTTGAAAATGGGGTAGAAGTCAGAATTTTAAACATATATAGTTGAAGTATGTTGTGATTAAGTAGTAGATTATAACTTACTTAAGTTTAGTGCAGTGATAATCAAAGTGAAGTCTGGATCTCATTATTAGTACCTCAGAAATCGTGCAAATGTGTAGCCTGACCTGGAAATCTTAACCTCTAGGATGAAGATGCCACCGTGTACTTCTGATGTGCGTGGATTTTTGAGATGCACTAGCTGAAAGTGATTTCCTCTTTCTGTCTTCTGTGTTTTTGTTTTGTTTTTTGTTTTTTTGTTTTTTTTTTGTTTTTTTTTACTGTGAGTAATCCAAGATTAATCTGCCTGGAGGATGGTTTTACCTTTTCACAGCATAAGAGGGTCATGGAGAGAACGGTTCTAGAAGCGGAGTGGTTTGTCTGTACCTCGACTGAGAGAGAACAACATATATGATTCAGGTAATGTCATAGACCCATTTCCCCCCTCAGTTTGTACATTGGTAAAATATGGATAAGCACCCAGAAAGGTACTGAGAGATCAAGTAGTTAATAGCTGTTCTGCTGGTTAGTTTTATGTCAACTTGACAGAAGTTAGAGTCATCTGAGAGAAGGGAGCCTCAGCTGAGAAAATGGCTGCATAGGAAAACGCTGGAGCCACGCCTGTGGGCGTTTTTCTTAGTGATTGACGTGGGAGGGCCCAGCCTACTGTGAGTGATAGTCCTGGCTTCTGTGAGAAAGCAAGCTATTCTGGTTTGAATGAAAATGGCCCCATAGGCCCATAGGGAGTGGCACTAGTAGGAGATGTGACCTTGCTGTAGTAGCTGTGGCCTTGTTGGAGGAAGTGTGTCACTGTGGGTGGGCTTTGTAGTTTTTGGTGCTCAAGCCAGGTTCAGTGTCACTTCCTCTTCCTTTTGCCTGCCGATCTGAATGTAGAATTCTTCAGATATTTTCTAGCACCATGTCTGCCAGCATGCAGCCATGCTCCCCACTATGATGAGAGTAGACTAACCTCTGAACTGTAAGCTATCCCCAATTAAAATGTTTTCCTTATAAAAGTTGGTGTGGTCATGGTGTCTCTTCACAGCAGTGGACACCATAACTAAGACACATGCAAACCAAAGGGAGCAAACCAGTGAGCAGCAACCCTCCATGGCCTCTCAGGTTGCGTTCCTGCTTTGGCTTGCCTTGATAGAATATGAATCTGAATATGTAAGCCAAAGAAACACTTCCTTCTCCAGATTGACTTGGTCATGGTGTTCCATCACAGGAAAATTAATGCTAAATGAAACAGTAGTAAGTGGCTTCAGTAAGTGCCTAGCATACAACTAGTAGTCAGTAAGTACTAATAACATTCCATCATCCATATTTAGAGAATATTTTACAGAAATTTAAATGCTTAGAAGACAATGATATGAAATGGCTACTGTTATTTTTAGTTATGTTTAAATTTTTTAAAAGACGACTTGAAAATAAAATTTTAGTTTATTAGACAGTTAGAATGTATAGAAAAAAAGCACCATTTTTTAAAAGTTAGTCAAAGTTAAAGTTTCATAAATGAGATAAATGTGAGGTCATCCTATTGGGACTCTAGGTGAGAGAAGAATTGGAGTATGGGGAAATAGAAGGATCCAGAGGGTCCTAGAAACCTACAAGAAGAATATTGTGATGGGCAGATCTGGTTCTAGGTGTCCTGCTCAAACTATGGCACCAACCAAGGACAATATGTGCAGTAAACATTGAAGCCCTACCCAGATCTAGCCAATAGACAGGACATTCTCCACAGTTGAGTGGAGAGAGGTCACTGACTTTCACATGAACTCTGGTGCCTCATATTTGACCACGTCCCCTTGATGGGGACGCCTGGTGGCACTCAGAGGAAGGATAGTAGGCTACCAAGAAGAGACTTGATACCCTATGATCATATACAGGGGAAGGAGGTCCCCCTCAGTCACAGACATAGGGGAGTGGAATAGGGTGAAAGCAGGAGGGAGGGAGGATACAAGGGATGGGATAACAAAAAAAAAGTTTCATTAATGAACAAAATAAAATCTACATATCTTTTCAGATAGAACTACTACATGCCATGTCATTATAGTGCTTTCAGAACACATTACTTCAGTCTTTTTTATTATTTTGCCTCATAATTTAAATTTATTTTTGTTTCTTTTACATCAGATTGTAGCCCTTCCCTCATCTCCTCCCAGTCCCACACTTTCTCCCTCTTCCCCACTATGCCTCTCCCCTAGTCCTCAGATACAGGGAGCCTTCCTACCTAGCAACTGACTCCAGCATATCAAGTCTCATCGGGACTGCCTGCATCCTCTTCCTCTGTTGCTGGGAAAGGTTGCCCTACCAAGGAGGATTGATTGAAGAGCATGGCAGGCAGCCCCACCCCTGCTCCCCTTACTAGGAGACCCACATGGACACTGAGCTCAGCTACATTTGAGCTGAGGGCCCAGTTCTTCTACATGCATGGTCCATGGTTGGTGTATCCATTACTTCAGTCTTAATGTGGTCAGTGGTCAGTGCTATTCCTCTCTGATGCTAGGTTATCCTAAAATTGTAGCCATTTATAGCACAAAAGGACCAGGATTTTAAGAGGACAATTTTAACTATGTTTTGTTTTGTTTTGTAAATATGCTTTTAAACTGAAATCCTAGCCATTCAGGAAATAGGCAAATTGTATCATGGATCCCAAGTTGATGATTTTTTTTTCAGACCTATGTGTTAAATGAAGGAAAGTAGAAATAAATAATATTTAGTATCCACAAAGGAAGTTAGGGTCTCTAAGCTGTCCAATAAAGGCCTGTAAAGTTGGCAAAGTTTAAACTGTTTTCTACTGGTACATCTAAAACAGAAAACTTTCAGAATCCAGGATTCAAGGTTAGCTGTCTGCAAGTGGTTGGTGCACTGGTTGTCATACCTGCCTTTTTGTTCTGTTACTAAACAATCATTAAAATATGATATGGATAAAATTATGACACCCTGCAGTTATAAGTCCCTCTGAAATATTATCTTCAAATAGTTTTTGCTTTACTATTTTCTCATGTTTTTACTTTTATGTTCTTTGAGATTATAATATAATTATATCATTTTCCCCTTCCCTTCCAAATCTCTCCAGGGTACTCTCTGCTCTCTTTAAAATTTATGACTCTTTTAAATTGTATATATATATATATATATATATATATATATGTAAAATGCATTATAATAGGGAATATATAAATAAAATGTGCTCAGTCTATTTAACATTGCTTACATGTATATATCTTAGGAGCTGACAATATGATATTGGATAACTAGAGCACTCTTCCCAGGGAAAAAGTATTTCTCCAGTTCTCAGCCTTCCTCAGTTACATATTCTTATGTAGGTTTAAATGTCTATATTTATTTTATTTATTTATTTATTAAATATACTTTATTAATTTATTCATATTACATCTCAGTTGTTATCCCATCTCTTGTATCCTCCCATTCCTCCCTCCCTCCCATTTTCCCCTTACTCCCCTCCCCTATGACTGTGACTGAAGGGGACTTCCTCCCCCTGTATATGCTCATAGGGTATCAAGTCTCTTCTTGGTAGTCTGCTGTCCTTCCTCTGAGTGCCACCAGGTCTCCTCATCTAGGGGACATGGTCAAATATGGGGCACCAGAGTTCGTGTGAAAGTCAGACCTCACTCTCCACTCAACTGTGGAGAATGTCCTGTTTATTGGGTAGATCTGTGTAGGGGTTCGATGTTTACTGCGCATATTATCCTTGGCTTGTGTCATAGTTTGAGCAGGACCCCTGGGCCCAGATCTGCCCATCATAATGTTCTTGTAGGTTTCTAGGATCCTGTGGAACCTTCTATTTCCCCATTCTCCCATGCTTCTCTCACCTAGAGTTCATAACAGCCTTATTCATAATAGCCAGAACATGAAAACAGCCTAAGTGTCCCTCAGTAGGAGAATGGATAAAGAAACTGTGGTACATTTACACTATGGAATACTACTCAGCTATTAAAAACAAGGAATTCTGAAAATTTGTGGACAAATGGATTGAACTAGAAATGATCATAATGAGTGAGTTAACCCAGAAGCAGAAAGAGTCAAATTGTATATACTCACTTATATCTGGACATTAGCCCAAGGGATATGTCCCATGAAAGTTTTTACTTACCAGGAAAATGGGACAGAAGGGAGGACATCCTATTTATTTTATTTTTGAGGATATTTATTTTCATCAAATCATTTCCATTTCTCTCTTTATTCAGAAATTATCTGCCCATTATATGAAGACTTTAAAATGAAAAGCTGTCAAGTAAAATATTCTTTATCAAGGGCAAATCATTATTTGCCTATGAGTCTATAAATGGCCAATTTTCCTTCTAATTTTTTCCTCAATGACGAAAATAAAAAATGAAGAAGTGTTATCAATAATAAGTTGTTATATATCATTACACCTGTTTACAAATGAAGAGTGAAAAGAAATGTGACTTCCAGAAGTATGTCGAATCCTGACAATGTTACCGGTATGTGGTCCAACACAAGGCGTAAAATAAATTAAAACATGAAAACTGTTTGGGGGAACTTTAGTGATTAAATTTTACTTTCTTCCCTTTTGAATTAGAATGCATTCATTATTCTAAAGAATAGTTTCATTATTACATTTTTATATACATGTGTTGCTACCTCTCTAGTCCCCACTTTTGCACTTAATGATCAGCTGCATATACTAGTTTGGCATTCATAGCATATAGAAAAAATATAATCTAAATTATGATATTTATGTTCATCAAGATTTCATATAAGAGAGAAAATTTAATATCTGTCTCCAAGCCTATGTTACCTTGTCTAACATGACAATCTCTAATTTCATTCATTTTCCTGAAATGCCATAATTTCTTTTTGTGACTGAAGAAAACTCCATTGTGTAAATACACTGTGTTTGCTTTATATATTTGTCTGTTTATAGACAATTAAGCTTGATTCTTGTTCCTTCCATAAAAATGAACATATATATTATGGTATCTCTGTCATAAGCTTACTTACATTCCTTCAAATCTTTACCCGGGTTCAATGTATATCAGTCATATGATATTTCCACTTTTAGTTAATCTTGCTTATTTACTTAAATTCTTAACATTTAAAAATTTTGACAATTTCATACATATATGTATATAATATCTTGTTATCATATTCACTCTCCACTATTTCTTTCTCCTTCCCATTCCTGCTAGCCTCCTTTTCCCCAACTACTCCTCATTTTATTTTTGACCACCTAGTTTAATTAGGAGTGCTTGCATGAGGTTGGGTATAGGGCTATTTAAAGATGATTGGGAAACTGATGCATGCCTAAGACACTGAAGGAATGAGACTCCCCAACCATTAACTGGCAATATTTCCTTGAGGAGAGCAGAACCTCATTACCACTCCACTCAGTCTGCCCTGGAGTGTTGGAAGCTTGCTTGTTCCAAGTCTGTTCTGGTGGACAAATGTCTATTTATCTCAATAGGCAACCACTCAGGGACCAAAGAAACAAGTGCATCCGGATCTACTTGGTGGAAAAATGAGTTCATTTGGTATAATTGAGAAACAAGGATGGTGCCAAAGCAGCACTTCAGCATGGTGACTCACAAAGTTGCATCTCTGGAACTCCCTGACAACCTGCAGTTAGCTCCTACTGAGACAACATCCCCCATCCGGCAGCTGTTTGCTGCCTTTATAAACTCAAAAACTGACCTTGAGACTTGTGCAGATTTCTGGTACTCGTGAGGTTTCAAAATCTTATAAGCTTTAGTCTTTCTCTAAGAAGAATATTTGATGGGAAGGAAAGAGCTTGCCAACAGAACTCCATCCTGACTTCTACAGTGGCTAGACTGATTCACTTTCTCAATAGCAGTGAGTGAAATCTACTTACTCCTTTATATTTTCATCAGAATTTGCTAAAGTTTGATTTCTTGATTATAATCATTATGATTATGATTGGGAAGAAATGGAATCTCAGCATAATTTAATTTACAAATTGAACATTTTTCTTTCAAATACTCATTGACCATCAATAATTCTTTTGAGGACTGTCTATTCAAATGATTTGCTCATTTACTGTTGGGATTATTTATTTACTTCTGCTATTCACTTCCTATTCTTATACTGTGATGTTTTTTTTTCCCATTATGTTATAATACCTCAGCAGTTTTTTCTTACACCCTCATAATTTCCAAAGCAAATATTTTTAGGTGACCTGAAAAAAAGTATTCTGATCACCATGAAAAGTCCTGAGACAGTCTTATTTTCATCCTCAGAACCCTTTTAAATGTTCAGCCTAGTCAAGGTCCATATAGCTGCCTACTTTTCCTAAGGACCATCGTTAATTGTCATTATTCCTTCCAAGTACCATATGAACATATATTTCCCTTTTTCCTTTTTTGAGAGAATGTCATTGCAATCAAGATAACCAGACGGCTTTGTAAAGTATGCATTAGAAATAAGGACACAAATGATTACGTATAAAGCTAATGCATTGGTCTGTAAGTGGTTCTATAACATGGCTTATTATATTTACTTCTCTGGTCTATTCGTGCCTCTATCCTCCCCAAGCCAAATTTGGCAGACTTACTGATACCACAGAATGTTGTATATGAACATTTCATGCGATTTATGCTTTATGAATGGTAGGACAAACTATTCCTATGTCTATCTCGGAAAAACGGGTTTACAATTGAATCAATGTTAAACATGTGCTAATCCCTTCTTGTAGAACAGATAACAAATAACCCGAGTGTGTATTGTTGTGATAAATTATCCTAGTTACTGACTTGTCATGATTCAGAAAGGCCAACTTCTCTATCATGATGCCCCATCTTTCCTTGTGGCAAAGGGAAAGAAGAAATAAAGAGGAGACAAGGCACAAAGATGCAGCAAGGCATGAAGAATATGTTTATTCTTATGGAAAGACAACCTTACTGGCAGCTCAGGGTTAGTGCACAGTTTCACTTGGTGTTCTTTGCACAATCAGTTCTCAAATATGGGCTGTAATCTGATTCTTTTTTTATGTTTCCTTCCAAAAGACTATTGATTCATAGAAAGAAAAGTTAGAGATGAGGCAGTTTTATTTTCCTGGAGTCTAGAAGTGTGCCTAGAAAATGGTAAGAGATAAGCAGCTCCTCTTTTGCTGTTGTATTGCATTGTATTGTCAGCTGTTTCTTCCTGCCCCCATTTGTTTATCCTGTGGCTATTGGCTTTTGAGGCACAATGAGATAAAAATGGCTGTGAACCTTTTGTAATACTCTGGTGTTTTTCTAGCTCTAAAACATAGCTAACTAATGTTCACAGCTGAGCTTGTTAAGCAGTGGGCCTGAAATCCCTAATCAAATCTAACACAGCATGAGTATGTAATTACTCAAACACCCAGGTAACAAAATACTGGAACACTCTAGTTGTGTTAGTAAAGTTAGTATTATTTTTAAACCACACGTTTTGACTGGAAAATGTAGCTTTATTTTTTAACGGCATGTTTTTGGAGACTTCTCTGCCTAATCGCAGAAATGGCAACCTAGGTAAAAGCATATAGGATAGACAACTTTGGCATATTTCTCAGTCAATTCAATGGTACACCCTGCTAGTCAGGACTTCTTCTTCTTCTCTCTCAGTGAGATAGTTTAGTGATAACCATGAATTGGCTATGGCCTCAAGAGTCTGCGCGGAGAGTGGTTTGCTTCTCTAATGGCTGTGGTAAGCTATATGTTTATTTTGTTTTTTTGCTTTCATCTCCCTTCTACATAGGCAACTGCTGCCATAGATCACAGTCTCTATCCAAGCTAGGCCCATTCTCACTTTCATACCATAAAATGACCCAGTTTGACTCCTGGTTCTAAAGCTGAGAAGAGTAAGATCAAAGCACCAGCAGATTCCATGTGTAGTGATGTGGTTCTGCTTCCTGACTGAGGAAGAGTGCTTTCTCCATGTATCTTAACAGTGAAAAGGAGCACTAAGTTTACTTTGAGTGCCTTTGCAAGGGAATTGGTGTAAGAAGACCCTAACAACATAAATTACTCAACTTCAAGGCCACAACCACAAAGAGCTACAAGGTTGCTGCTAGGATTTCAACATACAGATTTTTAGGGCCCACAAACATTCAAAAGATTACAGTTGGCCACCAATTATGTCATCCAATGGCCCAGTCTGGCACTATCATAGATATCCGGCTGTCCTGCACACCATTTCTTAAATCTGTGAATGCCAAGCTCTACTCTAGGGAGGGGTTAATAGAAGCATTATGTAGTTTTAAATTTCTTATACTCTACAGAGAATTTGGGCCATTTAACTCTGTTAAATTCATATTCATATATGAGGTAATCATTGTTAGAAAGGCATAGTCTAATACACAGGCTTAATAGTTGGAAAAAATTTAAAGGGAGCATTGTAAGGAAAACATGCAGAGCTTCCTTAGTGCCCTTTCTTGAGTCAGTATCTTGTTTGTCTCCAAAATTCAATGCCAAACAGGAGTCAGTTATCATTGATTCCATGCAGCTGAGTCACACACAGAATTCATTCTCCCTGGGACTTGGCCAGAAACAAGGTTTATTAAACCTTACATCACTTCATCATCAAGGTTAACTCCTCACTTTAAGGGCCATTAAGAGGGCTTTATTATTAGTTTGTAATTTTGTATGTTTTAAGTGGAATGACATTATTTTGCCCAAGTGAATAAAATGAAGTACAGTAATTGTAATTGCTATTGCTAGGCTCTATAGTGAGCCTCACCGGAGTTTCCAAAAGTAAAATGATAATGCATCATCATCAACCTGGCCACCATCCTGCCACAGTGACTCCTGGCATATGTCCAATGTTCTCCAACAACCCTTGTGTGTCTCCACGCAAGATATATGATATGTCAAAGCCCAGATTCATTATGTTTCTACTCTTTTTCCTTCAGCGCAAGATCATCCCTCATAATTGACTCCTTTTTTTTAATGGAGTCCTCCAGTTAAAACTATGTCAAGATCTTACCACAGGATGTCTTGACATTGACTCATTAGTATAGAGAATAATGTGCTCAAGGAAACTAATGGGAAATATAATGGCCAAGTGACAAATCACAACCTTATACACACAAGACGGATAACATTGACAGAAGATGATAGACTGGACTACCTGAACATTACAGTAATTAGATCATACTCGTTTAAGAAAAGTGCCATTAAAAATTCAAAAGAACCAACACATCATAAAGAATATGAATATATAATAACAAAGTTAATGCCTTGGGCTTGCTTCTGGGTGTCTATCCTGAGAGATAATCTCATCATTAGCTGCTAGCTTCTGGACTTCCCTGAGTATTAATATTCTCTTGCATAACCTGTACCTATATTTTTGAAGCACACATACATAAAATAACAGAATTGTAAACCGCCACCCTCAGTTCTGACAGTTTCTTAACTCTCACACACTTCACAAAATCCAAGACCTAAATGCCTGTTTGAACCATACTCTCCACTTAGAATCCAACTATAACCAAGTGTTTGATACAGGCTCAACATTAGTCTACCATTCTTGATGAGGTCCAGTTGGAAAGGTCCAGGTTCTCTCATATAGTAAAGTTATTTCCAGTATGTCATGCACAAAAATAACTCTAATTCAGGTGGATTAATGTCATATGTGTCTTAGAAATGGCAACAAAAGAGCAAAATAGATCTGGGGACACAGCTTAGTAGTCAAGAACATCAACTATATTTGCAGTGGACCTAGATTTGAGTCCCAGGACCCACATGGCAGCACACAGCCACTGGTAACTCTATCCACATGGAATCTGACAATGTTTTCTGACCTACATGGTCACTGAACATACATGGGGTATAGATATACATGCAAGCAAATATCCCATATGTGTAAAAAATAAATAGTGTACATAAGTATAAATTAAAAATTTCAAAATCCAAAAAGGCACAAAACTGTCCTCAAATAGAATGAGAATCATTTTGCGTATCCTCAAAATGAATTGATTATATTGAATGTCTTTTATTAGAATATGAACAAACATGGGTATAATAGAAATAGAGACTTTTTAAAAGAGCACTCTGGAGCTACTAAGTGGCATACACCTTACTTTTTCAAACTACAGGTTTCTTAAAATTTCAAAGTTAAAACAATGCACCTATTATTCATTTGGCATTCCACATGAATAAAGGAAAGCTGTATGGGTTTAGTAAATAACATAACCTCTGCATTTCAAAAACAGAAACATGCTAAGCAAATAGTAATTAGGCCCTCTACAGGCAAGCATCCAGATTCTCAACCATAGCTTATTCCTGTATTCACTTATAAAATGCTCTTACTCTAGTTTCTAGTATCTAATTCAACATGTCAGTAATGTGTACTTCACAGGGCTACTATAAGAAATATAAAATAATGCTGATGAGACCTCTAGACCAGAAAATAGAATATATTAGTCTCCTCAACAGTTTCTATGTAATTCCTACTAGTTTGAATATACATACCGTTCTTACTTTTATACATAACACTGGAATATATCCCAGTAGATGATATTCTATCTTCCTCATATATATTCCTGATACTAGAGAGTGAACTCAGGGCTCTGCAAATGAAAGGACGGGGAGGCCTGGTGGCACTCAGAGGAAGGATAACAGGCTACCAAGAAGAGACTTGATACCCTATGAGCATATACAGGGGGAGGAGATTCCCCCTCAGTCACAGTCATAAGGGGAAAATGGGAGGGAGGGAGGAATGGGAGGATACAAGGAATGGGATAACAATTGAGATGTAATATGAACAAATCAATAAAATATATTTTTAAAAAAACATAAAAAAGAAAGGGTAGCACCCTACCCCTACATATACCTTTATCTTCTCACTTTTATATAGCAATGATGGATTTGTAATACATTTTAACATATGTATTACATAAATAATACATTCCCTTTTCCATCTAGCTATTTTGTCCAATGTTATGTATAGGTATAATCTCTTAAGTATTATATGGATTTTTTACCTGTCAACGAATAGCTAACTAGCCTATAGCTGAGACAGAAAATAAGAGGAAGGAATTTTGTTAGAGAGAGGGAACGCTGGGATAGAATGAAGCATGTGTAGAATTTTTCCTGGACACTGAGGAGGACAAATGAATGAAACCTGAGCAGAGGTAACCAGCCATGTGGCAGAACATAGAATAGAAGAAATAGGATATTAGTTATGGACAAGTCAGGGGACATGCCTAGTTTATATTTGCCTAGGCTTTTGTAAACATATTTATGTCTCAGACTTGTTATTTCCAGGAAGACGAATGTGGCTGAAACACGTGGGTTACAGAAAACACCCATCATCAAATGGGAATAGAAAAACTAACAATACTAACTACCAAAATATATTTTGCTTACTCTAAATATGTCTAAATATCCCTGTATTAATAATATTCTTATATTCTCTCACAACCAGTCTCTGATATGTGGATATTCTTATTTTGCGATCCCAGAGGTCTTATAAACTGTGGTCTAATTAACATTTTACATATATGTGATGGGTCACTTTAATTGTCAACTTGACACAATGTAGAATCAATCCCAATGAAGGAGTGTCTACATTGGATTGTCCTATGGGAAAATCTGTGAAGTGTAAATTGATTGATGTGTACATCATTCTCCAGGCAGGGAGATGGGAACTGTGTAATAGTGAGGACTCTAGCTGAACATAAGCAAACCAACAAGACAGTATGTATAGTTTCATTTTTTTCTGCTTTTGACTGTTGAAGTGATGTGGCTAGTGTTTGAAGTATGTGACTTCACCCTAATCTTGTACTACAACATGATATTGTAAAATAAAATAAACCATTTCTATTCTTGGTTGATTTTGTCAGGGCACTTATCAGAGCAACAGAGAGGAACCTAGAAGAAACATATTTTATTATATATTTTTCAGTATTTGAAAATAATAGTAATACTGAAATAAAGATATACTTTTTACCTATTATAGAGTAACAAATTATTCCAAACTCCATGGCTTCATTCAGTAATTACTGATTATCTACTGTAGTTTCATTGGTTTTGAAATTCAGACAGGGAATAAATAAGTAGAATTCATTATAAATTGTGATGTCTACAGCATTAGCAAAGTAACTGAAGTTGAAAAACTAAAGCATAACTATAGTTGAAGTTCACTAACTGAAGCTGTGGACATTCCATAACTCACTCCAGAGCTTACTCACAAAAGAGCAAGTGGAATTCCAAGATTAGCTCTTTCCTCCCAAAAATGAAGAAATCCAATAACAACCATACTTCACATTCCAACTTTTCTTAAAAGCTATAAACCACCATACTTGTTATAGTATTTTGGCTGAAGATTTTATAAAAATGTATAATTTTATGAAAAGGAAATACAGCACACATTTTTTGATAGAAGAACATAGGACATCCACTTTTGGACAATCCCACTTATGTGTCTCTGAATAAGTAGTTTTAGGTTTAGTAGATATTACCCAGTTCTGTTCCCAAGCTACTTTGCAATTTATAGTTGAAATGTCAGCAATAACTTTGGATGCACAGAAAAGAACCAAAAATGTCTCCCTTACTAAACTAGTGTAATGCCTAACTACATTGTAAATATTTATCTTTATATTCACAGACGAGTTCACCTCTCAAACTTCATCACATAAGCTTTTTCTATGCATCAGATGGGGGCCATTAAAGAAAAGCACAAGTGGTGGAGGACAACTGACTGTGGGAAGCTAAACGCTAATGTTAATCATGGACAAAACAGCTCCTGAACCTAAGGCTCTAGGAGCATTTGCACAGTGCAGGGCAGAAAGGCCGTAAGTGACAAGGAATATGAAATCTGTTGCTAGATTGTGTCATTTGAAAGTTATAGGGAAGCCTCACCCAAGATACCTCAACAGTATGGCTGCCTAAACAAGACCAAAACAAGGGCAATTTCAATAGACCTGCTAGCATCGGGTGGAGGAGTTAACACCATGGCCACATCTCTAAAGAACTGCAGAAAACTAATTGATGATGAGAGAAGTAGAATTAGTCTTTTAAGTTATAGCTCTTTAAATTGTTATCCACTAAAAAATGGGAGAACCTGATATCATGTACACATAAGCAACATGAAATGGAATCAGCAGGTTATGTGTTTATATTTATGCAATTACATATAACTATAATTAATTATAAATCATTAAAGATTTATTGATTGATTTGATTGGGATCAAGAGGGCAGAAGTAGCTGGAGTGAGAGAAGGAGGGAATGATGTAGTTATATATATATATAATATATATAATATATATATAAATTTTAGAAACACCAAGATTTCCAAGATTTTCAGGAAAATGGTAGAACAGAGAAAGGCAGCACTATACTGAATCTCATGGAAAAGTAAACATCTTGTCCATGACTCCAAGGAGGTTGGGAGTTATGGGGAGAGAAGACACAGAAGAAAGAGAGAAGATATAAATCCAAAACTATTGAATGTTAGATTTGAAAAGGAGTCAAAAGAATCCAACTTAGTGCATTTGACAGAGAGAGAGAGTGAGTGAGTGAGAGCAAGAGGGAGGGGGTGGAGATCTCAAGGAGCAAAATCTGCAAAAATAAAACTTTGGATGGATGTTTTATGTGGGACCAGTGACATAGATGAATTGGAAGTGACCTGAATATCTATGATTAGGCTTCCTTTCCTAAGCCAGAGATGAAGAGCAGAAAAACTGCTCTGCCAGAGAAGGTAAACATTTCACTACCATTTCACCTCCAAATCTCAGATCCCTTCCACTGGCAAAGCAAATGAAAATCAGATAATCTCAAAATCATCAGAAGTAAACTAACTATTGGTTAAAGACTCTACAGACAAAAACGTACCCAGGTAAGAACTGTGGGGTATCACAGTCTGGTGCTGGCAGGACCAGCAGCAAAGGTCAACACACCAGTGTGGTCACATCCTCACCACTTCACCTTTGCAATTGAAAACCACTGGTGATAAGAGTGATCACCTTCTAGATGGCCTCAATAGGTCAGTATTGAGAGGAACACCCAATGACAAGGGCTGGGAAGCTTCTAAGCAAGACTGATGTTTATGCCAGAATTGAATCTAACAGAGTATACATTGTGGTCTAAGTGTTTAAACACAGGGAAAATACCAGACTCCTTCCCATCTGCAGAGTCAGCTGCAAAACAAAACTTAGGGGATGCTGGATTCATCACCAGAAAGAAATATTGATGCTACATTGTATTTTTTACTTTATTTCATTTCATAGTTTTGGATTTATTCGAATCTTAGTTATTTTGTTTTTTCTTTTATCATGATTGCCTAGAATTTCAGCACCACTTCTGCCCACTATTCTCAGTGTTCTTTTTTTTTTAAATACATTTTTATTAATTTATACATATTACATCTCAGTTGTTAGCCCATCCCATGTATCCTCCCATTCCTCCCTTCCTCCCACTTCCCCCCTACTCCCCTCCCCTCCCCTAAGTCTGTGTCTGAGGGGGACCTCCTCCCCCTGAATATGCTCATACGGTATCAAGTCTCTCCTTGGTGACCTCTTATCTTTCCTCTGAGTGCCACCAGGCATCTCCGTCCAAGGGACATGTTCAAATATGGGGCACCAGAATATTTAGATGTATATGCTTTCATACTTTTTTCTCATTACAACCTTTCCCTTTCACAATGCACTCCAATTTTCACTTGTTGTTGTTGTTGTTGTTTTGAGACAGAGTTTCTCTATGTAGCTTTATCAGTCCTGGGACTCACTTTGTAAACCAGGCTGACCTCAAACTCAAAGATATCCACCTGCTTCAACTTCTCAAGTACTGGGATTAAACGTGTGGGCCAAATGGCCCAGCTCAAATTTAATAGCTTTAATATTAATACTCAACATTGCCAGGTGGTGGTGGCACATACCTTTAATCTCAGTACTTGGGAGTCAGAGGAAGGCAGATCTACATGAGTTCAAGGCCAGCCTGGTCTACAGAGTAAGTTCCAGGACAGCCAGAGTTGTTACACAGAGAAAATCTGTTTTGAAAAAACAAACCCAACCAAAACAAGCAAACAACAACAACAACAACAAAAACCCTTAACATAAAAAATCTTCAGCTAACATTTTTCCTAACACTATTCTAGCTTCTAATCTTAGTTGATGAGTTATTTATCTATGCAAGTTCTTGTAATATATTTTAATATTAAGATTGTTGTCAAATAATTGTTGTTTAAGATTCTTCATCTGTTTGTTTGTACTTCTGCCTTCTAGAAGGTAGTTGGGATTATAAGCACAAGAAAAGACTACACATAGCTGTGAGTGTAAGTAAATAAATCAAACAAATCCAGAATGGGCATAACATTAGATGAGATCAAGCAGAAGTAATGATAACACTAATGAAAGACAAGGATGAGGAAATAGTCCAGACATCAACTAAAAAATAAAAGTGATTACAATCTTCAGCAACTCTAGGATGAAATAAACAGATCCAAGCTAAATATTCATGGAGTTGGTGATGAATCTGAGATTAAAAATCTAATATTTGACCATTTTCCCTGGAGGGGGAGACCTGGTGGCACTCAGAGGAAGGACAGCAGGTTACCAAGAAGAGACTTGATACCCCATGAGCATATACAGGAGGAGTAAATCCCCCTCAGGAACTGTCATAGGGAAGGGGAATAAGGGGAAAATGGGAGGGAGGGAAGTATGGGAGGAGACAATGGATGGGATAACCATTGAGATGTAACAAGAGCAAATTAATAAAATAATATATATCTTGGGAAAAAATAAAAATCTAAAAGTACAAAAATAAATTTAATGACCCATTATAGCAGAAAAATTTCACAAATCTCAATGAAATAATCAGTACTCAATGACTTCAGAGAGAGAGAGAGAGCGATGAGGGAGAGAGAGAGAGAGAGAGAGAGAGAGAGAGAGAGAGAGAGAGAGAGAGAGAGAAATTTTTCCTCATAAGGCACAGCTAACATGTGAAAAGCACACAGAAGAAACAATAATAAAAACTGTAAAAGTCCAACTTATTTACAAAGGCATAGATGCCAGAATAGCACAAGACCACTCATAAACAACCTAAAAATCCAGAAGACCATGTAATTATGTATTTTAAATTCATGAAAAAAGTTTAATTTCCCCCAAGATCTTTATTCACTAAAGACATATAGTTTTACTTGATAGAGAAATAAGATCAATGCAAAACAAGTACAAACTAAAGCAACTATATACCACCAAGCAAACAGTGAGGAAACGTTTAAAGAAATCACATGCAAACAAGATAAAGATGAGTTTCATTCATTGAAAATAATAAAATTCATGATGAATACATTAACAAAGAAAGATGCCATAATTCCCAGTGCAGTAAATCAGCAAACACCTAAAATAAATACAGAAGAAAAAGAAAGAAAAATAATTCAACCAAACAGAGAAATCCCAGCAAATTTACCAGAGCTAGTAAATCTGTATTGGTAACAACTTTCAGTATGATTGACTTCAGTTCTTCTATGAAAGGACATGGACTGGGTAATTGAGTTTTAAAAACACAACAAACTATTTTCTCCAAGAACCATACTAACTGACAAACACCACTTAAAACTAGGAATCTTTTTAAATTTTTAATTTATTATAATGTGTTTAGATAACATCCTGAATATTATCCCCTTTCTGGTATCTTCCAATTCCCACCACCTTCCCCTATTCCACCTTATTCTCCTCCCCTAGACTTCTGACAGGGGTGTGTTGGGGGTGGGCATGGCTCCTCCCCAACCATATGGCTACAGCATATCAGGTCTTATCCTGATAGCCTGCTTGCCCTTCCTCTATGTACCCAGGGCCTCTAACCAAGGGGAAGTGATCAAATCAGGGGCACCAGAGTTCATGTCAGAAGCAGTCCCCACTCTCTCCACAACCATGGATAATGAGCTGTTCATTGGCTAGATCTGAACACAGGGTCTCAGTTTACTGTGTGAATTGTCCTTGGTTGGTGCAACAGTTTGTGCAGGGCACCCCTGAGTCAAAATGCAAAATGATGGTCTCCTTGTGGGGTACCTGAACCCACAGAGAGCCTTCCATCCCTACATTCTTCCATAACTATCTCATCTGGAAGGAGTCCCAGAACATGTTCTGATCTGCTGCTGTGTTATGTTTCTTAGAGGACATCTATATTGTACTAATATCCACTTATAAGTTAGTTTATACCATCTGTGTATTTGTAGGTCTGGCTTACCTCATTCAGGATTGTCATTTCTAATCCTTCCATTTGCCTGCATATTTCAAGATTTCCTTGTTTTTAATAGCTGAATAATTTTCCATTGTATAAATATACCAGTTTCTTTAAATGAGTGATATATAGGTTGTTTCCAGATTCCAGATATTATGAATAAAGATGCTGTAAATATAGCTGAGCAAATGTTGTATGGTAGAGCATCTTTTGGGTATATGCCCAAGAGTAGTATAGCTGGATCTTAAGGTATAACTACTATCAATTTTCTGAGTTAAGTGCCAGATTGATTTCCAAAGTCCTTGTACAAGTTTTCCCTTTTCTCTACATCCTTGCTAGCATGTGATTACTTGAGTTTTGAATCTTAGCCATTCTGACGGGTATAAGATGGATCCTTAGAGTTGTTTTGACTTGTATTTCCCTGATCAGTAAGGATGTTGAATAGTTCTTTATGTAGAATCAGTTTCTGTTCGGTTTTGTTCTTGTTATTCTTTTTAAGTGAAAACTGGCTCTCTGACCTGGACCCTCTGAGACTCAGAGAGCAAACCAGCAGAGGTGAGTGAGTGCAGGCCCCAACCCACTTTAGCTGCCATCCTGAGAAGGATTGTGGGATACTTGACAAGCTATGAGCTTGGCTCTCTCTCTGCCCAATCGGCTCTCTCCATTGGGCCACAGAGAGATGGGTCTGGTTAGATGAAGTGTGTTGGGTACATGTCATAATCCACATTGTCTACCATACCAAGGAGGCCTGAGGAGCACTCAAGCAGCATTCAGCTTGGAGCTCTCTCAGACTTCTCTCCTGTCTGACACAACTGGGACACAGAAATCAAACACAACAGAACTGAGCTCAGCACAGGCTCTAATACTCATGTTCGGCCATCCTGAGGAGGCCTTTGGGGATCCCTAGCAAACATCCTAAAGCATGGAGAACTCTTTGTCTGCTTCTGACTTGCCAGACTCACCTCAGACACAGACATTAACTCCATTTGAGGAACCTCCATGCCTGACAACACCAGAAACAATCAATGGCTACAAGCCAGCACAAGAAGAGAAACAACAAAATTTGGAGCCATATGAGACCATGGGAAATTAGTGATTTTACCACAGCAGGCCATGGATGTACTAACACTCCTAAAGAAGATCTGAAATTTGAGGTAATGAAAATGATAGAAGCCTTGATGAAAGAAAATAAATCTCTCAAAGAAATACAGGAAAATACATTCAAACAGATAACAGAATTAGAAAATTCTATAAAGAATTACAGGAAAATACAATCAAGCAAGAAAAGAAAGGAAAGAAATGTATAAAACTATTTAAGACTTATAAAGGGAATTAAAAGCAACAAAGAAAATATAATCTTAGACAATCCTGGAGTTGGAAAACCTAGAAAAGATATGAACTTCAGACACAAGCAATACCAACAGAAATCAAGAGATGGAAGAGAGAATCTCAAGTATAGAAGATACAGTTGAAGCTATCTGTCCACACCAAAAGGAAATGCTAAAACTATAAAGTTCTTGACATAAAATAATACAAGAAATCTGGGACACTATAAAAAGACCAAACCTGAGAATAATAGGAACCAAAGAAAGAGAAGACTCCAAGCTCCAATGTCGAGAAAACATTTTCAAGAATATTACAGAGAAAAATTTCCCCAACCCAGGAAAGAAATGTCCATAAACATAAAAGAAGCCTATAGAACTCCAAATAGATTGGTCCACAAAAGAAAATCTTCCTGCCATGTAAAAATCAAAACACTAAGATTACAGAACAAAGTAAGCATACAAAAATGCTGCAAGATAAAAAGGCCAAGTCAAATATAAAGGCAAACTCATCAGTATCACACGAGACTTCTCAGCAGAGAGTATGAAAGCCAGAAGTGCCTGGACAGATGTCATGTAAACACTAAGAGACCACAGATGCAAACATAGTCTACTATATCCAACCAAACTTTCAATCACCATAGATGGAGAAAACAAGTTATTCCAAAACAAAATCAAGTTTTAACAGCACCTAGCCACAAGTCCAGCCCAACAGAAGATACTAAAAGAAAAACTCCAGCCCAAACAGGCTAACAGCACCCAGGAAAGCATAGGAAGTAAATCACCCCACACCCACAAAACCCAAAGAAAGGAAACACAGACACAAACATACTATACCGCCACCAACATAAAAAAAAAAAAAAAACAGGAACTAACATCCAGATCATTAATATTTCTCAATATCAATGACCTCAATTCTCCAATAAAAAGACACAGGCTAATAGAATTGATGAAAGCACGACCCATCATTCTGCTGCATACAAGAAACACACCTCAGCAATAACAATACATATTACCTTAGAGAAAAATACTGGAAACAGGCATTCCAAGCAAAAGAATCCATGAAGAAAGCTGGAGTAGCCATTCTAGTATGTAACCAAACTAATCAAAAGAGATAGAGACAGACACATCATACTCACCAAAGGAAAAATACATAAATATGATATCTCAATCCTGAACATCTATGCCCCAAACATAGGAGAACCCACATTCATAAAAGAAAGATTACTAAAGCATCAATCATGGAACCTCACACATTCAAAATGGAAGACATTAAGTCCTCACTCTGACTAATAGACAGATCATCAAGACAATTTAAATGTAGAAATAATAAAACTAATAGACATGAAAGAATCAAATGGACCTAATAAATATCTAGAGAACATTTCACCCAAATACTAAATAATATAACTTCTTTTTAAAAATATATTTTATTAATTTATTCATATTACATCTCAATTGTTAGCCTATCCCTCCCATTTTCTCCTTACTCCCCTCCCCTATGAGGGTGGGTATCAAGTCTCTTCTTCATTGCCTGCTGTCCTTCCTATGAGTGTCACCAGGTCTCCCCATCCAGGGGACATGGTCAAATATGAGGCACCAGAGTATGTGTGAAAGTCATACCCCACTCCCCACTCAACTTTGGAGAATGTCCTGTCCATTGGCTAGATTTGGGTAGGGGTTTGAAGTTTATGGGCTGTATTGTGCTTGGCTGGTGCCATAGTTTGAGCAGGACCCCTGAGCCCAAATCTGCCTATCATAATGTTCTTCTTGTAGGCTTCTAGGACCCTCTGGATCCTTCTACTTTGCCATTCTCCCATGCTTCACTCTTCTAGAGTCCCAGTAGGATGTCCTCCCCTCTGTCCCAGTTTCCTGGTAAGTGAAGGCTTTCATGGGACATGCCCCTAGGGCTAGTATGCAGATATAAGTGAGTATATACCATTTAACTCTTTCCGCTTCTGGGTTAACTCACTCATTATGATCATTTCTAGTTCAATCCATTTGTCCACAAATTTTGGGAATTCCTTGTTTTTAGTAGCTGAGTAGTATTCCATAGTGTAAATGTACCACAGTTTCTCTATCCATTCTTCTACTGAGAGACACTTAGGCTGTTTCCATGTTCTGGCTATTATGAATAAGGCTGCTATGAACATGGTTGAGCAAACATTTTTGTTCTGTGTTGGAGGATCTTCTGGGTATATTCCAAAGAGTGGAATAGGTGGGCCTTGAAGAAGCCTTATTCCCAGATATTACCTTAGAGAAAAATGTCTGGAAAGAGGCATTCCAAGCAAATGAACCCAAGATAGAAAATCCTATACCAAACTAAATAAAGGGACAGGGAGAGTTTTCAAATCAACAAAATCAGAAATGAAATGGGAGACATCAAAAAAGACACCAGGGAAATTCAAACATTTTATATATATATATAATGCCACAATATTTGAAAATCTAAATGAAATGGACAGGTTTCTTGATAGCTATAATTAACAAAATTGAACCAAGATCAGTTAAACAAATTAAATAGTCCTACATCACCTAAGGAAATAGAAGCAATCATCAAAAGTCTCCCAACTGCCCCCCCCCCAAATCCAAAGGCCAGAAGGATTGAGAGCAGAATTATACCAGACCTTTAAAAGAAGAGCTAATACCAATTCTCTTCAAACTATTCCACAAGACAGAATCAGAAGGAACATTACCAAACTCTCTATGAGGCCACAGTCAGCTTGGTACCTAATCTACACAAAGATCCAAAAAGAAAGAGAATTTCAGACCAATTTCTCTTATGAACATTGATGTAAATTATTCAAAAACTGAATCCAAGAACATATCAAAATTACCAGTCACTATGACAAATTAGGCTTTATCCTAGCCATGCATGGGTGGTTCAACATATAGAAATCCATCAGTATAATCCATCATATAAGCAAACTGCAAGGAAAAAAAACCACATGATCATCTCTTTAGTGACTGAATAAACATTAAACAAAAAACAACACTCATTTGTGTTAAAGGTCTTGGAGGAGTGTGGGATACAAAGCACATACTTAAACATACTAAAGGCAATATAAAGCAAGCCTGTGGCCAACATCAAACTAAACAGAGAGAAATATAAATCAAATTCACTGAAATCAGGGACAAGGCTGTCCACTCTCTTCATATCTCTTCAATATAGTACATAATTAGAGCATTAAGACAATGAAAGGAGATCAAAGAGATAAAAATTGGAAAGGAAGAAGTCATAGGATCACTATTCACAAATAATATGATAGTATACATAAGTGACCCAAAATAATCTACAAATAAACTCCTACAGCTGAGAAATGTCTTCAGCAAAGTGACTGGATTAAAAAAAAATCAACTCAAATCAGTAGCCTTTATACAAAAGACAAGTTGATAAACAAAGCAAGGAAACAACACCCTTTATAAAATCCACAAAAAACATAAAGTATATTGGTGTAACTTGAACCAAGCAAATGAAAGATATGTATGAAAAAACTTCAAGTCTGTAAAGAAAGAAATTAAAAAAGGCATCAGAAGATGGAATGATCTCCCATGCCCTGGATTGGTAGGATTAATATGGCAAAACTGGCCATCTTACCAAAAGCAAACTACAGAGTCAATACAGTTCTTACTGAAATGCCAATTCCTTATAGACCTTGAAAGAACAATTCTCAACTTCATATGGAAAACCAAAAACCCCAAATAACTAAATACAATAAAAGATCTTCTGGAGGTATCTCCATCCCTGATCTCACACTGTACTACAGAACAAGAGTAATACAAACAACATGGTACTGGCAGAGAAAAGATAGCTGGATCAATAGAATTGAATCAAAGGCCCAGAAGTAAAACCAAACACCTATGCATACTTGATTTTTGAAAAAGAATCAAATCCATCCAGTAGAAAAAAAGATAGCATCTTTAACAAATCGTGGTGGTCTCACTAGATGTCTATATGTAGGCAAATGCAAATAGACCCTTATTTACCACCCTGCACAAAACTAAAGTCCAAATGTATTAAAGATATCAACATAAAAGCAGACATACTAAATCCATTAGAAAAAAAATGGGGAAGAACCTTGAGCTATTGGCACAGGATACATCTTCCTGAAGAGAACACCAACAATTCAACAATCAAAAACTCAACAACTAATAAATGGGACCTCATGAATCTTAAACGTTTTTTAAGGCAAAGGACACTGACAAGAGAACAAAATGAGAGCCTATATACTGGGAAAGTATTTTCAACAACCCAAATCTGAATATATATATGCAGTACAAAACTTAACAAAATTCTCAGAAAAGCAATATCAAATGACTGAGAAACATTTAAAGAACTGTTCAACATCCCTAGTCTTCAGGGAAATGTAAATCAAAGCAAGTCTCAGATTGCATCTTACATCTATCTGAATGGCTATGATAAAAAAAAAACTCAAGTGATGTCATATGCTGGCAAAGATGTGGAGAAAGGGGAACTCTCCTCCATTGATGTTGAGAGTGCAAACATGTACGACCACTTTGGAAATCAATCTGGTGCTTTCTCAGAAAATTGATAATTGTTCTACCTCAAGACCCTGCTATACGATTTCTCAGCATATACCTGAAAGATGTTCCACCATACAACAAGGACATTTGCTCAGCTTTGTTCATAGCAGTTTTATTCATAATAGCCAGAATCTGGAAACAACCTAGATATCCCTCAACTGAAGAAAGGAGAAAGAAACTGTGGCAAATTTATACAATGAATACTACTCGTGTATTAAAAATAAGGAAATCTTGAAATTTGCAGGCAAATGGATGGAGCTAGAAATGATCATCCTGAGTGAAAACCAGAAAGACATGCATGGTATATACTCACTTATAAGCAAATATTAGCCACATAATACAGAGTAACCATACTACAATACAAAGACTGAAAGAAGCTAAATAACAATGAGGACCCTATGGAGAATGTTTAATTCTTATTCCAAAGGACAAAGAGAATAGACTCTGGAAGCTGATGAAGAGTAGGAAAAGGACAGGATCTTCTATAGAGGTCCTCTGGAAGACTCTACCAAGCAGGGGATCCAAGTAGATGCTGAGACACACAGCCAATCTTCAGAGTGGAGCTCAGGGAGCCTTATGGAAGAGTTGGGCATAAAAGGACCTAGAGGGGACAAGAACTCCACAAGGAGACCAATGGAATCAACAAATCTTAGTGTGGGGTGGGGAGTGGAGCTGAAAAGACTGACGTATCTACCCAGGACCATTCATGGTAGGACCTAGACCCTCTGCTCAGATGTAGTAGATAAGCAGAACAGTTTCTTTGTGGGTCCCATAATATGGGAATTATGGGCTACCTCTGACATGGACTGTGATGTCAGGGCACAGAGGAAGAGGATACAGGCAGTCCTTGATAGGGTGAGGTCAGATGATAGGGAAGGAGAGCTTCCCCTTTCTGTGGACTAGGGGAAGGAGCGAGAGATGAAGATGGAGGGAAAGTGGGACCTGGATGTGAGGAGAGAGGGGCTACAACTGGGATATAAAATGAACAAATTAAAAATAATAAATAAAAATTTAAAAAGCCAAAAATAAGTTAGCATAGCTATATTGGCCATTAATATTGCAGATTTTAAACCATATTTAATCATTAAAAATATGGTAGGCTGATACATATTAATATGGAGAATAGTTCAATCAAAGAAAAATAATCATAAATACTTATGCATCAAAACTAAGGCTCTCATGTTCATAAAATAGATAGGAAAGGAACACACCCATCTTATTCTATGAAGTGTGTATTACCTGAACCCAAAACAACGTAATGTATAATGAAAATTTACACACTAATTTCCTTGATGAATATAGACTCAGTTTACTATAAAATATATTCAAACTAAACTCAAAACTAAATTAAAATCTTATACCATGAGCCAAGTTGCCTTCACCCTAGTGTTGCAAGAAAGACTCAAGATATAAATGTAACATAATAGATAGATGTAAAGAAAAAAATATGATTATCTCATTATCTCAATCTAAGCCTGAAACGGTTGAAGTTAAATAACTCTGCCTGTCAATAGATTTGGAGAAATTGGGAGTATAAGGAATATACCTCAACATAATTAAGTTTATGTATGAAAAAATCTGTAGCCATTAGTATAGCAATAGTGAAAAACTGAAGACTCTCTTATGAAGTGAAAAATGTGACAAGGACTCCACCCTCTTCATTTGTGTTCGATAACAGTGCTTAATGGGTTTCCTAGAAGAACAAGAGAAAGAATGAAATACGTGCCAACAGGAAAGGAAGAAGTCAAACCCTTCCTGTCTTCATACAACACACATCCATGTTTAAAGGACTCAAACATAGCACCAAAAAGCCCGGAACAGATAAATCCTATCTGTAATGTAACAGCATATGAAGCAAAACACAAAACCAATAGTTTTTCTATATGTGATAACAAACTTACCGAGACAGAAAACTCAGAAGGGAAATACCCATTCATTAGAGTTTCAAATTGCAAAGAAAATCTTAGGAATAAGCCTAGTCAAAGAGATCAAAGCCATCTTCCACAGAAACCTCAAAACAATGAAGGTAGACATTGATAAAGTCACTGTTCAATGGAATGACTTCCGATGCCCTCAGATTGTGCATATTAGTGTGATAGTTGTTACACTACAAGAAATAATCTATACTCTCAATGCAACCCCGATAAACATTTTGATAGCATTCTTCAAATGGCTAGAAAAATAAAATAAAATTTAAAATTTATTTGGATAAGCCAAAGACCCCAAATAGCCAAACTGATGCTAAAAAGAATGAGCAACGCTGGCAATATCACCATATCACATTTCACATTATTCTATTGAGCCACAGCAACAAAAGTAGCAAGATCCTGACACAACCAGGCATATAGAGGAATTAAAAGGAACAGAGCACAGAAATAGTAAGCTCACAATGCTCTACCACTTAACTCTAGACAAAAGTGCATATTAGAAAAAAAAAACCAACCACTCTAACACAGGCACTAAGAAAAGTGCATACTCACAGAAAATAAGTATAGTGAAAAGAGTCATGTATGATTTAAATATATGTGAGACATCTTTTTGAAGGCTAAATTCAAGAACTATAGTATACATGAGATAGGGCATCGAAAATTTCATTTAGTATGATGTGAAAATAGTACGGATGTGTGGATCATAGATCATAGATCATAGAAATCTGTCCTAACAGCGGTACGAATTCCAGGGCCCACATTGCCCTGGATATGTAAGTTTAGAAGAAACATCTTAGTGGGTGGTGAAATGGAGATACAGCGGACTTCTGCCTTAGTCCTCTTAGTTAGGATTACTAATACTGTGATGGAACACCGTGACCAAAAACAACTTGGGGAAGAAAGAGTTTATGTAACTCGCTGTTCCATGTAACAGTTTATCATCAAAAGTAGTGAGGGCAGGAACATGGAGGCAGGGATTAATGCCAAAACCATGGGGACATGCTGCTTACTGATTTGCTCCTCATATCTTGTTCAGTCTTACTTCTTAGGGAACCTAGGACCATCATCCCAGGAGAGACATCATCCACAAAGGGCAGAACCCTTCCCAATTGATAACTAATTAAGACAATTCCTTACAGCCTACTGTTATGGAGGTATTTTCTCAAATGAGTCTCCCTCCCCTCTGATGATTCTTATTTTAAGTTGACATAAAATTACCCAATGCAGCTTCAAACAATTAAACAGGGATTCCTAGGGAAGGATACATCAGGGAAATTAATATTCAGTATGTGAAATAGATGTAGCAAGTGCCTCAACAGTATGTTTTCAGCTTTAGGAACAGCACTTTATAAAATGTACAAAATGCCCTTAATTAAACAAGGACTCATATCACCCAGTGTATTATTTTATATATACATAAATTCAAGCCTAAAAAGATAAAGAAACTTTCTAAATGGTTTTAAATGTTTCAAAAAATCTAAATTTAAAAATTTAGTGCTATTAATATACTATCTCTCAACTAACAAAATGAAACAAAATCATACTCAATTAGTTGAAATATTACATTATCTTAGAAAATCTATAGCTTTTAAAAGAAAGCTCTGTAGGCACAGATGGCCTTAACCTTGTCATATGTCAGTTTTCTTATTCAAAGCAGAGATGTTTGAAATAATATCAGTAACATTTCTTCTACAAAGACTGATATAAATTGAGTGAACTCATGTATATAATGTTAGTTGGATAATTAACAAGTTATTGAAACTGAAGCCCAATTACTAATTATTTGAATTTTGTTATCATACTCCATAACTGTCCAAACTATTATAAAAGTTTGACAGGACAAATTTCATAGAAATTAATATTCTTTAGAATTTGATTTTAGCCTGTTATTTACCAAGATGGCTTAATAATATTAGAAATTTATTTTTCAAGAGAAACAAATGTTCTCAAATTTATAGTAGATCCTTTTTCTATTTTTATAATACTTAGTTTTTGTTGTATTTTAAACCTGTATGAACATGTGTCTCTATATATGTATGTTGGCATGCATATCCCTTTGAGTAGTATGAAGAATTCTCTATATTGACAAAAAATTAACTGCATTGGTGTTGGAGAGATGGCTCAGTAGTTAAGGATATGAGCTGTTCTTGTAGAAGGCCTTTGTTCAGTTCCCTGCACCTAGGTCTTACAGCTGCTTGAAAGTCCAGCTCCAGAAGGACAAGTTACCACTGGTCATCACAGACTCCTTCACTAACTCCTATACACAACACATACAAAAATAAAAATAGTATAATACATCTGTAAAATACTCACTGTACAAAAATTTTTAACAATTTAAATATAAAAATGTTATTTCAAAGATATTAAATTTCTACTTATACAAACCGAACATTAATTATATGATTGCTTATATTTATAATGGAAAATGTTATTAGAAATTCCCTGAGGCATTGTACATTGCTTAACCATGCGCTGAAATTAACAGGAAGCCACTGAATGCTATCTTTACTTATTCCTTTTCATTCTGATTTTAAGAAAAAAAATTCCATATCTCTCCTTTCTTCTTTTTGCTCCTACTATTCTTCCTTCTATGTATGGACCCCTTCTGTAGTTCCTATATTGCAGATATACTCATCACTTATTTATCTTTTCTCTATTTTCTCCAGGCAGACACATAATCATGACTATATTAGCTCACAGTATTATTGGTCTATGGTAAATGACCAAAACATTTGGTACTTGCTGAGTGACTATTTTGTAGTCAATTAACACACTATTCCACAGTGATTTCTTTTTTGATAATGACTGCCAATACAGGCAGGACTCACCATTTAGTGGACATCTGGATATGTAGGTTGGTGCATTGGACAATAGTTTAAAGAAGGGAAATATCACCTCAGTCTTAGTAGAACCAAGTTTCTTCTGAACAATGAACTTTGCTAGAAAACTCCCAATGGAAGAAGAAAGATTACCTGAAACACACACACACACACACACACACACACACACACACACACACACACACAGCTCATGGATTATTTATTTCCGAGGTGGGAATAGATGGGAGAAAAGACACAAGTAACACATAAAACTAAGGTAGTGTGCATTCCCCGAATCTCGCTGTCCCACAAGAACTCCTGATAAGAACATTTTAAATGAATCTCTAGACAAAGAAATCATGACAATTATAAAATGTGAAAAAAGAAACTACATGGATAAAGTCCTGAATAGTTCTAAAAAAAAAAAAAAAAAAAACTCAGGATACAAAATTAGAGTTCAAAAGCAAGATAGAAGAAATACCGAAGAAATCCCAAGATGTGTAAATAAACAAAAGAGAAGCTCACTTCTGTGTTGTTTACTGTCTTCTCTAAGGTCTCTCATTTCCGCTTTTCTTCTGCCTGTGCTTTTATCACTGTTTCCATTTTTTAATCTTCAGATCTTGAACTCTTTCATTAATTTCTTTCATCTGGTTGTTGGACTTTTCCGGAATTTCTTCCAGTGCCTCTCTCTAGGCCTCTTTGAGACTTGATAGCCTATGAACATATAGTGGGGGAGGAGGGCCCCCTTGGTCATAAACATAGGGGAGGGGAATAGGGTGAAAATGGGAGGGAGGGAGGAATGGAAGGATACAAGTTATGGGATAATAATTGAGTTGTAATCTGAATTAATTAATAAAAATGTAAAAAAAACAACAACAGAAAGAAAAGGAAATCAAATAAACAAAAGAAATGAAAGAAATTAAGGTGTTCAACAGTTGTCATTACAGCTTCAGAATTCATAGTGAAAAAAGAGAAAAGTAAATTAGGAAGACTAGTACACCATTTTGTTTGGAAAGCTCAAACCCCTTTTGTCAGTCATTGATACAACCGAATACAAATAGGGACAGAATCGAAGGGGAAACAAACAGTTCTGTGATAGTCTTAACAATTGCATACTTCAGAAGCACCCATACGCCATGCCGTGCAGTGCTGCATGGCCGCCACCAATAATACATGAGATACAAACCTAGTGTCAGGTATGAGTTACTTCTTTGACAGTTCTTGGCCAGTGACATCACATAGGCGCTACAAGCATTATAGACTTTCATTGTTGTTTTTGTTTGCTTCCCAGAACATGATGTATTGCTGAAGATACCTGGATAAAGCTTATAACTGCCAGCCTTATCGTGCTAATGTGTGGATAGGTTCTAGGATAGAACCTACTACTGTTATGCTGCTAAAGCGATGTATTAAATTGGACCCTAGTTACTTACTTACTGTGCTATCTATGGATAACACATATATCCATAATACATGTCTCATATCTCATCTAAGAAGCTTCTGTTTGAAGTGGATGATGGTTAACACGTTGACCCACAACCAGCTAAGGTGTACAGAATAAGAGAACGAAGAATTCTCAGCCCTAAGAGAAAGGTATATACAACATACCCTCAAAGCACTCAGGAATCATTATGGAAAGGGTGGAATGAGTGTAAGAGTTTGAGGTAATATATGACAAAAAAGAAACACAAATTTCTGCACAGTAGCAGGGCAGCTGCACATATAAACTCATGGTGGTTTGAAACAACATGTATAAAGCCCATGTGAGGAATATCCAGATTTAATCTTAAGAAGAGAGCAAAGAGGATTTGGGCTCATAATCCTTCCCCAAGCACTAGAGCTACTAGCATTTGTTAGCGTCTTGGAGAAGGAGTAAGTCTACCCATTAACCTATTAACAATAATATATATATATATATATATATATATATATATATATATATATATATATATATATACACTCCACATATAAAAACCACTTGATAGGTTTGGAGATTAAGCGTTTGCCAGGGGTAATGATGAATAGCCAAGGAGAGATTACACAGGGAGTAAAGATACCTTTTGCAAATATACATATGAACTCACAGAGACTGTCACAGTATGCACAGGTTCATGCCAGGTGGGGTCTCAGCATTGAAAGGGAAAGTAGAGGTGGGGTCCCATACCTAATCAAGAAGCTATTTGTTATTGATAACAGATAGCAGAGAGAATCAGTTTCTCCAATTAAATTTTACTAGGTATATCATCTATCCTCCTGGGCAGGCCCCATGCCCACAAGTAGTTGGTAAATATCCAATATGTCTTATACCTTGATTGTGGTGATAGACTCATGAGTGTATGGATTTGTAAAGACTTCCCAAGTACTGTATTTTAAATATAGTATTTTGCTACATGATGGTTATTTATCAATAATAAAAATAATGGAGATGATATTGTTTTAATTAATATAGTTCAATTACAAAATATAGTGCTAGAAAAATACAAAATAGCATTATTAAATTTTCCACGTTGGCTAGAAAAGAGAAGCAATTGTATATGTAGAGAGAAATAGGAAATATCTATGAAAGTAATAATAGGACATTGTGGACAAAATGTACGGGTTCTCTGTAACTTTCCAGCTTTTCACTGGAGCCTGGTTTTGAGCTATTCATGCATGATTATGAAGAGTTATACAATTGCAGATCCACGTTATCTTGAACTATCCATAGGCCATTCAATAACCATTCATTGACTATATTTGTGTCTTATCTAACATCTTATTACCCAGTAAAAATGTTAAGATTTATTAGATAAGGTCTTTAAAAGTCTCAGAGACCTACAGAATACGGCATTTAAAGATGTTTTTATTATTTTAAAGATTCTTTGACAAAAAGACAGGTTAACTCTTGCCAACACCCAGCCTACCTCAAAGAAGATGATGAGCATCAAAGAACCTCCTTATGGAGATGGCTTCAAATGGTACAAACCAGCCACTGGGCAAAATGTCTGCATTTCTGCCACAGTCAGAATTCTACCTAAAAATGGGCAAGCTTGGATGCCATCAGAGTCAATGACCAAACTCTTCCAAGACTGGGTAGCCAAGTCCTCAATAGTTCCTGCCTCACAAATATGTCTGTGAGATATATTGGATTAGAAGGCTGAAGATGATGCTCCAACGTTATAGAGAGTTTTGGGTGACTGTTCAGGTAGCAAACTGTCTCTGTCATTTTCCTGTTTTGAAAGATGATAGATAACCTGTACTTCTGGGTCACTCAGGTAATAAAGCTTTATCACTTCTCAAGTCTCTTATTGGTTTGAAGACCAGATAGTTTAGTCTTACAATTAAGCTTAGCTGTTTAGGTCTTAGTAGATGCTTTAGGTCTAAGTAGATGTTTTAGTTGATAGAGATGAGATATGATAGATATTGATTTTCATTCAGAATTGCCAGTACTTGGCAATCAAAATGATCAGGAATTCAAGATCATCACTGAACACAGAAAATTCAAAAGCAGCCTTTGCTAAAGACCATATCTCAAATATAGAAAAATATATTAAAATATTTCCTTATATCTATATTTAACAAAGATACTTTATGATTATTTCTAATTATTGGAGGTAGCTATCATGGCATTAATAGAAATTAATTTGAAAACTGAAAATGTAAACTGAAAACTCCATTCAAATATGAAAGCTAGGTCTTAATTGAATAATGCAAAAAAATTTAAAACCTATTTAAAATTATTTTGCTAAAATTTACTTGGGATGTGTGTGTGTGTGTGTGTGTGTGTGTGTGTGTGTGTGTGTGTGTGCGCGCGCGCATGCGCACTCACTAATTTGTTTGCATGTACCATAGTACCTAGGTGGAGGTCAGAGGACAACTTGTGTGAAACCCCGGAGATTAAACTCAGGTCATCAGCTTGTCAGCTGGCTCCTTTACACATTGAGCCATATCCTTAGCACTCAGGGATTATAGGTATGTATCCTTATGCCCAGTGTGCCTTTTACTTCCTTAATTTGTTCTTTACATATATTTTGTCCCAGCAACAATTGTAATAACTGATATAACACCATAAAGGTGACAATGTGATTGTTATATTCCGGGAATTGTTTTAATGGGGAAATATGAAAAAGGTTGGAATTTTGGGTTAGAAAAACACTACTTTATTCACCATTCTGGTGGGATGTTGGAAGATAACTCTGGGAGAAACAAAAAAGGAGCCCAATGCAACAGGATTCAAAATGCAATAAGGACTATTAGAAATGGGAGTAAAGGTAACTATTGCTACTTTCTGGCAAAAGAGTTTGGCTAAGGAGCAAGGATCATAGCTGCCTATGAATTGTGCTTGTCCAGAAAAGACAAAGCATTGCCAGGGCAGGCTGACTAGCTAGATTGGTGAGCTCTTGGTTGAACTAAGAGATTCTGCCTACTAAATAAAGTGAAGAGTGATTGAGAATGACCTCTATTATTAACTTCAGGCTTCCATGCACATGCACACCCACAAATGTATAATACCATACATACAAACAAGCACCCCATGCATGGTCATGTGTACATATAAGCAGACATGATACAGAGGTATCTCAGTGGTGAAAAGCAACCACTGCTCTTGCAAGGACCCGAGTTTAGCTTCTAGAAACCACATCAAGAAAATAACAGTCAGCTTATCTCCGAGTCCAAGGGTACTCAGGAACAAAGATAAAATACACTGTATGTGTTTATTTAAAATAAAGTAAAAAACAAAAACTTGGCTAAATTCTACCTGTGTCTTGAGAACTCTACTGTGTACAGGAATAAGGGACTCATTTCTTTGGTGAGGAAATTCTAGGATATGATAACATTCAGAATGCAGCATGGCTACTGATTAACTCTCTGATCCCTACCTACAGTGGGAAAGAGATCAAAAAGTAAAGGAGAAGGACATGAAAAGCATACAAAAATAGTGAACTTATCCTTATGGACAGAAGTCTGAAAGTCTGAAAGAAACTGTAACCTTAAAAGAGAGAATCTGTGGTGAAGAAACCAGGAACTTGACAAGAGGACAATAGAAAAGCTATCCTGGGCTTAAGAGTCAAACATAAGAGCCTGGAAAATCATTCAAATGTTTGGAAGGAAAGACCCTAAACAACAACAAAAAAAATGCTGCTGGAAAGTTTGCTGCTCAAACAACTAGCTAGGAAGGTGTCCCACAGGTCAACATAGAAAAGATAATAAAATTATAATCCAAGAAGGTGCAGCTCCTTCCTCAAATGACAGCATAGCTTGATGCCATCATCCATGTAAGCAATGGTTTTGCATGCATGAATGTTGTATGCTGGAGAGGGCATGAAATCTTGCATCATTGTTTCAGGGAGCCCCTGAGGATGCTCAATGTGGCAGGACTTGAGGCCTTGCAAGGAGACTCAGAGCAGCTACCACAGGAAACTATAAATGTGGAACTTAAGTTGCAGTCGAGGCCCCAGGACGTGGGAGATAACAAAACCACAACATCCCCTGATGTGATACTAAAGAATGGCAAGGAGCCTGCCCAGAGCAAGGCTATATATTCTAGATGCACCAGAGCTAGATAGGCATAATCCTTTTGAGTCCAGATTCTGATACCAGGAGCCCAGAACTGAGCTTGGAGCTGAGGGTTTCATTTTGAGCTCTGCTTCGTTTTGTTATTGCTGTGGTCTGATCATTCATTGCTATGCACCATTTTTTTCCCTTTTGGAATGTGAATGCTTTATTATGTAAATGTGTAGTGGGAATATGGAACTTGATTTTTATTTTATTTGTAATCGTTCATAGTGAAAAGAACGCCTGGTGTCTCTGACTACACAAGATTTGGTCTTTATTCATACAATGTGGTCACTCTTAAATACTCCTGACATTTCTCATGTTAGACTGAAGACACTTTGCACTGGACATGAACCAATGAGGACAGGACTAGAAGGCTATGACTTTAAAGCTATGCATTTTAGTTTGAACTTGACAAAGGCTGGATTGTGATGATATTAACTCGCCATGGCAACAATCCTCTGTAGATGCCTGCGAGGATTGTCCCGATTAGATCAATGTGGTCATACTGACTATAAATATTGATGATACCCTTCCATTTTCTGGGGGACCGAATTCAGGAAAAGGGAGGAAGCTGGCTGAGCCTTAGAATTCATCTCTCTTTTTTTCTTGACTGTAGATCCAATGTTACCAATTACTTCTTACTCCTGCTGCCATGCTGTCCACACTATGATGAACAGCATCTCCAGGACCCATAAGTGAAAATACTCTTTCTCCTTTAGGTTGCTTCTTGTCATCTATTTTGTCCCAGTAATGAAAACTCTAACACAGAAAACAAGTCGGTCCATGTGAGGAAACCTCAAGAAGGCCTGAAACCAAAAAGATATTTGTACTCTACAGAAATTTAAGGAGTTTCCCAATATGGAAGAGGCTGTTATTCTGCTAAGATATTTCAACAAAAAGTTACAAAAGACCAAAGAATATAAAAAAAATTAAAATTTACTCTGAAGCAGAAATGGTATACCACCTCACACTCAGCAGAGAAGCACAAACTTTAGGACACTGACAGCACCAAATGCTGCTGTGCCTGGAGAGCAACGAGAACAGCCATTAGTCACTCAAGGGAAATGCAAAATTATGCTGTTGAAGAAAGCTAATCACGCTCTTATAGTATGACCCAATACTCACACTCCTTGGCACTGATCAAAAGGAAGAAACAAAAAACTTAAGTCCATACAAAAACCTGCTCATGAATGTGTATAGCAGCTTTATTCACAACTGCCAAAAGATAGAAGCCACTAAGATTTCCCTCTGGACATAAAGAGATAATTGTGATACATTCAGATAATGGGACATTGTTCAGCAGTAAACATAAAGGAACTCTCAAAAGACATAAAACAGTACTAAATGTGAATTACCAAGCAAGGGAAGTAACCAGACAGAAGGTGTGCTTCTAACTGAAGTGACACATTTCTTAGAGATGGGGGATCCACTTACAGAAATGTGTCACCAGGAGGTTGTGTCGTAGTTCAAGCAGCCAAGAAATTGTGGCAGTGAGGCCACAAGGTGATACAACATTATGAGACCTATACTGGATAAGTAAACTATTTTTAAGCACAGTGGGAGTGTATAATGCACGAGTGACTCCACAGTAGTGTAGCAAAGCTGAAGTGTAGACAGAGTAAGAAGAGTCGTTTCTGCAGTGGTTTGGAGACGGAGTCACAGAGAAGGTTTAGGGCATTCAAAATACGTTGAAGCATAGGTGCCATTACAAATTTGACCAAGCACATAGAATGAAAATCAACAAGACTCATCTGTACTGCCTATAACCTCTTAGGAAAGATGTTTTCTTCAAGGCTGTTAAGTACAAATAACCAAAACACTAAGAATGTAACATTCACATAATTCCTGATGTCATGGTTTTTCTTGCTATAGGCAGTTTATTGTATATATGTGTAATAATATAAATATATATGTAAAAATAAAAAAATTGTTTAATTAATTTTAAAAAAAAATAAACAAAAGTGAACCCTAGAAGAAGTGACATAAAAGGATGGGGTCCACACGAAATGTCTATACCTTTCTCACAATTTTTCTGTGGATGTATAAATGCTCTTTTTAATATATCAGTAGATAATACTACTTCTAATATAGCAAATTCTGTCTATAGGATGGATGCTATATGGATGCTGAGCTTTATCATGAGGTGGCTTTTGTCACAAACTCATCTTCATATCAATTTTCTAAGTTTTAAAAGAGAACCAAAAGCATATTCACTTTCTAAATGTGTTGTGGTCTATATAAGTTCTGTGAATCCCCTTCACTTCCTCATGTGCAAAATCCTGCTGTGGAGTTTCCTGATGTTCTTTTCAAAACTGAAGAAATGGACTGTATTGTTTGCTCAGTAAGAGCTAGCCATTGAGAACGCCACATGAAGGAGTGAACAAGGCCCTCTCTCTCTTCCAGACGTGGTTCAAGCACAGGAGTTCCACATGTTCATATTGGACATCAGCCACCAGGATAGCCATGAAACAAAACAAAACAAAACAAAACAAAAAGACCTCCAAAAGAGTGAGCATACTTAGATAAGCATATTATTTCCTCATAAAAATCTATTCATTCATCTATTTCTCTATAATTTGCCTCCTTTTTAAGGTTGTTTTTTTTTTTTAACAATTCTAGATTTTGATTGTACATCTTTTCTCTCTGAGACTCAATCAGCTTTGTGTGAAAAGTTTAATTTACATGTTATTTGCATGAAGAGATATTCTAGCCTGTCTCTGTCTCTCTCTCTGCTTCTCTCTCTGTCTCTCTCTCTTTCTCTCTCTCTGTCTCTCTGTCTCTCTGTCTCTCTCTCTCTCTCTCTCTCTCTCTCTCTCTCTCTCTCTCACACACACACACACACACACACACATATATATAAAATTAACATAATGAAGGTAGTAAAACTAAAAATTAAAATTTATTATAAGTCAAACATCTTATTACATACAGTGCATTTTAGCTTGCTATATTATCATAAAATGTCTGTGACTCAAATATCAGTATTAACAGAAATGATGTTAAACATCAGGAATAGAGAAATTTGTGTATCTCATTAGGTTTCCAGGAGATGGAAAGCTAGCAGTGAAGTGTAGAATGCCTCGCTTCACAGGCTGCTTACTGACTGACTACCAGGCTCAGTATCCCTCATTTTATATGGTTGTGGTTGAACTTACCAAATACCTGTAGAGTCTGTTTCAAAACCCAATGGCAATGAATGTGTAGTTGTAAACTGAAAGTTCCTTTCATCTGACACACATTTATCATGACAGTATGGCATTTCATGTACCGAGACAGGTACTGAAGACACAATAATCTATATGCCAAATACCTCCTGAAGGCACAGTTCGAGTCAGGCCAAGAAATAAAGAATTGCACGTTACTGAACACTATCTCCCCTTGGCAGATGGTCAATCAATAGCTTTTGACTGACACCATGTGTGATTAATATTGCATACAAAAGCCTGTTTGCTGGATATAAAGTGAAACCCTGAATAGTCAAAAAATAGTCTTCAATGAAAGAATCATGCATTTGATTTAGAAACATGATTATCAGCATTAAACTGTATTTTTAAGGGTATATATAAAAACTAGTGGTTTAAAGATGCCTGGAGAAGAAATCATGAAAATGGAAAGTAGAGAACACTCTCAAGTAACTGATAACAAGAAAAGAAACAAAATCATATTTGGCTAGAGCTAAGTACTTCTGTCTAGACGTTCTAAAACCCTACATACTTAATGGTCTGCTCAATCTAAATAACATTAGACAATCAATTTTAAACTCTAAAAAAAAAGTAGAACGATACATATATGATTGTGTCTTAAATTATAGGTAATTCAAGTATAATACTTAACACAAAAAATGATTTAGTAAAAGAAATACCACACTATACAAGAAATATAAAAAATAGAAGTTCAATTTCTTTGTGTTTGGAAGTCAAAAGAAAAGCCTTGACTATACTGTCTATTTGGATACTGAATTTACTTGCAGCAAATATTCACCCATAAAGATACAAGTAAGATTTTTCAGAAAAGAATCCCAATGCTTCAGGAGTCTTGACATGACAAAACGCTTCTTTATTCAAAATGCTTGATCCCTGCCTAGCTCAGGAGTGCTACCAGCACACTAAGAATAGTGCTTGGACATCTGGACTTCTCACAGATGGTCAGCTCATTTCTTTTTTAGCACACTTCCATGATAGTTATCATCCTCTAAGACAAAAATACTAAAAGAGTATCGGGGCTCCTCTCTTGGAGTTTTACGCAAATTCTGTATTCAAAAACCCCACAGTTTCAGTTTATCATTCTGTCATTTTATAAGGAAACAAGAAATCTCAAAACTACCTTCAACAGAAGTTTACTATATTTCCTCCTTCTACCCAATCACAAGTTACTTACACGTGGTTCATAACATTATAAAATAAGTGTCCATCTTAACATGGAAATATATAAGGCATGGTATACACTCTGAATGACAATAAAACACCTGTGTTATGATTTGCAAGATGCGTTGATGACATTTTCATATCACAAATAGTAAGAACAAATTTGACACTTTAGATTAATCCCAGAGAAAGGGCAATGCCCATTTTATGAAGTGCATGTCAGTGGCAGTTGATAGTGAAAGGAAGAACACAGGAGTTGCAGGGGTAGGTAAGAATGTATCATGATACATTCAAGGCCAGAGTCATTGTTCTTGTGCATTAGTCCACCTGTGCTGTTCATAAAATTAAGAAATACCATGGACCTAGAAGTGCTATGGACTGAATAAATACTTTTGCCATATACTAGAAACAAAAACCTAACCAAAAGAAAACATGTACTAACAACCTAACTTTCTTCAAATTAGAATGACTGTTGTCTTTCTCCTTGTTCAGCTCATGTTCAGTGTTGAGCCTTTATGGGTATAGCTTCTTATATTCATTGGAGATACAATTTCACAACAAACTCCTTGATCCTCTTGTTCTTACAGTCTTTCTGCCACAGTCCACAGTGAACTTTGGAATAGTTAAACACTTGAAGTAAGAGAAATAGTCTTCCCCAGGGAAAAGCACACCTATTAGTGATTCAAGACCAAATGGTCATGAGTGAAATCATTCATACAAATAACTTTATACTGACTGAGCACATTATAAAGATGCATGTGACAACAACTAATGGAAAAAAGTCATGCATTTGAAGAAAATGACCAATGAAGGTCATATGGGAGGTTATAGAGGGGAAAGGGGGAAGAGGGAAATGATAGAAGTATGGTAGTAAAAAAGAAATAATTAGAAACTGTTTGTTGATAAGAAAAGTGTCATAATAACAAAAACAACCCTAAACATTGGGGTGATGGAATCGGAAGGTAAGAACACTGGGACATTAATAAGCCACAAGAGGAGAGTCACTTCAATTGAATTGGTACCTTATAAAGATGGCAGAGCCCTCCTTCATCTTTTCCTGCACTAGACAATGTAAGAGGGATGAGGTCTCTGAGTTCTATGAGACTGTCAACAAACAAAATCTTCTGGAGGTTTGATGTTATATTCACAATTTCTAGGACTGTAAAATATAATCTTTCCTGCGTATACGTCACCCTGTCTTTAGTATCTGAATCTAGCACACGACACACAATAGTCTAAAGTCAGTATTTTTCCCATAATGCCTGCTAGCCTTATAGGACCTGGCAGTGCTACACTTCAAATGCCATTCACATTTTACATCTCACCATTCAGACTCTCCAATTAATAATACACACTATGGCGTTGTAAGTACGAAGGGACTTGTGAGACGAAGTAACACGGGCCAGTCTGCAAATTACTTCAACTTAAAGTAATTTGATTTTAAATATATCAGATAACCTCATCCTCTTTCCATGGTGCATTGGAAGTCGGCAGTGCAGCACTTCTTCCTGAGCAATGGGAAGCCTTCATTTGATTACTGCTGTGTCTATAAACACCTAGTTTCCTTACAAATACAAAAGTACATATATTTATTTTATATTCCTTATCTATCAAATACTATGAAAGTTTTATTTCAGTTTCACCAATGCATAGATTAATATGTTAGACGATTATAGCATCACTGCTAAAAGAAAAACACAGATATTGCCCTTTTAAAGAAAGTTTTCAAACCTATATTATCCTCTGAATTAATTTCAACTCAAGTTTATTTAGAAAAGGCTAGACTTTGGCCCTGTGAATAAATAGTTTTACTCAAGGAAGAGCACACCAATTGGTTACCCAATACCAAAAGATCAGCCCTGAAAACATATATAAAAATGACCTTATCCAGAGTGAGCTGGGTATACTGTGCTTAAGTATTTAGGTGTATGTGTGTGCATGTGTGTGTGTGTGTGTGTGTGTGTGTGTATGTAAAATAACAATCATTATAATAATTATATGGAAGGATCTAGAGAAAGGAATGAGAAGGTAAGATGATGTAATCTCAAAAATAAAGGAAATACATTTAAAAACATAATAAAATAAAAATGAAGAACAGATACAAAACTTAAATAGATTCTACATTTTATTTATATTTTATTTATATATTTATTTATTTATTTTTGGATTTTTGAAACAGGGTTTCTCTGTGTCACCATGGCTGTTCTGGGCTCACTTTGTAGACTAGGTTGGACTCGAACTCATAGAGATCCACCTGCCTCTGCCTACCAAGTGCTGGGACTAAAGGCATCCACCACTACATGCAACTTGTTTTTATTTTAACAATCTAAAAGTGTTTTATTCCAACAGATTGAACATTTTGAAATAAAAAAGGTTATGACTGACATCAATTTAGAGCACGTTGTAATATAATATACTATGTTTATCTACATATTAAATATGAATAAACAATTAATATGTCTTCAAATCTATACATTATTTACTTTTTATAATTAAAACAGTTTTCAAATGTAAATATATTCTGATTATATTATTTTCCATCCTTATGTCCTTCCAGAAACTCTTTCCCTCCTCCGCAATCAACTCTTAAGTTCTTTGTGAAAAATAAAAAAAATAAAAATTCAAAGCACTAAAACAACAAATACACAAGAACAAGGAAAACAAAATAACTAACCCCTCAATACCACAAAACTGGAACTAAATAAACACACACACACACACACAAACTATGGAGTCCGTCATATGTTTGTCACCTACTCCTGAACAGAAGGCCTACCCTAGAGTGATTAACATACCCAGTGTTACCCTAATAGAGAAAACTGAGTTCCGTCTCTCCACAGGTATACGTGAGAGCTGAGTTGTTTGCCTTTACTCTAGTGGCTAACTTTTCATTGATATATTCATTTATCACAAAATAAAATGAAACAAAACCTATCACATCAAAATTGGACATGACAAACCGACAGAAGGAAAAAAGTACAAGATAAGACACAAGAACCAGAGACCTACTTATTTGCACACTCGGAAATCCCATAAAAATGCTGAACAGGAAACCATAATACATATGTACACATCACCGATACAACTCCTTGATGGCGAAGACTTGAGCCTGTGTCTACATAGAGCCTCCATCCCCATATTCATCTAAGTGGCACACAAGTGTACGTTGCATGCTCTCAAAGAAGAAACGTAAACACAAAGCCAGCAACAAACCCTTCATCTACTATAGTTGCTGCCTGTAAGAAATGCTAGCGCAATGGTAGCACAGAGTGTGGGAGGCACCAACCAATAGTTTATTTGGTTTTAAGGCCCAGTCCATGAGATGGAACACATCTGACACTGCTTGGGTGACCAGGTGTCAGGAAACCCTCCTGCAAAGGTCAAAGTCTGGCATTACCAGAAAGCACTGAGCTCTGTGCAAAATGACAAAAATGACAGACTCCCTTTGTCATCAGGGCTCCTCTCTCCTCTGCCTGATGTGGAAAGCCCAAATCCCCACACCCTCTAACTGAGGAATGTCATGTAGTCCTTAGGGAAATTACAAGTTCAACTCCTTTTCTCGAAGTTGAACCTGTTCAGCAAGCACCTGGGATTCCTGTAATTTCTCCCTCATGTAAATGAGGATATCTTACTACCTTAGCTGTCCAGCCAATGATCTCCAGTCAACCCTGGAAGTAGGTACCCCTCCCGAAAGTTCTATATACATCCCTCACCCAGGAATAAGGTTGATTTTGCTTCCCAGGAGCTGATCCCAAGAGATCATTTCAGTACTTCCTGGCCCTTCTTCTACCTCTGCTCCCTTTGTCCTCTGATCTATAGCCACAACCCCTCCCCCCAATGGAGTGGGGGCAGAGGCGGCAAGGAGGAGCCACAAGCAAGAACCTGAAACTAGGTAGTCCAGGGTCTGAGGGTAAAACAAAATAATACTGCTCTGAAAAAAAAAATAGGAAAAAAATAGCGATAAAATGACTTCTAATGATATTCTGCTATGCTCATAGATCAATGCCTTGGTCAACAGTCATCAGAGCAGATTCCTTCCACAGCAGATGACAACAGAGACAGAGACCTCTGAACATTCAGCCCTAAATGGGATGTCTTCCTCAAATCACTCCCCTCAGAGCTATGGGAACACTACTGAAGAGGAGGGAGAAAATGTAAGAGCCAGAGAGATGGAAGACATAACAAACAAACAAACAAAAAATGAGAGAGAGAAAGAGAGATAGAGAGAAGGCCCTCTAAATTAACAAAAGCATAATTCATATGAACTCACAGAGAGCAAATCAGCATGCACAGGGCTTGCATGGGTCTGTGCCAGGTCCTCTGTGTAAGATTTATTTATTAATTTAGAACCTGAAAGTGTATAAATGCTGCAGGAAAATATAGAAATGAATCATCATGGCCTAAGGTTAAGTAATGTTCCCTTAGATGAGACTCCAGAATGAACAAAAGAAAATATAGATTAATTAAACTTATCAAAATTAAAGTCTTTGTGCTATCAAAAAAAGGAACAAAACAAACCACTGGATGGAAAAATATTTTCAAACAATGTATTTCATAATGGACTCACATCAGGAAGACATAAAGCATTTGTTTCAACAAGAAAACTCCTTGGAAAATGGGCAAGTAATTTCAATAGATATTTCTCCAAGGAAGGTATGCAAATAGACGATAACTGCATGAAAAGATTCTGAATATAATTAGCCATTAGGGAAATGCAAATCAAAATCACAATGAGACACCACATCCTAAAGACAAGGATGGTGTTCTGGTCGCAATTTTCAGGACTGAGACAAAGTATTTGAGGAACTCAGATTAGAAGAGGATTTGTTTTGGCTCATAGTTTCCTAGGTCTCAGAGGTCTCAGCCTGTCACAGAGCTCCATGGCCCAAAGTTAAAATGGAAATTATAAAATATGAAAAATGTATTTTTAACAAAGAAAAAGTAAAAAAAAAACTCAAAATACTCATAAACATAAGCATTGTACCACACAGAATTAAAAACCATTGTGTGAATTACCTGATGAGCAAAGAAAAGCATTTAGGATTTTGTCTTATATTAGAATATTACCTACCCATAAAAGAAATGAAATACTAAAACATGCCACACAATGCCCTGAAAATAGTGTGCTAAGTGAAACAAGTAAGTTAAAAGAGACCATGTGTTTTATGATTTTATTTATGTGAAACTTCTGGAACAAGCAGTCTATGGAGACATAAAATAAAGTTTTTCCATAGCCTTTAACAGAGGAGAAATACTATGTGGTTGCTGGGAATTGAACTCAGGACCTCTAGAAGAGCAGGCAGCGCTCTTAACCACTGAGCCATCTCTCCAGCACAATTGAGTGGAGAGTGGGATATGACTTTCTCACATACTCTGGTGCCTCACCTTTGACCATGTCCCCTGGAGGGGGAGATCTGGTGGCACTCAGAGGAAAGACAGCAGGTTACCAAGAAGAGACTTGATACCCTATGAGCATATTCAGGGGGAGGTAATCCCCCTCAGGAACAGTCATAGGGGAGGGGAATAAGGAGAAAATGGGAGGGAGGGAAGAATGGGAGGATACAAGGGATGCGATAACCATTGAGATGTAACAAAAATAAATTAGTAACAAAAAGAATAATTAAAAAAAAACAGAGGAGAAATATAAGACTTCTTTTCTGAAATGAAGAAACTCTCTGAAAATTCCCAATTCTAAGTTTGAATTAAGTTGCCAATGGCATTATTCCACTGCTGTGATTCCTGTGTTTTCGGATCATACAGCAGCGTGCACCCTTCCAGGAGAATCCAAAATGCTCCAATTTCTACTCTAGCCCTAGTCCATCTATTCAGAACTAAATAGGCTTCATCTAGATGAGAGAAGCATGGGAGACTGGCAAAGTAGAAGGATCCAGAGGGTCCTTGAAACCTACAAGAAGAACATTATGATAGGCAGATTTGGGCCCAGGGGTCCTGCTCAAACTATGACACCAGCCAAGGACAATACAGGCAGTAAACTTTAAACCCTTACCCAGAGCTAGCCAATGAACAGGACATTCTCCACAGTTGAGTGGAGAGTGGGGTCTTACTTTCACACGTACTTTGGTGCCCCATATTTGACCATGTCCCCTGGATGGGGAGACTTGATGGCACTCAGAGGAAGAATAGCAGGCTACCAAGAAGAGACTTGATACCCTATGAGCATATACAGGGGGAAGAGGTCCCGCCTCAGGCACAGTCATAGGGGAGGGGAGTAAGGTGAAAATGGGAGGGAGGGAGGAATGGGAGGATACAAGGGATGGGATAACCATTGAGATGTAATATAAGTAAATTAATAAAATAAAATAAAAAGATGAGCCACAGTGTTCAGAAAAGCTAGATCCAACATCAGGAGGTGGGTCGATCGGTCTTTACTAAAAAATTTAACCACCACCTTCTACAAGAGGAGAGCTCTAAGCTTCCTTCCTAAGTTCAGGAGGAAAACAGACATTGTAGAGAACGGAAGAGCTTTAAATTTGCACTAACCAAGGATGTCACAATCAGAGAACCTAGATGGCCTGTTCAGCTGTAGCTTATGGACAGCTCATTCTCCACGTGAAGAAGCAGAGGGGAGAGCCAGGACTGCCTCTGGCATGAACTCTCCTGCCCTGCGATTTAAACACTGCCCCTTGACATGGACGCTCTTGAGAACATTGAGGAAGGCCATGGTGGCTATCCAGATGAGACCTGATAGGCTGTGGTAGAACGGTGGCAGTGGAGGGGGGGCGGGGGGAGGGCATGCGGGGGTAAGACCCCACCTGTCAGAGGTCTTAGGGGAGGGGAATAGGGCAGAAAAGGGAGAGAGGGTGGGAACAGAAAGATAAGAGCAGGGGGCGGGGGTATTACAATCTGGAGGTAATGTGAATAAATTATAACAAAAAATGAATTAAAAGAACTAATTTGACTGAGTCTGTCAAGGAGGAGCAGTGATATCGTCAAAGATGATGTCACTCACCACTGACCATGGCATTATGTAGAGCACACTAAATTGGACAAGACTTCTAGGCAGGGTGGGAAGAAAGGGTAGGATTCGTCAGAGACTACTTGTGACTTTGAGAGTCTAGAAAGGTCAGTGGCTACGACACTCAGATGATACTGATCATCATCGAATGCATTTTGAAGGTAGGTCACTCAGGGGAGTTTAGGAACCTTTGGCATATGTCCCTGTGGAACAGTGGCAGATGGACAATCATGGAGAGGTTTAATTGTGCAAAAATAAAAAGGAAACCTCCCTTACAAAGTAATTTATATTAAAATGTGCTCCTTGTATTGTTTTCAACCTGATTCAAAGTTAATAGTTACATATTTTCATTACATCAATTACTTTGGAAATAAAGGGAATGATGATTTCAAATATATATTTACATACATATGCCATCAAGTAAGCGTATTGAAATGAGCTAATTAAATGAATACTGAAGGGAACAACTGATTATAAACATTGAAAAAAAAATATCAAATAGAGCTTCATCAGGCAAACATACTCAATCTAAAAAAAAGAATATCTTTCTTTTGTTATTAAGCTATTGGCAAGATTTAACCACAGCTGCTCCACAGGGAATCATTGACAATTGATTATTCTTCTTCGTTGCACTTCAAAAGGCAACCTGCTTAAAGTAAAGGCAGACACTGACTCAATCAGAGTTTGCTTAATTATTTTGCTGTTTTCTTGGAGAGGTTTAAGTGTATACCTTACATCACCAGATTCACTGGTCCTAGGCACAATGTTATCTGTTCTCTATAGCAATTCTCATTTTTCTGAAAATCATGACCCATTTGATATCTTAAAAACAGCAGCATTAATTTTAATTTGTCACATTGTTGGGTATAAATTGACTAAATGTTAATAGCATTCTTGAGTAATCAGTCCCACATGATTAACCTAAAAATTGCCAAAGCATTGTTTACTCTTCATTTATATCTGAAGAAGAAAAAAAAAAAAAGACATGATGTGTCAGACAGAGTTGGATTAATTTACTTTCTGATCTGCATTAAAACTTGCCAGGATGATTCATAACCATTTTTCCTTGATATTTATCCTGACAGAACATCTTAATTTTTAAAGAAGCACATTGTAAAACAGTTCAGGCCCAAAACGTATTCCATGTCATGACAGTTGAGCTGTATGGAAAAAGAACGTTATATTTTATTTTTCTCACTTTCCCCCCAGTTAATAAAATGGGCAAGAGACAGCCTTTGAAACCTAGTAAGAAATCTCCTTTGAAAACCTGGGTGGTTTTTTTTTTCTTAATAAAATGAAAATACATAGCTTGTGCTTTTAACACCATCTAGTGGAGTTTTACGTGACAGCAAGTGAAAACGAAGCAGAGACAAAGAAGAAGCAAAGCCTTTACATGCTGAAACTTTGCAGAATTTTCTTGGTAGCCCAGTTATGAGGCCCACACTGATAAAAAAGGCATTCTCACTGAAGCAACCACCTGGTCATGTGCTCCAAGAGCCAACATCTGCTTTTGCATCTGCTGGTAGAAGAGGCCCCCCCACACAGATACTTGCCCAAAATGTGGTTGGGAAAAATGCACAAACATAAAGGTCATCTTCAAAAATATAGATTAGTATTGTTTCTTTTAGGTAAATATTGTTATAGCAACAAATCATAAGGAGGAGCTAATGACCAAATATAACAGAATATCACAACTTGTAAAGCTCCTTAGTGTCGTTATGAATGAGTGAGTTTTCGGGTGTAATAGATGGCTAGTAGGTAAAGTGAAACATGAGGAGCTGAGCTATGACCCCAGTATCAAGTACAGCACACAACATGATGACAACTGCCTGTAACCCCAGTGCTGGAAAAGGAAGACAAGCAAATCCTATGGACTTAATGTCCAGCCAAAACAGGGAGCTCCGGCCTGTGTTTAGAAAACATGGGACATCAGTAGTTAGTGTAACTCTATACTCTACACACCTGTAGGGCGAGCACAACTGCATACACACACCCACACACAGACATAAAGACAGACAGACACACACATGCAAACACACACACACATACACGCACACACACTTTTTTAAGTGAAAACTGAACACAAGCCTGAAAACTATTGATTATGCAAATGGGACATTAAGAATAACCACAGGGTCATTTTAATTTTTTCATAACACAGATGACAGGCACCATTTAATCTTTCAAAGCTACCTGGCTCTAAGGGTAGGTAAAAATTGAATAAATTACTCTCCACCATTTATTTTCAGATATATATACACACATATGTATATCTATGCAATAGGCATCATGCACAAAGCATACTGTACAGTGTGAATACATTAAAACTTTTGACATGCATAGTAATGCTATCAAGTCAATCTTATTTTTCTCATGCCCAAGTTAAAAACTGATTACTGACAAAATAATTTTTTTCTCAAATTCCTCAAAGTAGTAATGAGTCTTCATCACTTCAATAGTGTCCATCTAACTTTTGGGGCTTCTGTACAAAAGCTCAGCACGAACTTGCTAGTGATGAGATTCCAAGACCTTATTGAGAAATTTAGCTGCAATGTAACAGACATTAATGAAAAAAATCCCTAATCTATGTGTGAAAAGATGTGGCCATAACAGGCTCACACATCCTGAAAATTATTAAATTATTGTATGACCTTTTGTTGAATCTTCTTGACTCATTTCTGCGGGGGAAAAAAAAACCTTATCTCTATTGTAGACTTAAATGGTGCATTTACATGTATGAATGAGTGAAGTGCTGAAAGATTCCTAACCTTACCATAGCTCTCAAATGTGGGGATGAGCAGGAATGAGCTTCAAACTCTACTTTCCTAAAATCTAGTTCTGCTCTCTTAAAACAATAATATAACCATCATTTAATGAGCTAATCAAAAAAAGACTCCAAGATCTTTAAATTCCATTAGGCTCTTTCTTTATTCTTCAGCTTATAGCTATTAAACTGTCCATGGTCAGTCACTGCTAGGTGTTTGTTGTGTGTATATATGGTCTCTGTTTTCCACAAACTTATAGGAGCATTTGAGAAAAACACATGTACATAAATATATGTAGTAGTATAATATACCATTGTGAAATCTCACATAAGTATTATCTAAATGTAAGAGAATGTGTCATCCTTTGTTGGGCAAGTGGACAAGAAAGCCCATCTATTGTTCATATTGTTCTGGTTATCTTCCAGGTAGAGCTTTGGCCATTTTGTGCACCAATGACTCATTCCCTGTGAACAGTTAGACTGGCACCGTCAGAAAGAGCACATCATCTGTAGAGAGTAAACTTTGCTATTTGGGTGATTAGTTTAATGCTCATAGATGGTAGAGAAAGGAAGCCTAATGTGCTCTGGAGTTGTAATAGTTTCAATACATTTCAGTAATACATTGTGGCATTCGGTCCGATAATTAGAGAACCAAATAACTAGGAAGAGCCTCCTAATCTTGGCTCAAATGACAAAAAAAAAAAAAAAAAAGTTGCAGTTGGATGTTTTCATTGCAACTCATCCCAGATACACTATGAAATCCAGTTCAAGACCTCCTGATCATCACAGTTAGTTAATTTGACTTAGATTTCAGAAACTGTGTAAAACAACTGCCAGAAGATGAAAGACGGAGCTGTTGATATAGGCATACAGCCTAGGTTATCTTAAATTAAACACTAGAGATGTGTAAAGCCCTTTCAATGCTGTCTGTGTGTTCACTGAATTGTTACAGTAATGTTTGTTTACTATTTGCATAATAAACAAGTGAAGACTGAGAAAGAAAATATATCTCCTCATTCCACACCACCTCACCAAAACATGAACTCAAGAGCCTTATAAAACTGGTAATGTCTCCACAGTCCTTAAGAAATAATGAAACTATGCTAGGTCAGAGCTCCCTCCCATCATAGATCTTACCTAACATGGCTCAGTAGCTAACATCTCTTGTCACATAGCCTGACCACTGGATGTCAATTCGTCAAACTCAAAGTGAGGGGACTAATTCCTAAAAGTTGTCCTTTGACCTCCATACATGCCCACAGCATACATACAAATTAATAATTATAATAATATATATTTTAATAAAATATGTTGAAAAGCCAAAGCCAATGAGGAGAAATGAACAAAGATGGAAGTTTCAGAGCTCATTAGGTCATAAAGAAGTTTAACATTCTTGATAGTTTATAGGAAAGATGAGAGTCATGTGTCAGTAAATATAGGTTAAATCCATTATGTGTATTATAAAGTGCTACAAGAGCTACTTTGGACTTATATCTACAGGCAATACTTTATAACAACAGTAGTGTGATGCAATTTCAATATTAAATAAAACTCAGAAATTTGGTTTGACATGATATTACAGAGGGCACCACATAAGGGGTGGAGAAATATGAGAGGATAAACTTTCTTAGTGTGGTATAAACAGTTAAGAATTCTATCAGAAAATTATCAAAGGTAAAAAACATGTGGATAAAATCTATGGAAGAATGAAAAGAAAATTAACAGCACCAACAATCTTGCAGAAGGAAAGGATGGAATGGAAGAAGCAGCATGGAAGAGCAGAAAGAACCACAGAACAGGATTATAAAATGAACAGAACTGGGAGTGTAAGAGTTAAGTGGAGATTCAGACATAAAATCTCACAGAATAAGCATTTCCTGATCCTGAGTAAATGTTTGGACACTCACTTGAGAACTATGCTGTGATTTGAGAACTGGAATGAGGGAGGGATCCTGTATTATAGATTTTTTCCTTTTTGGAAAGTAAAACCATGTTCAGGTAAATAGTAAGAGGAAAGCAAGAACCAGCAAAGTAAAAGACTAGGATGAGGGGGAGGGAGAGAGAGAGAGAGAGAGAGAGAGAGAGAGAGAGAGAGAGAGAGAGAGAGAGAGAGAGAGAGAGAGAGAGAGAGAGAGAGAGAGAAGAGAGAGAGAAAGAGAGAGTATGCGAGACAGAATAACATCAGTAGAGAGAATGCTGATTCATGTAACATCAAAATGACAGTGCTTTGGATGATACTGTAACTAGATTCTAATACTCAGAATTTAAAATTATTTCTAAGACTGTCAAATATTCCATATAGTAAGAATTAGAAATAATCTGGTTAGTTTACTTAAACCACATAATCACTGGAAGAAATACAATGCTATTTCTTGTGATGAGTTTTGCTAAAATTTGTTTCCTTGTAGTTTTAGCAATTCTAGGACTATAAGTAATATTTATGTATAAAAACCATCTATACACTGTAACATTCAATGTCACAGTAAAGCTATCAGCAACACTGTTTCTGAGATAAAATCCAAATATTAGAAACCTATATTGGTATAAAATTTAATTTTCCTTTTTTTGTTTGTTTTTCAAGGCAACGAAAGGCTTCAAGGGTGTTTCTGTGAGGTGGTGGCTGTCCTGGAACTCACTCCATAGAAGAAGCTGGACTATTTTAAGGACAAAAATTTTAATTTAACGCAAAATCCTTCAAACTAGTACTTTATATTTTAGAAAAGCAAGACAAAATTAGGTCATAGATATTGAGACATTTAACAAAGACAAAAGAACATTATGTACCAGCAACACTGCAGCCTATACAGTACCCATAACACTGTATTTTTAGAAATACAATGTAAACACACATTCGAATAAATTTTGCATAGGCATTGGCACCTGTCTCTCACTTATTCATATAAAAAGTAGTTCTTGTGTAATAAGGAGGAATCAGTGCACAGTATAGAAAGCGTGTTCCCCAAACACTACCAGGCAGATGAATTTACAAAATCACAGCACTTATGAAAGCATGCACAACACCTTCTCAAGCTCAGAGAATACAAATGGAAACAGTTATAGAGTAAACACAGTGAGCACATAATCTCAACACTAGCTGAGGAGCTATTGGCATTTGGTAGCTACTGGAACAAAAAGAGTCAGTTTCCTTTAATGTGACCCACACATGATGGATGGACCACACGCCAAGGCAAGTGTCGGCCCCAAGACTACCTGGGAAACACAAGCTCAACTCAGTGGGGAAAGAACAAAAATAATCTCAATGAGCAGTGGAAAGGATGGAAGGGTCATACAGTTGAGGGTGTGAAGGGGGAAAGTGGGGTCATGGACAACCTCAAAATATATTGTATGGAATTCTCACAGAATTAATACAAACATTGTAAAAGAAGATAAATGAAAATCACTGTCCTCCTATCTACATGGCTCCAATACTTGGCACTGAGCTTCACCAGAGCAAGATCTTGGCACTATGAAATGTGGAACATTTGCTCTTAAATTTATCCCTATACTTTCCATGTTTCATAAGTAAAAGAATTTTATTTTCCCTCAGAAAATTTATCTTTGACATGTGAGAGAAAACAAATGACCTTTTCTCCTGTCACCTCTAATAGAACTTAAACATGTTTCGTAATGGTCTTACTTCTCAGAAGCACATACCTGTTTTAAAACTCAGTTTGCTTACTCTAAAAGTAACATACATTACATATATTTATGTGTATTTTGAAACAACTGATCATTGAGATCCCACATTTGAACTTTGTCCTTCCTGGAGGCAGCATAGATTTTGCACCTAATTAAGTAGTGACTGTTCGATGGATTAGCACTCTCGATGATTTTCTGATTTAGTTGGCTAACTGAAAACTTCCACAGGGCAGAGTGCAATTTACTTGTGTGCCCCAATTAGCACTGCTAACTGGGGCACAAAATCGGCATAAAATTGAGCCCTGATTTTTTCCCATCAACCTTCATTCAGAAACTGCAAACAGGCAACCAGACTCTGAGGGCAGCCTTTAGCAGTCATCTTTCTCTTCTTTGCCAAATCACACAGGAGCCTGCTGTTATCTGAGTATGAAGGATTTGTTTGGGACTTACAATATAGTATCAAAAGGGATTTAGTTTATTATGAAGAATGAGGGTTGAAGACAGTATGCTGATCGAGAGACAAGAAGACAATGGAGAGATTGGGATTGTTCTTTTTACCAACCTGTGAAGGCCAAAAGAGAGCCCCACCAATGACTTCTGTTGTAGATAGAGATACGCCAATATGTTGAATGTAATTTTTGTACCTGACAGTGAAAATCTGTGCCATATTTCCATAAAGTAGTTGTTTGAGGGGCCCACAGAGCCATGCAATGAATATTCCTATCTACACTTTGCAGATTTCTTTGACATCACTTATGGCATTTCAGAAGCCCAAAGAACCCCATTCAAATAATAAGACTTTTTAACACATTTGTTTGCTATTTGAAAGTCCAACATTTTTTAATCTAATATTTCATTTCCTATTATTTATTCATGTAATAATAGACTTCAGTACAAACACATAGTAATGTTATCAAAAGGCCAGGGGCAAATAAATGGACTTATGAAGGAATGTCCACCAGCCTTCCATAATGCAATTTGGGAATCCTGTTAAAACATGACTAGACATAAGACCTTTACAGAATGAAAACAACTATTTTTCATATTCCTCACAAACCTTTCTCAATTCTTCTCCAGTTAAATAAGCAAAGTCACAGTTACAGCCAGTTTCCTAGCTCCCAGCTATGCTGCCTTGTCTCTGTGGATGCTGGATGCTGCAGGCACGGACTCATGGGCAGTGTAGGTGAGGCATGCTAGTGAAGCAGGAACACTTGGAGGAGAAGGGAGCCACTTGCTCAAGGAAACATGCTGGATAAGAGCAATCACAAATGTCCACGACACAGTCTGAATGGGTGTGCCATTCTCTAACTCCATTCTCTCCACCTGCACATCAGGACAAGCATCTCGTGGCATCCTTTTGGTACCAGTTATATCTATACCAATAATTTGTCAGTCTCTGGGTGATTTCCCATCAACTGCAGTATTCAAATAATGCCTTTGAACAGTTTCAAAATATTCCACTTTAGGTGTTTATTAATCAACTATGTAAATTAAGCCCAAGAAAATAAGAAAATATTAATCAAGAGATGGAATATATTAAGAGCAGATGGACCATTGTGCCACATGGCTGTATTGATGTATTAATATTTGTATCTTATGTAGTCTGGACTTTGTAGTAATTTGCCACTTAAGTTACCCAGTCTGGACATCACATTTTTGTATTATATGCTCATGATGAAAGAAAGGATACAAGAGGAAAGTCGGAGGAGGGAGAGAAAGTGAAATATAAGGGATGAGAGATGAGAGAATGATGACAAAAGGAGAGAAAAGGAATGATTGAAGGTGTCTCTATCTCTGTCTTTCTCTTTCTCTCCGTGTCTCTGTCTCTCCGTCTCTCTGTCTCTGTCTCTGTCTCTGTCTCTCTCTTCTCTCTTCTCTCTCTCTCTCTCTCTCTCTCTCTCTCTCTCTCTCTCTCTCTCTCTCTCTCTCTCTCTTTCTCTCTCTCTCTTTCTGTGTGTGTGTCCCACAGGTTACTATCAGTTGGCATTGCTGATTGGTGGCTATGGAGCAGCAGGGATTTCCTGATTCACCATCCCTGCATTAGGGTTTCAAGCAAATCTACCACAATTTCTAGGGATCAGATGTGAATTTATATTCCAATGGCAATGCTTTCAGAAAGTGTGCCATCTCCCTAAACCATTTTGGCTCTTGATCAATATACATAACTATGCTTTAAAAGCCACCTAATTTGAAGGCCTGTAGAGGAATTTTATTCCAGCAACACAGCTGCTCTGATCACATCCAAACACATTTTTGGTCTGTCTGATCAGGCTGGAATGCAGACACCCTCTTAGTACAAACATTTAATCCAAAGCACCTTTGTTTGACAGGAGGAAACATCCATGTTTGAAGACGATGTCTAATTGAGAGGTAGAAAAAGTCATGAAACAGAGAAAGATTTGATAGAATAGGACATGCCCAACTCTAGTAAGAACAAAGAGGAAAGAGAAGATACTGGAGACAGCAGCATAGGGAGAGAAAGAGGAGGTGGTTTTACTTGGACAATTGTACAGAGATAGGTTGAAGAAACAGAGAACAAGCTGGATTCAAGTGAAGACAGAAGGAGCCAGGGAATAAGAAGGAGCCAAAAGACTAGAATAGATTGCTAGAGTTAGTTTCAAGCCAAACAGAGAAATTTAGTCAGGAGTTGAGAGAAGCCAGTTTGAAGCTGTTGTCTTGGAGAAGAGTTTGGGCCAGAACAGCTGACTTGAACCAGCCAGCCAGAGTTCAGAAATAACCAAAAGGGGGTGAGCTATTCAGAACTAAGTCTCAGAGGCCAAAAACATTATAGGCCCAGATTAGATTGTGTGAAGGCTAGAAATTTCCAGGACAGAGCCTAGGTTAGCAGATGGAAATAGTAAACCTTGGGGACACTAATTACTTCAGGAGAACAAAAGTTACTTTTACAAAATGCTACAGTAATCTTTGAATGTATATAATACTATGTCAAGGTTATTTCATAATCCACATCAATTTAAGTGATTTAGCCTGTATATGAAATTCTAAATAATCCTAGGTTAATGTTTAATAGTTAAAATTCCCTATTTAAGCTACTCATCAAAAATTAGAACAATTATTCTCTGAAAGAGGCCCTGTAAAACATGGAAATCTGTAAGGCAGTAATATCATCATAGGAAATAATACATCATAATAAGATTGAAACTTTCCTTTCCTTTAAAAATCTAAATTAAAATACAATTGCATCTTATATTTTTTTATATATGTGATTTCAGAATTGACCTGCTGGCACTAGGCAACTAACCAAGAAACTCAACCTCAGGAGAGGACTAATTCTCCAATGTTCAGTATTCCTTAGTTGCCTGCAGTTCTTAGTCTCTGAGTAGTGCTCTTTTGACAGTCCTTTCTTGACATTAGGATATCTATTGCTATAGGATGATCATATGGTTCAGAGATACTATGTGTAAGTAACTATGTTATGTACATTAAACCTGTTATGTATTTTTATTTCAGATTATATGTTCTATTTTCTCAATAGTAGCCAGACATGCCTATAACCTAAAGAAAATTATGAATTTTAAATTATTCTTACTAATTTATAACTGTATTCAACAATAATAATAACAATAACAATAATAATAATGCATTTCTGACTTATATGACATTAAGCTTAACTATTAAAATATTCCAATGGCCACCTGCCTCCATAAGCTCCCACATCTTATCTTGGTTATTTAGTTAGATGTGATAAGTTCAATTTTATGTCTGTGTTTAGTTCAGTAAAGGAAATCTACTCACTATGTACATTTTAGATTTGCTATATTTTCTGTTTCACACTTACAACAAGCTTTCATCATTCCTACAATTTCTTTGAGGAAACTGAACACATATTATTCATAGTTGCATATCATATAGTAAGTGGAACTGAGAGTCAACTGGGAACTGTAATCTGCTGTACTCAGCAGTTTTACATGTATTTTCCCCACTGGCTTAGAATCAGCAGCTCTCCTTGTGATTGCTTTATATTTTGTGAATGGATGAATAAATTATATTAGTATGTATTTATGCATATGATAAAGCAACTATGGACAGAACTTTAAAGTTAATCACAAATCAAAAGGTTAAATTTAAAACTATTAAACTTCTATAAGACAACACAGGGGGCAATCTAAGTGAATTCAGCTTTACTTATGACTTTACAACATCAAAAACGTGTGGTATGGATGAGAAAAAAAACCACCCAGACTTCATCACAATCAAAATGTTCTTTTCTGTAAAACAAGATGGTACAAGAATAAAGAGGAGACATGTGTAACGAGAGTGAACTTTTGCAGAATAATTATCTAGATATCACAAATACCAGAAGATATTTAGAACTGCACAAAGAGTTATTTGAAATCAACTGTAAGAAAATTTCAGTAAATGGGCAAAGCACCTGAATAGACACTCAACCAAAGAAGACATTCTAACGGAAAAAAAATGGATTGGTGTGTTAATTAAATGTCATTACAGCACTGCAATTGAAACAAAGAGGTAATTGGACACCTTTACCGGAATGGCTAAGATCTGGGACAGTCAGTGGCCTTATCAAAGGATGCTAGGAAAGCAGCCACAGAAACATTAACTTGCTATTGGAAGAGTGAAAAACGGTGGCTACTTTGCTGCCTTTGCCTATCATGGTCCCACAAAAAAAATCAAATGTACTTTTACTGTGTAACTCAGCAGTACTCCATTTTGGAATACAACGAGAACTTACGTCGACCTAGAGGAGGCTCTACAGTGTGTGTAAATGTAAGGCTTCCAAGGACAAAATGACGACGAGCACTGTGATGATCGCTGGATGGTTGTGGTGAGAGAAAGATGAATGGAAGAACACAAATTCAAAGCAATGAAGTTGTTCTGGTGGCGTTATAACAGTGTGCATGTGTCATATACACCAAAGCCTGTAGAGTTTTAGCACACAATGAGCACAAGATGTAGACTTTCACAGTAACTAAAGAATTACTACTGAGCCACTAATTGTGGCAAGAGTACCATGACAATACAAGATTAAAATGAGAGTTTAGGTGGCTGAGGAGGTATCATCAGGGCATCTTTTCTGATCATCATTTTAACGTTTCTATTATTTACGCACAAACACTCACTCTACTTACAGTGGGTAGGGTAGGAACTAAACTTTCATTTCCACTAAGTATTAAATCACCTTGTCATCATATTGTAACAAGCAAACATGAGTAAATAGATATATGTCTACATTCAGACTGAGTATTGTGGACTGTGATTTACAATTCACAGCCCACAGTCTATTTGAACAAGTGGAAAGGTGAATGATAACCTTATGTGTATATGTGAAAATGTATGTTTTTTTTTTAATGCCTTGAGTTAAATTTTCTACAGGTTAGCTCACCTAAATTATGACCTTCTGCTTGAAAATCTCAGAATCAAAGATTTTTTTTATCTGTCTCAGAATTGAGATAATGTCTACATTTATTTAACTTAGATCAGAAAGACTTTTCCTACTAAAGGGGCCATGTCATCCTCTCCATTGGAGATCATGGCAGAAATCCTTTCAGCCTTTACAAATATTAATTAGCAGTAGTAATAATGGTAATATGGAGGCCAGTGTAAGCTCTAATGATACCCTGAATAAAATGAAGATGTGCCTTCCTCTCAGTCACTGCACTCAGTAGCTTGCTAATCAAGTGCTGGCAGAAGGAAATGCGGTTTAAGTGGGATCATTATTTTGACTTAAATGTAAGTTCTTATGAGAAGACTGACAACCTTGGAAAGTAGTCATCACTTAGGGAGAAAGTAGGCCGGGCCCTTGCAGTGACAAGCTTGCTTCTCCTTCACTGACCTGCCAAGTGGCTAGAATACTTTTCCAAAGACCACATCTGGTAAGAAGAGACTCTACTATTACGGGATAAAGATGCGTGCAGGCAACACGAGGGCACCTAAAGTCATACATGCTATTTCCAGAAGATTTCCAGAAGCATTTAAGATTCTTTGAATTTATGGAAATTGATGGTGGAATAGGATTTAATTAAACTAAATATATGAGACCTATAAATGCCTGTATTCTGTCTCCAAGTTTGTGCATTTTTTGAGGGCCTGATGTTCTATAGAGGATTAATAGGAAAGACCCACACAGTTAACTAGACTTTCTTTATTCTGCACCATCCCACCCATATCTCGAAGCTTATGGAGGGCCAAATAGGAAGAACAGTGTTTTGATGGCCAAAGTTTTGTTAAACTTTTTAAAATAAACTTCATCTACTATAATTATACACAGCTTAGGTTGCCATGCATTTTTCCCAGTTCCCATTATATCCCATAGTCTATTTATGCCCTAATTTTCCCCTTTGAACCATATGATCCTGAATAATATTCTCTTATTGGTACAAGAATCCACTCTACAACCAATAAGATTAGAAGTAGCTTCTCTGCTGAGCTGTACATACCATTGTCACGTTCACACACAGAATCTTCAACATGACCTGATAATAATCATTCTGTTCACCATAAAAATGAAGTAATTTTCTACAACTAGTAATAGAAATTTTATTTTTACACAATCTACAATAACTTTAGTCAGTATTACAGCAAGTTTACTAGAGGTGTAATTCCTAGGTTGTTATCAAATCCAGTTCCATTCTCAAGTAAGTTAGAATGAAGCAGTTTTCTTCCACAGAACATTCTCCCATTGGGATAATCTCACTGCACTCTACAGGGGATTCACCACCATCCGTTTTACCTTATCTGTAAAAATACTGTGCACAACTAGTATAATGTGAAACTTATATAATTTTAGTATAATGGCCCCATAATATTTCATAGTCAGGGCCTCTTCACTAACACTATTTTTGCTCCTTTCAAATTACTGCTAGATATGTATCCAAGAATATGGATGCCCTTAATAATTATTATTTCAGAAAAGCATTTCATATCTACATGTAATAATTTATACATAAAAAAACCAAATCTTGAAAAAGTATGATGGAGAGATATGAGAGTCTGCCACTAAAAGTACAAAGAGTTCCTGGGCGATGTAAGGATGGTGCTCAGTGTCCTAGTCATTCAGGCTCTTCAAAACTGAAACTTGTACAACATGCCAAGCAAATACTGGAGATTCATCTAAAAATTAGATAAATTTTCAGTGGTTATAGTTGCCAAACTACCTAATAGATATGAAAGAAATACTATCAGGAGCCCAGATACAGTGTTTCCTTAAACAAACTACACAAACTTTTAAAGTGAACCACCTTAATTACTCTTAGTCGTAGGCTCTTATAGTTGAAGTAGGTGACTGAAGAGTGTTTCCTCCATAGTTCAAAAACCTAGCCCATAACACAACAATTGTTGTTTTAACCATTTCTTATCACATCAAGCTGATGTGACATCCATTCTCAGAGACAATACTACTTATATTATAATAACTATCAATATAAAAACCTCCCCAATACATATGTCTGATAAAAATGTCTTTATGTCCAACACTGATAATTAATTGTATTTGTCTTTCTTATGTAACTGCACTAGGGTCTCAAAGTCATTATTAATAAAATACCATACAAACAATCTAGAGTTGAATTTCAAGGTAATATGTACTTACTACTGTTGATTTAATTAAATTATAGGATATTAATTTCCTAGGAAATTTACAACACACTACAAATTTAACTATTTGTAGCAAATGAATTATTTCATAATAGTCAATTATAAAACAAAATAAATGATTTGTGTGTTTTATTCTGTTTTAATTCACATTTTAGGTTGTTTTTTTCCCATATCATTACAGTTATCTAGAACTTTACATTGGGCATAGGTGGTAGATGTGTTTACTATTTATATGTATGATTAGATTTGCAACCATGTCATTTACCAACCAAACTTCTCTTGTCTCTCTATTCTGTCATTTTAGATCTCATTAGGTACTAGGTTTTCTTTCTTTCTTTCTTCCATTCTCTTTCTTTTTTGAAGATTTATTTATTTATTTAAGTATTTCTCAGCCATTGGATAATCTCCTTTTCTGAACTCTCTGTTTAGTTCTGTACTCCATTTTAACTGGATTACTTAGTTTGGTGATATTTAATTTATTGAGTTCTTTATATATTTTGAGTATTAGCCCTTGATCAGAAGAAAGGTTGGTGGAGATCTTTTTCCAGTCTGTAAACTGTCATTTTCCTGTGATGACAGTGTCTTTTGTCTTACAGAAGCTTCTCAGTTTCAAGAGGTCTCATTTATTAATTGTTGATCTTACAGCCTGATCTATTAGTGTGCTCTTCAGGAAGTTGTCTCCTGTGCCAGTGAGCTCAAGGCTCTTCTCCGCTTTATTTTCATAACAGATTTAGTGTGTCTGCTTTTATGTTGAGGTCTTTAATCTGCTTGGACTTTAGTTTTGTGCAGGGTGACAGATTTTCTACATGTAGACATCCACTTAGACCAGAAGCATTTGTTGAAGATGCTGTCATTTTAGAAATTGTATGGTTTTGGCATCTTTGTCAAAAATCAAGTGTTCATAAGTGTGTGGTTTTATTTCTGAGTCTTTGATTAGATTCCATTGATCCACTTTTCTGTTGCTATGTCAGTACCATATTGTTTTCATTACTCTTGCTCTATAGTACGGATTGAGATCAGAGATGGAGAGACCTCCAGAAGATCTTTTATGTTATAGGGTTGTCTTAGTTATTTGGGGTTTTTTTTTTTGCCAAAAGAAGTTGAGAATTGTTTTTCAAAGTCTGTAAAGAATTGTGTTGGCATTTGGATGGGAATTACATTGAATCTGTAGATTGATTTTTGGTAAATACAAATCAAAACAATTCTGAGATTTCATCTTACACTTATCAGAATGGCTAAGATAAAAAAAACTCATGTGACAGTGCATGCTGGCGAGGAGGTAGAGAAAGGGGAACACCTCTCCATTGCTGGAGGGAATGCAAACTTGTACAATCACTTGGGGGACTCATTCTGGAGCATTCTTAGAAGGTTCGGAATATTTCTACCTCAAGACCCAGCTATACCACTCCTGAGCATGTTCCTGAAAGATTCTCCAACATACAACATGGACATCTCCTCAACTATGTTCATAGCAGCTTTATTTGTAATAGCCAGAACCTGGAAACAAACTTCATGTTCCTCAACTGAAGAATGGATAAAGAAACTGTGGCACATTTAAACAATGGAATACTACTGAACTATTAAAAACAAGGAAATGTTGAAATTTTCAGGAAAATGGTGAAACTGGAAATAATCATTCTGAGTGATACAACACAGACAGAGCATGATGTATATCCACTGATAAGTAAATATTAGCTTCATAACACAGAATAACCACACTACAATACAGAGGCTTAAGGAATCTTCATTATTACTCAGAAGGACAAATAGAATAGACACCAGAAGCAGTTGAAGAGAAGGAACAGGAAGGGAGCCTACTGTAGAGGTCCTCTGAAAGATTTCACCCAACAGGGTGTCAAAGCAGATGCTTAGACTCACAGCCAAATTTTGGGGTGGAGTACAATGAGTCTCATGGAACAGTTTGGAAATAGAAAGGGCACAGGAACTCCACAAAGAGCCCAAAGGAGCCAACAAATCTGGAGGTGGGTTGCTGCAGAGACTGATGCCTCAACAAAGAACCATACATGATAAGGACCTAGACCCTCTGCTCAGATGTAGTACATAGGCAGAACAGTCTCCTTGTGGGTCCCTTAATATGGGGAGTAGGGACTACTTCTGACTTGGACTCTGGTGCCCATTCATTGATCACTTTCCCCTGTGGGGCAGGCTTGACAGGTCCCAGAGATAGATGATACAGGCAGTCCAGATGAGACTTGATAGGCTGAGGTCAGATGTTGAGTGAAGAGGGCTCCCCTTTCTGAGAGCTAGGGGAGGGAAGGGGGGAGGGAATATGAGGGAGACAGAGGGACTGGGGAAACAATGAAGGAGGGGGCTATACTTAGGATGTAAAGAGAAAATTTAAAAATTTTAAGGATGTCTCTCTTCTTAGATCTTCCAGAACCACAGAATCATTTTCCCATGGAGTATATTATTTTCTCACAATGTTAGCTTATTATTATAAAATATGATATAATATATAAAAATTATAACTTTTCTCAGAAGTTGTTAATTTTACATAAATCTTGCATTTCGCCTACTCATTGGGCACATCTGCACATCCTGCAGATAACCAAAGCTGATGGAAACAGAGTCAGGGGATTCAAGTGCAGCTGACTGACAGGATGCTGGGAACATTGATGGTGATGTTATATGGTCATTACATCAGCAATCTCTTGTTTCATAACACTGAAATGTTAATCGCATTGCACCAGGAGGGTGCTCAGATCTTTGTTTAACTCTTGACCCATAGAAAAAGTATCAATAATTGGTCAGAAACTTCAGTATAACTTTTTAAATTGAGTATATTCCAAGGAGTGGAATAGCTGGGTCTTGAGGAAGCCCTGTTCTCAGTTTTCTGAGAAAGAACAAGATAGATTTCCAAAGTGGTTGTACAAGTTTTTGCATTCCCACCATCAATGAAGGAGTGTTCCTCTTTCTCCACATCCTTGTCAGCATGTGGTGTCACTTGAATTTTTGATCTTAGCCATTCTGATGGGTGTAAAATGGAATCTCAGAGTTGTTTTGATTTACATTTCTCTGATGACTAAGATGTTGAGCATTTCTTTAAGTGTTTCTCAGCCATTCAATATTCCTCTGTTGAGAATTCTTTGTTAAGTTCTGAGCCTCATTTCTCAATAGGGTTATTTGGTTTAGTGGTGTTTAACTTCATATGGAAAAACAAAAAACCCAGAAGAGATAAAACAATCCTATACAATAAAAGATCCTCTTGAGGAATTTCCATACCTGATATCAAGCTGTACTATAGAGCAACAGTAAGAGAAATATAGGAGATGGGGAAATAGAAGAACCCAGAGGGTCCTAGAAATGTACAAGAAGAACATCGTGACGGGTGGATCATGGCCCAGGGGCGTCAGGTCAAACTATTGCTCTAACCAAGGACAATAAAATAGTAAACATCGAACCCCTACTCTGATCTACCCAATGGACAGGACATTCTCCACAGTTATGTGGAGAGCGGGAACTGACTTTGACATGAACTCTGGTGCTCCATATTTGACCACCTCTCCTTGGTGGGGAGGCCTGGTGGCACTCAAAGAAAGAGTAAGCAGGATACCAAGATGAGACTTGATAGCCTATGACCGTATAGTGGGGCAGGAGGTCCCCCTCGGTCATAGACCTAGGGGAGGGAATAGGGTGAAAGCAGGAGGGAGAGAGGAATGGGAAGATACAAGTGATGGGATGGCAATTGAGTTGTAATCTGAATAAATTAATAAAATTTAAAAAAATGAATCTTTAATATATAAAAGCATCTTTAAAGGTCATATTCTGTAGATATCTAAAGCTTTTGAAGACCTTATCTATTTTACCATATCTATCTGTAGCATCATATCTATGTTACACCTAGGATATATATCCTTTTCATAAAAAACAGATTAGTAATTGACATGACCATGATGTAATAAACCAAAAATAAGCTTGCGTTATTTCATTATCCTAAACAGCCTGCAATAGCACTTTTAAGGTATTGGAAGTAAACTTTGTGTTATAATTGAGTATAATTGAATATAATTAAGAGGTATTGAGTTCAAACCACATATTAGAGTAGAAGTACATATACTGTGTGTGGAGAATAACATTAAATTTGGAGTCTATACCAATGTATCAAAAACAAACATGTTTTGTATCAATATATAAAATTCTATACTAAGAAATTAAAAATAACCTTATTTGTTAGGAACAAATAGCACCTTATGTTTAGGAGTAGATTCAATAATCTAGTTTTTATCCTATCATCTCTATGTATTTCCCTATCTACCCCCTTCTTTCTTTTGAACCCATATCATCATAACTATGAAAGGAAGATTGAGGAAAAGAGAGACATCCCTGAGTCCAATCTCATTTTCTCTCTGAATAAGACCAATAAAAACTTATAAGCAACTCCCAATGAAGATAAGCATCTATAGTCAAGAGAGCAAACAAAAACCTACCCAACTGCCCAAGGTGGAATGCGTCTCATTCTCTTAAGGTTTCTTCATGCTGACTTGGGGTGAATAGTACCTTCGTAAGGGCCAAAATATAATTGGGGAAAATGGTTAAACAAGACAGGAATAGCATTTGTGGTCCAGGTTATACATGGTGAAAAATGATAGGATTAATAGGAGTCCTCTGTAGGACAGTATGGAATGCCAGATCAATTTGTATCAGAAGCTTTCTTCAGAGCTGTCCTGGGAATTGTCCTGTTCTAATGAAGAACAGCAACTGAAGTGCTTGGGGCTGGAACATGAGGGATGCAGGATGTCAGCATGCAGCATGCTGAGAGGAGTGAATCCTGTTAGGTCTGATCCAGCTTCAGTGTCTGGTTCTTTTGTTCTCAGAAAATATAAATTCTCACAAGTGTTATACAGTCCTAAAATTATAAATATATGAGGGATGCATGATGCACAGAACAATTAAGGCTGGTTCTCTGTTCTTTGTATAATCAGAAGAAATGGCAGCTAATAATAAGTCACAGGGATTCTGTGACCAACAAGAAGCCTTGTCTATGCATAGACGTTCATGTCTCAGCTAATGTCAGAGCTATTCCCATGTAGTAGAATTAGCAATATAAGTAACCTGCTTGTTCTGCAGTTTGAATTATTTATATCCCAATTGTAGCCATGCCCCTCATCTCCTTCCTATCACACTCTCCCTTCCTCATGCTCTCTCCCTCCCCACCCCTAGTCCACAGAAGAGGGAGCCCTCCTCTCTTAACATCTGACCTCTGCCCATCAAGTCTCATCTGTACTGCCTGTGTCCCTTTCCTCGGTTGCCTGTAAGGACAACCCTGGCAGGGGAGAAGTGATCAACATTATTAGGCCAGAGTTTATGTCAGAAGTAGTTCCTATTCCCCATATTGTGTGACCCAACAGGAGGCTGTGCTGCCTATCTACTACATCTGAGCAAAAGGTCTAGGTCCACATCCTACATGGACCTTGGTTGGCACATCAGTCTCTGTAAAATATTTTATTAATGTTTGAGAATCTCAATGTACTTTTATCAGATTTATACTCACTTCTCCCTATAGCTCCTTCCAGATTCTCCCCCTCAGCCTCTCCCCCAACATAGAAAGAAATCTCTTGTTGTGGAAATAGTAGTCTGTTGAAATATATCCAAATCTGAACAGCCCTATTACTCTTCTGCATTGTTTCTGAGAAGCAGCTTTCTTTTACCTCTCAGTCTGCCATCACACCTTCATATGTTAAAAACATTACATCTAATGTTCTCAAGAACTCTTATTCTTGTATTTATTTATAAATTAACAATTATATATTTATAAATTATAAGTCTAGTAATGATTTTTATTATAAAATTTGAACAAACCCCACCATTTTAAAATACAAAAAATATTTTATTAACTTCTAAGTATCTTTGTATCACCACTAACCATATTACAAACCTTATTTGGAGTTATAAGGTACCTTAATTCACTATGTCACTTTGAAAACAGCTTGTAACACTGTAATAACAGAAGCTGACCCAGCTTATTTAAATCATTGGGAAAATATCTGTAAGACTGTTACGGATATGTAAATAGAGCAAGCATATAGTGAGATATAAAATAATGGGTCAATATTTTCACTTTCTAATGAACTATGATTAATTTTGAATATTAGTTACCTTATATGCAAAAGCTGTTTAAATTTACCTAATAAATTTCCACTCTCCCTTATGTCACCCTGTATTACTTATGCATTAATTGGAAATACCCACATTTTGGTATCATTACTTCTGAGTTCAGTACTAAATAAGACCCCTCACCTAGCAAGTTTGTATTGGTTCCTTGTGAATTTCACACCATACATCCCAATCCCACGTATCATTCCCTCCCCTTCACCCTTGCTACCTGTCACACCAGCCGTGAAAACAAAATCTCCTTGTGGAAACTGTAGTGTGTTGCAATGTATGCCACAGTATATATCCTTTTTCACACACTTCTTTGCTTGCAAATGATTATTTCAATGACTCATTGGTCTGATATGAGGCACCTGACTTCTGCTCCTCTCTCAGTACTGGAGCCTCACTGGGACTCCTCTCAGATATCCTGCTGTTGTCCTGTGTCATGGAGATTTTGGAGTTTTGGATCTGTAGAACCAGCCCCTTCATACACTCCACTCCAGCAGTCCATTCATGGAACTGAAATGATAGAGGGCCAATGGAAACCTCTGGATCTGGGCCTGAGAGGTGTCGGATCTTGTCAGCCCACCAGCTCTTCTGTTCTCCATAGGCTTGCTGTAACCCCAGGCCACACCCTGCAATCAGGGCCAGTTCTCTTCTGATGCTCTTGAGTGTTGCATCCACTGGAGCATAGGGCTAATTCTCCCTCTCTTATGACCACAGGGCCAGAATTCCCCCCTGCCATAGGTGGTAAGGGAAGTGGAAGGGGATGAGGGCATCTATCTCTTATCCATACCAAGGCACAACAGATAAAAGGCAGGGTGGGCTCTCATGCGCTCACACTTTCAGGGGTAGCTCGTCTGCAATCCCCACATCTAGGCCCAGCTCTGCTGTGCTGCCCAGGAAAGGTACAGAACTCTCCTAAGTGAAGAGCATAACATCTCTCTTAAATACTGTTGCTTGTGAGGGCCTCTCCGAAGGGGTGAAGCTGGTAAGGGGCAGAGACAGATCTCCTGCTCTTATAATCCCAGGACCAAGTCTGCTGGTCCTTCTGCAGATGGAGAGGGATGAGGAGGGAGGAGAGTATTTCTCCCTTGTACAAGTGGCATATTCAACTCTCTCACACATATACCCTCGAGTCACACTTGCCACAACTCCTGCAATGTGCAGCACCACTCTCCTGACCTCAACTGGCTAAGGAGGCAGCATTGGTTTTCCTGCTGTTATGATCCCCAGGGCCAGCTCTCCCATGATAGATACCCAGGTAAGAAGTCCAGCTAGCTCGGCACAGCTCTCAGATAGCAACATATCCCCAGCCCACAGCCAAGACCAGGTATGTCCATCTGGACTTTGGCAGTAACAGAATGCTGCTGCTGTGGGCCCATGGACCCAGACATCACACGCTTATATGAAAGCAGCAGAAACAGAGGAAGAAAACACCGTGCTTACAAAGATAAGAACATATATCACACCTAAAATTACAATTATCCAAACCCAAATGCCTAGATGCCAGGCAAGATATCTCTACTAGAGTTCAGCAACCCTACCACGGTGGCCCCTAAGTATTGCAGCATAGATGAAGAATACAATAACAGCTTTATCATTTACTTTATGTATAAGATGGAGGTCTTTGAAGAGAAAAATGATTAAATAACTTAAAGAAATCTATAACCACATAAACAGTAGATGGAATGGAATAAAAGCATGCAAGACCGTAAAGTAGAAATAGATTCAAGAAGGAATCCCAAACTAGAGGATATATGAATGTGAAAATATTAGGAACTTCATCAGGAATCTCAAAAGTAAGCCTCATGAACATAATACAAGAGATACAAACCAGAATATCGTGTATTGAAAACATGATGTAAGAAATAGATACTTCGGTTAAAGAAAATGTTATATCTACAATATCCTGGCACAAAAACATCCAGGAACTCTAAGACACTGAAAAAATACAAATCTAAGAAAAATAGAAATGGAGAAAGCAGAAGAAACACATGCCAAAGGCCCAGAAAATATTTTCAACAAAATAAAAAATAAACCACCCTAACCGAAGAAGAAGATGCCTAGTACAAGAATCATACAGAGTACCAAATAGACTGCATCAGAAAAGAAAGTCCCCTTGGCACATATTAATCAAAACACTAATTGAATAGAATAAAAATATTAAAAATTGCAAAGGAACATTAGGTATATGTCCAGGAGTGGAATGGCTGGGTCTTGAGGTAGCATATTCCCAAAGATACTTAATCAACCATGTTCATAGCACCCTTATTCATAACAGCCAGAATCTGGAAATAACCTAGATGTTCCTCAATTGAAGAATGGATAATGAAACTATGGTACATTTACACAGTGGACAACTACTCAGCTATTAAAAACAAGGAAATCTTGAAATCTGCAGGCAAATGGATGGAACTAGAAACGATCATCCTGAGTGAGATAACCCAAATCCAGAAAGACAAACATGGTATGTACTCACTTTTAAGTGTATATTAGCCCAACATAGATGTCCTATGTGAGTCTCCACTTAGTGAGTGATTGGGACAGATGTTTGGAATTGAAACTAGACTCCAGGTGTGAACGGTATGGAAGAACAGGGTGATAGAAGAACCCAGAAAGTCCAGGAGTCCCACAAGAACACCATCAAGGATGGAAGATCTGGACCCAGGAGGCCTGCGGAAACTGATGTACCAACCACGGACAATGCATGCAGTAAACAGAAGCCCCTGCTCACATCTAGTCAATGGACAGCTCATTCTTCTTGGTGGTGAGGAAGGTGGTGCCCGCCTCTGACATGAATTCTGGTGCCCCGGATTTGATCATTTCCCCTTGTTGGGGAGGTTCTGTCATGTAAAGAGGAAGGGTAAGCATGCTATCCAGATGAGGTCTGATAGGCTGTGGTAATATCTGACAGGAGGTCTCCTTCTGTCAGATGTCTAGTGGAGAGGAATAGGCTAAAAGAGAGAGGGAGGTGGGTAGGAACGGGAAGACACAAGTGAGGGGATAACAATCAGAATGTAATATGAATAAATTATACTAAAAATGATACATAAAATTGAAAGGGAAAAAGATCAAGTGACTTTTTAAGGCAGACCTGAGAGTAACATCTAAAATTCCAAAAATTATCACATACTCAGTCATAAAACAAGTCTCAAAAGATAGAAGAAAATTGAAACAATACCATGGATCCTATCTGTCTACCATAGATTAAATCTGAACACAACAACAACAGAAATAACAAAGAGGTTGTGAGCTAATAGAAACTTTACAACTCATTACTGAATGAGAAATAGGTCAATACAGAATGTAAGAAAAAAAGTTTTAAAAGAATTAAAGATTTTCTAAACTCAATGAAAATAAATGTACCACATACCCAAACATCTAGGCCACTCTTCTGAGCTCAGCTGGCTAAGGGTGGGGTCAATTTTCCTGCTTTCACACCCCACAAGAGCTACTCTCCTGTGATACCCAGGTGAGGGGTGGCACCAGTTCTATACAGCCTTTAGACATATCCTCAGTCAGAGTCCAGACCAAGAAACCATGAAGGTGGTTCCATGAAGAAAGGTCATAGAACTAAGTGCTTACATTTTTAAAAAATCAAAGCAATTTTATGCTAAGTACTTAAAAGCAGGACTGAAATATCTGGAACAAAAAGATGAAAACACATGCTAAAGAAATAGGCCACAGGAAACAGTCAAGTTTAAAGCTGAAATCAATGAAATGGAAACAAAGGAACAAGTACAATACAAAGAATCAATGAAACAAGAACTGGTTCTTTGACAAAATCAATAAGCCTAACAAACCATTAGCCAAGTTAACTAAAAGGTTGAGATAGGATCTAATTCATCAAACAAACAAACACACATAAATATAAAACAAAGCTAACAAACCAAGAGGATCCATTCAATCATGTTTAACAATGCCTGGTTGGCCAAATACCTGAAACTTGTAGACCATGTAGACCATGGATGTAGAGGAAAACTAAATGCTACTGTTCTGCTAAGAGAATATAGTAAAAAAAAAAAAAAAACAACCTATTGATATACTGCTATACTCAGAGATTGGTATCTTACTTGTCCATTATTTGAGAAGTTTCTTCATTCAGTAGATGAAAAAAAATACAAAGACATACAAATGAATATTGTACAGAGAGTGAGAGACCTTGGAAATTATTTATCAAATTCTTTACCTCTGGGCTCAAGGAATTCTGCAGAAGAGATTGTAATAGCTTGGAAAGATGGAAGGTACCAAGGAAGCCAGGCCTTCTATACACATCCGTACTAGCACACATTTGAGTCACAGAAACTGTGGCAGTGTGCACAGGACCTACGCAGGTCAAAATCAAATAGGGTTCCAGCATTGAGAGGAGAAGTAAACACAAGCCCCCATCACTAACACCAAAGCTATCTCTAACCTATAAACACTCAAAAGGGAAAAAATAGTTTTATCCAATGGATGCTAGCTAGGGATACACACCACACTTAAGGGCATGTCCCACGGCCAGCAGTAGATGGGCAACACAAATAAACTCAGTGGTATTCTGGGAGTATTTTTGTCTCACAATGTTTTGTATGAACATTTTTTTCCTTACCAATTTTTGTTTATATATTATGGTTTCTGGTTTTGTTTTTGTTTTCTTTGTCTCTGTGAATGTGTGTCTCTGTCTGTATGTGGGTTTTGTGCTTCCTTTTTTCCACTTATTTTGTTGATTTGTCTTATTTTGGTTTGTTTTTAAATGATTATTATTATCATCTTTATTGTCATTATTATTATAGATGCTTGTTTGCATGTAATGAGAGAGGAAGGAACAGTGGATATTTGGGTAGGTTGGGAAGTGGAGAGGATCTGAGGAAAGGTAGGGGAAGGGAAATTGTAATCAGAATACATTATATGAAAATTTATTTTAAATTAAAAGAAAAAATGTCCGGAGAGAACTTTGCCTAATACTTCTCTACTGCTTCATGTTGGGATTCCTGTCACCATGGAGCAAGATTCATCCAGAACATTACTTTTACTATTGTTCAATTTTTCTATGAAACAAAAAATAATAATAATACTTAAGAAAAGAAAAGTTTGATTAAAAGAACTCTAGGGTAGAAGTTTAAGAAGTAGAAATTTCCTGATATATATATTGCAAAATAGCTGTGGAGATTTAGAAACTAAATTTTATTTTTTAGACAGTGTTTTTTGAATTATAAAATGAAAAAATTTGGGAACATATCAGTTGTTTACAAGAAGATTTTTCCAGAAGCATTTATTTTCCTGTGGCAGCCTAGGTGACATGCTCCGCATTCGTAAGAAGGAGAAGCCCAAGCTGTAGCTTCCTTCCTACAGTGATTCCTGTTTACCCAGGGCAATGCAGAAATCCTACAAAACAGTACTTGAAATGCTGATCTGAATCTCAGGAACACATTCTAGCACTAAGAATTCTTATTGCTCAGTCACGAGGTCTAATTCAGTTTTATACCCTCTCTTTGCCTCAACAGAGGATAACTCAATATTATAAATCGAGAGATTCTTGATGCTCTGCCACTTAGAGAGAAAACTGTAGTCAATCCATTTGTACTATTCTCTTCATGTGAACAGAGCTGATCCTACATGAGTTCTAAGGTTGCCAACAAGAGCCCATATACTAAACCATTCCCAGATAACTTGCTATTCATTAACCTTTTCTCTTGTGTTAAACAGCAGCTCTGAAAAATCATCAACATGTGAGTGTTCAGACTATTGCCCTGTTGATATTTATCCTTACTTTGCCTTACTTTTTGGGGTCAGCAAACAAGCCAAAAGCTGAGGAAGGCACCAAGGCAACGGGACCATGGCTATATAAAGAAGACTTTCATTAACCTTACTGACCCACCATAATTTCAAATGTCAGTAGCTAATCAGAGACTCGCTGACATCATCAGTGGATGGAGAGGAATGGTGTCCTGTGGGATCCATCTTTTCTCTAAGTCTGAAATATATATTTATAACACCACAGGGTTACATTTGCTCTGAAGTAATGGTGGGAAAATTTCCCTCTACTATTGAAATACTAGCTTCTAATGCTAAAGTTAATGATTAATTTTGACAGAACAGCAAAAACATTCATTTAAATGTCAGAAACTGACTACATTATTGGCTTCTCTTGTACTAAATTCTCCTATGGCATTTTGACAACATGGGCAGCTGTAAAGTTTGGCTCAGTAATCCAGGGATGGGGGGAAGGTAAGCTAAGCTAAGCTGTATTTCTTCTCTATAAAGCATTTATATCCATGACTCATATTTATCTCAATGTGAAAAGAACAGAATAAAGAATTCTCTTGTTTTCAGTTGGTAGATACAATAAAATATCTAATAATTTGTCCACTCTCAGAGAAGTCACACGCACAATGTTTATGCATATTCTAACAAGCCTAAGAGACAGCAATCTACCAAATTAAGGCAAGATTTTACAATGTACATTTTATGCTTAATAATTCATGTAACACCAACTTTTAAAATAGATTTCTTTGGGTAAAATATTACATGGTGGGGGAAGTATGAAATATCAGTGAGTAAGAGTTCTTTCTCTGCAAGCATAAGAGCTTCAGTTCAAATCCCCAGAATCCACATAAACAGCTGAGCATGGCACCCTGTGCTAGCCACCTTAGCATAGAAATGTGGATACAGGTAGATTCCAAGCATTGAGTAGTTTGTTAGCTTGGTAAAGTATAGAGATTTCAGCTCAAGGAGAGAACTTGGCTAAATATAATAAGACAAGAGTAATAAAGGAAGACACTAATGCTCTACTCTGACTTTCACATGTGTGTGCATGAATGCACATATTCATATTTCACAAGCATGTACAAATCACACAAAAACATACAACCACACACATACATGCGGTATTACTATGTATGTTCAGGAAGAAAAACACTATACAGTGATTTCATTGCCCTCGATAAATTATCTAGTAATTCTATACAAATAAAGTAATCTATTCATGGAGATTCTCCAGTTTTTTAATATATACAAAGAACTACTCCTGGTCTCCAAAAATTACTTTATCAAGTAAATTCACTAAATAATATTTCTCCTCATATAGAACTCTTGTGCCTTTTATTAAGTTATCCTTATCCTCATTCATCATGGAAGAAAGGGAAAAGAGAATCTGGAGACATCTGCTACTAAATAAAAATCTGTATTTAATTCAGGCTAATTTGTCTCCTTTAAAACACCATTAGTAAGCCTTTCTCCATAATTTTCTTTCTAGATGACCTATTACTATGTACAGTACATCAGACCTCTATGTGGAAGACATCAGAAATCAACAATAAGTAAAATTTTAAATGCGTCCCATTCTATTTTAATATAACACCATCCTCCTATACTTACCCATGAACATGAATCATCTGTTTGTTTGTCCAGGCTATACTTGCAGTATACACACCCTACCCATTAATGATTACGTGGCTGCTTGGTTATCACATAATGCCATTGGATTTGTATTCAAATAACATTAATTTTCCTTAATAATGGCACCAGAGTGCAGAAAGAGTAATGACTTTTAAAATATTAAATGAAGGCCATTAAGTGCTTATTTAAATTACATAGATAAAATCTCTGTCTCTCTGTCTCCTCTCTGTGTCCCTCTGTCTCTGCCTCTCTTGTCTCTGTCTTTCTCTGTCTCTCTTGTCTCTGTCTTTCTCTGTCTTCTCTTTTTTTCTCTATCCCCCACCTCTCTCTCCTGTCCTCATGTGTGTCTGTGTGTGTGTGTTCATATATGTTACATTCCACACACGTTGTGGGGAGGAGGTTGGTACTCATGTATGTGTGGATACAAATGTGTTAGTGCTCTTGTATGCAGGGTCAAGTTAGAGAATATTTTTAGTGTCAGTTTTCAAGCACCATATTTTTGAGATATCATTTCTCATTTGCTTGGAACTAACCAAGTGAGTCAGTTATTAAAAGGTAAGACATTTTGTACATTGTTGATATTTCCAGAAAAGAAACAAATCTTCTATGCTGAAAAATGGGAAGAAAAAGAAACACATGCTATTATATCTCATGTAGAAAAATTAAAGGAACATGTGTAATCAAATGCTTAACTTAAGATGCACAAATGCATTAAATTTGGGGATAGAAGAAGAGAATAGAAAATGTGTTTTGGTTGCTATGTTTTGGTTGCAGTGGTGTGGATCAGGCCCAAACTACAGAGCATATATGCATGAGATTTATCGTATGAGTTATACCCCAATATCTAAAAATTATGTGCTTCTCTCAATGTGTTCTGTCAGATAGCAATCCACCACATGAATAGAGCTTTTCATCATATAATGTATATTTATGCGACTAAATATTTATATGTGTACATATATTTGTAGTATACTGTTATATTTGCATTTTTATTAAAATTTCTTGATTTCTTGGTGAAATTAGCTTAACTAAAGTAAGTAATTATTTGTAAGAAAGCAATACAATTAAGTATGATTCTATACTCCCTGTGCTTTCAGACAGATACCAGACATCTTAGAATATAAGTAAAAGTGGAATTATAGAGTCTAAGAGAAATTGTATTTTATTGTTCAAAAACGTAAGTGGTAAAAACTAACAAGCAATCTGAAGTCGATCATGTGCTCGTTGATGTTATTTCTACAAATGAGCAGAGGGAAGAAGGGAGTAATTAAAAAAAACTGAGGCAAAAAGAAACAAAACTCTATAAACTTAAATACTTTTGAGAACATTATCATGTGATTTGTGAGATTATAAATATCCAAATGAAATGTGAAAATTTTACACCTAAGCCTTCACCTTCTGTGGTGAGATCTCTGATATACATATATACATACTTATATAATATAATACATTATAATTATGTATTATATGTATATACTAACATGATAATTTTTCTCAACTTCTTTATAGTAATCTGGAAAATGGTAAGCTGCTAAATCTAAAAATCCCTCATGGACTATTTCTTTTAAAGCTTCAGCATTGTGTAGCTCTATAATTTAGCAGTGAGTCCATTTCCATCGTTGCAAAACATCAGAAGACAGACACATACATACTTTCACTTGGACTCATTTGAAACTCCAAGTTACTCACATAATCTAAAAGTGTAGCCTTCTTATATGCATGTGGCTATATATGTGCCTATTTTTGTGCTTTCATGGAAAACATGTAATATACTTGACATTTGTTTAAAGATCAAAATAATTATGTGAATGGATTAGTCTTCCTGGGATTGTGTTGAAAAATAAATCAAGTGAAATAAAATGTGTAATAACCATCTCTACTGAGGTGATCTGCCTTTGTTGAGGCATTGTGATACTATCTACTTTATTCTATGATTTGAGTCCCATGCTCAACACAGGTTGTGTCAGCTACAAATGGGTTTATCTATACAATATGTCTGTTAGTTTATGTGTATTTCTATTATTAAGAAAGCAAACTAATAGAACATGAGTGTAGAAATGCATAATTGGATGTGGGAAAGTCAAGTGTACAGGAGTATATTTAAAAATAGGCTCCATCCAAATAAAAGACTTGAATTTATAGAACATTTATTAAAGCATTTTTTCATGCAGAAAAGTATACTTTGAGTTCTAATTAGCATGCTTAAACTTCAAAACAAAAAAGACATCAATAAACATTTATTAAATAAATTATTTAGAGTCCTTCTTCTTCTTCTTCTTCTTCTTCTTCTTCTTCTTCTTCTTCTTCTTCTTCTTCTTCTTCTTTTTCTTCTTCTTCTCTCTTGGCCCTTAAGTGTATATGTGACTATCCAGAGAGGATTAATTATAATGTCAAATGTATTATGGTAGTTAAGCTTTTGTAATAAAACATATATATTTTCTGAGAAATTGTTAAAGTGTCATATATCATATACCTCAGATTGGTCTTGCTCTATTTTCCAAAAATGGGCTTTGGCATATTTAAATATTTAAAATGACATAAAATTCTGGATATTTCATGAATAAAGTTGAAGATTATCTAGCCACAGCATTATTTTACAAAGTAGAAACTGAGATACACAGCTCCAAGATTTGTTGCACTATATAAAAACAGAAATAAGTTTGAATGACTACAAAAATTTTCACATAGAACTAGATATTGAGATGTTAGCTTTTAGTAATTTAATTTTGTGATTTATCTTTCCATATTTGCTTTTAGTTTTGAGGGGCACTTAATTTCAGCATATATATATATATATATATATATATAATATCTTATATGTTTATGACTTATAAAGTTAAAGGGTCATTTTCTTTGAGAGAGGATCTCAAAATATAGCCTTTGATTGCCTGAAATTTACCGTGTACACCAGACTAGGCTAGTTTCAAACTCAGAGCTGCATCTCCCCCTGCCATCTAAGTGATGCATATAAAGGTGTGTGCTACCACACAAGACTTGCAAAGGTTTGTTTCAAAAGAAAACCAAATTATTGAAATATAGATATAATTAAATAGTATATTATAGGTATACATTTACTGACAGCTTTTATTTCGTCTAGACAACTCTTACAAATTTAGAAACATATTTAGGGAGAACTTGGGTGCTTGAACACTAAAACATATCTTAACAACCAATGGATGAAAGTCATTTTCAAAGTCCAGTTTTGGTTTACATCTTTTTAAACAGATAATGTTCCCTTTGTTTATATTAATGTCCTACCACTTAAACGTACATGGAAAACCTAAAAGACTTGAAGCATAGTATACAAATTCCACTGCTTTGTTACTAATATCACTTACCGCTTCCTATCTCTTTTAAAAATATGTTTCAACAAGAAAGTTTCATTGTTTCTGAACAAAAGAAATTCTGTGTAATTGTCTTCATAGGACATGAACTACTTTGGTGGATCTCATAAGTATAAAGGACACGATTCAGATTTTAAATAGGTATTATATATTAAATGAATATTCAGATGGATACATATAGGGAGTAAGATACACAGAATCAATTTTTTTGTTGTTTTTGGAGTTTATTTTCTGATTTTTGTAAATGTCTGGTTGCCCAAAAGTGGCTTCCTAAAGTACTTATTTCATAGTTTTTACTTTTTTATTTGTTAGTGTTTTTGTCCTCAGAAAATACAATTAAGGTCTGTTTTTATTTTTATGCATTCTATGCTCACAGCGAGCATGCTCTCTCTTTCTGTCCTAATGTTCACATTAATTTCCATATAAAATACATTCTTTCTTTAAAAGCTCCACTGAGAAAGACATTTACATCCGTTCACTATGCACACTTATTTTGGCATTAAAATTTCTTAAATTACGCTTTGTGCTATTTTGTTGATGACCCTTACAAGTTTGTAAACAAAAGCATTTGTTTTCTATATATTTATATTTTTGCCTTCTAAACACAGTGAAAATGACCCTAGAATCTTTATTGTTTTCTCAACAGGCTTTGATGATACAATTAAAATACAAAGTAACCAGAAGTTAAATTATCAATAAGAGTCATTTATTTTGCATTTTTATTTTAAAGAATACTTAAGAGAATTGTGATGAATTAGCAGTGACAAACTACTTCTTGCAGGCTGATTTTGTGTGGAGAGTTTAATTAAACATTGCAGCTGTTTATCTCTATGGTGATTAAATTTTCATATGTAAATTACATGTATTAAGATCAAGATACTTATGTAAATGTCATTTGCCTTAATGTTTTGTGTTACCATTATTAGTCATCAGTTTATAATCTTCTTGTATTGCAATCTTCTGGCATGTGGTACATTGCTAAGACTAGTCAATTTGGACCATAAGAATAAACAAGTTTATTCTGTATTTTTATCTACAACCTAAAGTATATCATGCAATTTAAATATATTACAGAAAAGAAAAATCTAAAGCATCTAGGAGAAACAGCTGTCTCCATTCAAATCCTATCTCATAAAGAATGTGTTTTCCTACCTAAATATACATAAACATGCTGTTACGAAAATACCAACAAACAGAAACAATAATTGTGTTTTCCAGAATACAGAATGTGCAGATAGGATCAACAGATACAGCATGCTTTTGCAATTGGTTGTTATCAGTATAACTCTTTACTAAGTCAAAATCACTTTGCACGATTCCAGGTATCTGATCCACTGGAAATTTTGCTTTATGGATTAATGTTTCATTCCCTCGAGAAAGATAAAGGAGTATTTAAAGTATGATTTGAGATCCTGTTGCTGAAGAAGCCATATACTTCGGGTGCAGAATTGTGAGGAATAATGATGGAAGTGACCTGGCAGCCTCTTCTTTGATGGCTGCCTCTCATAGTACTGGAAGGTGCCACGTAAGGTTATAAGAAATAAAAAGGAACTAGTAATCCTATCCAGATGTTAAGATTGAAAAATCACAATAATGATCAACCAAGCAAGATGTCACCAATGGTGCAATAATGTTACTTATATCTTGGGATTAACCAACAGATGTTGAATGAGACTAAAGTTCTGCTTAGTATATGGGCCACTCAAAACCCAGCAAAGAACCTATGGCTGAATAGGTCATTGATCCTAGATGAGAACTGTGACCATCAACTTTCTAAATCAATACAGCTTATAACTCTATATTAAATATTTTTCTTTATACTCACAGATAAGTATGGATCTCACACCTTATCAAACCACCCTCTTTCCGCAGCAGATCAACAGAGTCAACTAACATAGACCAATGGGGGCTTACAGAGACAGAAGCACCAACCAAAAAGCATGCATAGACTGTAGCTAGGCACCTGACACACATGTAACTGATGAGCAGTTTTTTTCATGTCAGTCCCCTACTAAGGAGAGGGTACTGCCTATGATCCTGTTGCCTGCTTTTGATCACTTCATATAACCAGGCTTCCTTGCCTGGGCTAAATGGACTAGGAGGAGCTCAGTCCTGATGCCACATTTTGTACTGGTGTGGGATTCTCTTTATAGAAGATGAGGGGATAGATTATAGGGGGAAGAGGGTGAGAAGGATGGACTGGGAGGAGAGGAAGGAGGAGACTACGATTGGGATGTAGGTTGAATATGTAAATTAAAAATTAATTTTAAAAACTAATGCAGACATCGATGTAGAGAATAAATGCTCAAGGAGTTCACAGACACAAACACACACACACACAAACACATATATCATACAACTTAAACCTATGGCTTTTTGGGAGAGCAACTAGAAAAATTTTTAAGAGCCTAGGGACAAGAACCCCTTATGTAAGATGTTTTATTCTAAACATGTCATGGAAACAACACCCATGAAATCACAACAATATAATTGATTAAAGAAGCCTGAGTGGACTTCTACCTATTCAGTCTACCCAATGGACAAGACATTCTTCACAGTTGAGTGGAGAGTGGGGTCTGACTTTCACACGAACTTTGGTGCCCCATATTTAACCACATCCCCTGGATGGGAAGGCCTGGTGGCACTCAGAGGAAGGATAGCAGGCTACCAAGAAGAGACTTGATACCCTATGAGCATATACAGGGGAAGGAGGTCCCCCTCAGTCACAGTCATAGGGGAGGGGAGTAAGGGGAAAATGGGAGGGAGGAAGGAATGGGAGGATACAAGTGATGGGATAACAATTTAAATGTAATATGAATAAATTAATAAAATATATTAAAAACAAACTAAAAAATTAAAAAAAGAAGCCTGAATAATGATCATAGCAGTCAAAATGCAGAAGGGGATTGGGATTTTGACAAGACCCCTCTGGGAATATGCCAGGTAATCAATTGTGGATGAAGAGGGATGAGGTTTCCCCAGTGACTAGATGGCTGATGGGTTTTTCCATGTGTGTGTGTGTGTGTGTGTGTGTGTGTGTGTGTGTGCGTGTGTGTGTGTGTGTAAAGCAATTTAGAGGGCCTCATCTAATCTAATGTCTTGCCAACTTATCATTTGTACATTCTCTTCTCACTTTCTTCAGTGCTATAGTTTTAGATTTTTCTCTTCCCCAGGTTCCTCTTCTAGAATCTGAGTTCTACAACATTGGAAAGTGTAGGACTATTTGATTTAGGACTTCCTATTGAGACTCTAGGTGAGAGAAGCATGAGAGAAAGGCAAAATAGAATGATCCAGAGAGTCCTAGAAACCTACAAGAAGAACATCATGACAGACGGATCTGGACCCAGGGGTGTCTGCTCATGCTACAGTATCAACAAAGGACAATACATGCAATAAACATTGACTCCTGCTCAGATCTAGGCAATTAACAGACATTCTTGACAGCTGTGTGGAGAGTGGGTACTGACTCTGACATGAACTCTGGTGCCCCATATTTGACCACTTCCTCTTGGTTGAGAGGCCTGGAGGCACTCAGAGAAGGTATAAGCAGGCTATCAAGATGAGACTTGATGGCCTTTGACTGTATGGTGGGGGAGGAGGTCCCCTTTGGTCACAGACCTAGGGGAGGGGAACAGGGTTAAAGTGGGAGGGAGGATAGAAGGGAAGGAAAGAGGGAGGGAGGGAGGGATGGGCAGATACAAGTGAGGGGAAAGCAACTGAGATGTAATCTGAATAAATTAATTAATTTTTTAAAAAAGAGTTAGTTAGGGCCTCAAATGAGCTAGTTATGTCATAGAACTTATTCTTAGAAGAGATTAGTGAAACTTTTAGGAAATTTTGGTTAGTTCTTTTGAGAGTGTCTTTTCACAATGAACATTGACTACATGAGTTTGCTCTTTTATATGTATTATTTCCTTTTCTACTCATCCCAATGTTATGGCCCAACCAGGAACCCTTTACTAGAGTTGATGAGTAAACTAGCATTTTTCTCTTTAATATCTAAGCCTGTAGACTAATCAATAATGTTATAACGGTAAGTATATAACCTCAAAAGTGTTGTAGTGACAACACATAATGGGCTGATACAGTCAAGCTCATCACTTATGGATCATTGATCAAAATTCCAGCATTAATGTCATGACTTTTTGTCATCAATACACTTAGCTTTTTTTTTTGTCATTATTTAGAACTCAGAAGCTGTGAAACCAAACATTTCTTTTCTCATTCAAGAAGTAGAAAGACCATCTGGTATGCTGTTGGTGGATAAAAACAGGCGTTTCAAACTGTTGAGGGAACATAGCACCCTAGGAGAATTACAATGATAGCTGACAAGAGAATCATACCAGAGACTGAAATATGTTCCATATACAAAATCTTTACATGTAAAACAACAACAACAACAATGGCAACAAAATGATTATAATGAACAAAGAAGATAGATGAGGAAAATCAATAGTCAACGGCTAGAACACGCTATTAACTTAGGCTCTGAGTCAAGATTTATAAAGTAAAGGCAGTGACAAGACTTGTAATTTAGCAATATTTACTTGTTAGAATGAGAATGGCAGTTACAATCTAGAATCAGTCTTTGTTCCACCCAGCAGGAGAGCCAAGAAGATACTGAGACTCATAGCAAAACTTCAGGGTGGAATACTGGGAGTCTTCTGGAAAAGTTGTGGAATAGAAGGACCTGAGGGGGGCACAGGAACCCCATAAGGAGGCCAATAGACCCAACAAATCTGGTTGGAGGAGGGGGGTTCTGCAGAGACTGATGCACCAACCAAGGACCATGAATGGTGAGTTCCTAGACCCTCTGCTTAGATGTAGTAGATAGGCTGCACAGTCTCCTTGTGGATCCCATAACATGCGGAGCAGGTACTACTTCTGACATGGACCCTAGTGCCCACTTGCTGATTATTTCCTCATGATGGGGTGGCCTTGCAGGCTACAGATGAAAAAGATACAGTCAATCCAGATGAGACTTTTTAGGCTGAGGTCAGATGTTAGGGGAGGAGGACTCCCCCTTTCTGAGAACTACAGAAGGGTTGAGGATGGAGGAAGAGACGCAGTGAGGGCTGGGGCTACAACTGACATATAAAGTGAACAAATTTTTAAAATGAATAAAAACGAGTAATATCTAAAATAAAGTCTAAAGGCTTAAAATTTCTTGGTTTGCAAATAGAATGACTGGCAGTTGTGTTCCTCAGCTCTAGAAAGTACCATTGTGGTTCACATAGCAGCAGGCATCAAAGTAATCTTCTGAAGTTTATACCAATCATCTACCTAACCCTAACCCTAACCCTAACCCTAACCCTAATCCAACCCTAACCCTAACCTTAACCCTAACTCTAACCCTAAGCTTAACCCTAATCAAGAAATCACTCATTGTATCTTGAATCTTTTCAGGATTTTTATAATGAAAGGGTGTTGGATTTCATCAAAGGCCTTTATCTGCATATAATGAGATGATAATTTTTTCTCTTACCTGGATTTTAAAATATATTATATTAATTTATTCATATTACATCTCAATTATTATCCCATCCCTGTATCTTCCCATTCCTCCCTCCTTCCCATTTCCCCTTACTCTCCTCCCCTATGACTGTGTCCTAGGGGGACCTCCTCCCCCATATATGCTCATAGGGTATCAAGTCTCTTCTTGGTAGCCTGCTGTCCTTTCTTGGAGTGCCACAGGGCCTCCCCATCCAGAGGACATGGTCAAATATAGGGCACCAGAGTTCATGTGAAAGTCAGACCCCACTCTCCACTCAACTATGGAGAATGTCCTGTTCATTGGATAGATCTGGCTAGGGGTTCGAAAGTCTTAACTTACCAGGAAAGTGGGAGAGAGGGGAGGACATCCTATTGGGATTCTAGGTGAGAAAGGCATGGGATAATGGGAAAATGGAAGGATCCAGAGGGTCCTAGAAACTTACAAGAAGAACATAATGATGGGCTGATCTGGACCCAGGGGTCCTGCTCAAATTACGGCACCAGGCAAGGACAATAAATGCAGTATATTTCTTACCTGGATTTTATGGTGGATTGGATTTAACGAATTTCAAATATTGACTATCCTTGTGTCACTGGCATGAAGCCTGCATGATCATAATGATTAGTCTTTATGATTTGTTCTTGGATTCTGTTTCCAGGTATTTTATTGACTATTTTTGCATCATATGCATAAAGTAAATTCTTAGTTTTTGTTGGGTATCTATGTGGTTTAGATATCACAGTAACTGTGGTCTCCTAAAATGAACTGGGCAATGCTCCTTCTGTGTCTATTCCTTCTGTGGAATAACTTGAGGAGTATTGGCATTTAATCTTTGAAAGTCTGGTAAAGTTCTTCAATAAAACCATCTGCCCCTGGGCTTTTCCAGTTGGTAAAATTTAAATGATTGTATTAGTTCACTAGTGGGAATAGGACAAATATAAATTTAGTAAAGGCAGTTTACAGCAAACATATAGCCTACCTTAGATTAAATGGAAAGAAAATCATAGCAATTCTGCTAAAATCAAGAACAAGATAAGGTTGTCTACTTTCTCCATATCTACTCAGTATATTCCTGAAGGTTATCAAGGGGATACAACTTGGCAAAGAAAAAGTCAAACTGCTATTTGCAGATTATATGACAGTGTACATAAGTGATCCTAAATTTCCACGAGGAAATTTCTATAGCTGATAAAAACTTTCAACAATGTAGCTAAAGACAAAATTATCTCATAAAAACAGTAATCCTTTTATATACAAATAACAAAAGTCTGAGAGAGAAATCAGAGAAACAACACTTTTCACAATAGCCTCAAATAATAGAAAATTTATTGGGGTTAGCCTAATCAAGCAAGTGAAAGGTTTTTAGGATTAAAACTTTAAGTCCTTGAAAAAAGAAATTGACAAGGATTTAAGAAGAGAGAAAAGATCTCTCATGTTCATAAATTAGTAGAATTAGCATAGTAAAAATTACCATCCTACCAAAAGAAATGTAAAGATTCAATGGAATAGTCATCAAAATTCCAACACAATTACTCACAGATCTTGACAGGATAATTCTCAACTTCACGTATAAACACAAATATCCCAGGATACTGATAAAAACCCTGAACAACACAAGATCTCCTCGAGGTATCACTATTCCGGAGGTCAAGTTGTACTACAGAGCTATAGTAATAAAAACCTCATGTAATTGACATAAAAACATTGATCAATTTAATGGAAGACACAGTCATATATCACACATCAGTAGATACCGGTGGAGTTTTTGTTTTTCTGTTTTGTTTTGTTTTTTTGCTTGTTTTCTTTTTTTATTTTTTTTATAAAGATACCAAAAGTACACACTGGAAAAAAGACAACATATTTAACAAATGGTGCACATTAAAATATATGTTTGTATTCAGAAGAAGGCAAGCAGATACATAGTTATCCCACTGCACAAAAACTCAATTCTAAATGCATTGAAGACCTCAACATAAAACCAGATGCACTGAATATTATAGAACAGAAAGTGGGGAATATCTTGAATTCTTTTTTTTTTTTACAGGAGAATACTTCCTGAACAAAACACTGATAACACAGACACTAAAATCAATAATAAATAAAAGGACTTATGAAATGAAAATATTTCTGTAAAGCAAAGATGACATCATTCTGACAAAGTGGAAGCCTACAGAATGGGAAAAGATTGCTAGCTTTACATCTGATAGAGGACTAATATCCAAATATATTAAGAATTTAAGAAACTAAATGCCAAAAATCCAAACAATCTAATTTTAGAAATGGGTAACAATTCTAAAGCAAGAATTCTCAACAAAAGAAACTCAAATGGCTAATAAACATTTAAAAAAAATGTTCAACATCCTTATCCATCATGGAAAAGTAAATCAAAATTTCTTTGACTTTCTATTTTATACTTGTCACCATGGTTAATATCAAAACCACAAGTGATAGCTCACTCTGGATAGAATTCACAATAAGGGAGACGTGTATCCGTTGCTGGTGAGATTGAAAACTTGTACAGCCACTATGATAAACAGTCTACAATTGATAGACCCAGAGAAGTCAGGTATAGAGAAAAACGGCACTCATGCATCTCTTTCTCCTGTTGGGTTGCCTTGTCCAGCCTTGATAAGAGAGATTTTGTTTTGTCTTGTTGTATCTTGTACTGTCATGTTTGGCTGTTGTCTCTTGGAGGCCTGTTCCTTTCAGAAAAGAAATGGAAGGAGAGAGGATCTGGGGCAGAGGGGAAGTGGTAGAAAGAACTGGAAGAAATAAAAGCAGGGGAAACTCTGGTCATGATGTATTGTTTGAGATAAGAATCTATTTTCCATTAAAAATGCTGTTGCATTTACATTTTGTCAATGGATAAATATATGAGCACACCATTTTATAATTTCCAGAACCAAAATTTTCCCAATGATAATGCATTATTTAACAATTCTGTAGCAATTCAAAAGTAGATATGATTGGGCTCCTGTTCAGTAATTAATAATTCAATGTTTGATTTGGAAATGAACTAATTGCTCAGTGAATGTCCATTATTTATCTTAGCAAAATTCAAAGAAGGTAAATTATCAAAGATAGTAGGCTATTTTTTAAGTTTAATTGTAAAAAATATAATTATGTTTGGAAAGTATACTCATGAGCCATTTTGCTTTTGACATCTATTTAAATCACTTCCTATTAACAATTGTTGGGATTACTCATGAAGATTTTATGAGCTATTAGACAAAGCTAGTTATCATCTCAAAGACTGCTTCAAACTGTTTTAATGGACTGTCCACTGCAGTCATGCAAAAAGCAAAGATACTAAACAACTGAAAGCATGTGCAGTTTTGTTCTACTGCTGAGCTGAGTTCTAAAGCTTTGTGTATTTTAATATGTCTAATTTACAGCTTTTTAATCTTAAACTTCAAGTCATGATAATAAAATTATTTTACCAGTAATTCTACTTAGATTACAAAACACATCTCATTTTATTCAATGTTGGTAACCTGAAATGCCACCTTAAGTTACATCGACAGACTTAAAGTAGTATTTATTCATCAAATATGACCCAACTTTGTGTGGACTTTCAATCCACTGACATCCTGGTTGACAGATCAAGTTAAGATCATTTACTCTAAAGGATGAAATTTTTTTTACTAATGTCTGTAGATAAAAGACTCATAAGATGACTCAATATCCAAATAGCTATTTCTTTTTTTAGAAATATTAGAATGAAATATTAAAGAAAAAAAGACTCAGACACTGAGAGATAGTGAAAATATCTCACAGTTCAATTTATACTTTAAGTCTGAATACTATCATTTATTTGCTCAAAGCAAAATGAATATAGTTAAAATGCAATTAACAAGGGCATAAGGGCTGAGGGGTGGTTCAGTCAGTAAAGCACATGAGACACAATCATGAGGACCTGGTGTGGATTATAAAATATTTTTCTGTAGGCTTATGTGAGTGAACATTGAACACTTGATCCCTGCCTGGAGGAGGTAGAACATTGTTAAAGAATGTTTGTCCTGGACTCCAGATTTAAATTTTGCATAACGTGGCCTCATATTCTGTTCTTTCTTTCAGCCCCATAATAAAATCTCATCATTCTGCTTTTTGAATGTCAGGTCAGGCTCCTGTTTCTGCTTCAACAGGATGGACACCATTCCTCTGGAACTATAAGCCAAAAAAAAAAAAAAAAAGCATATGTCTTGAGTCCTAGAGAGAAAGTAGGGTTTGAATGGGTCATAGATATCTACAGAGACACACAAATTTTAAACTCTTGCCTACAAATATATAAACATGTATGTGAGCAAATGTAAAAGCTCAAGCACAAAGAACACAACATGTATGCACGCACCAGAAAAAAATCAAGACTAAGAAGAGCACCTTGAAATAACATAAAGGCTATGATACAGACTTAAAACCTTCATTTTGCAATGTCTTAATTCTTCTCTCCATATCAAAGTCATGGGAAGCTTTCATGACATAAATTTCCTTTAGAAACAAGCATTTATCTCATGAAGAATCTCAAGATAATACTATCAATGTAACTCTTATGACAGAGAAACAGGTTATGAGAAGTAACTTGTTATGGTATGTTGGTCACTTCTCAAGCCAGTCCTGCTTTTGACTACTATGCAGAATTGAAGGAAGAGTCACTAACATTTTATGTGATCAGAAGTGGAGATTTCCAAAGACGTTTTATCAGTCCCTAGATAAAGGGGTGGTTATGTTTATGGTGTCTTTCTCAGGTACCTTCCACTTGGCTTCTGTTTTGCTTTAAATGTTTTGTTTGGTCCCAGTATTTTCAGTGATATGAAAAAGGCAATGTAGTTTGAGAATTGGGCTCCTCCGCAACTTCCTCAATAATATGTTGCAGATCTTCTGAGTCTAAGGTGTCTTGCTTCACTGCTGTTTTAATCAAAGCATAGCAGAAGGTAAGTGTGGAAGACCTCATAACCTACAAGATGAGTAATCTGTATAGTTTTCTTTTATACTTGAGTAAACATAATGAATCATAAAAGTTATATTCAGAGTAATTTGTGAACTGTGCAATTTGTTTTGGTTTTTCAAAACAGGGTTTCTCTATGTAGCCTTGGCTGTCCTAGACTTGCTTTGTAGACCAGGCAGGCCTTGAACTCACAGTGATCCACCTGCCTCTACCTCCTAAGTGCTGGGATTAAAGACGTGCACCACCACACCCAGCAAACTGTGCAGTTTTTTAAAATTTCATAATAAATTACAGTTACACGTTGTTTGAAAAGTTTCTGCTAATGAAGAATCAAATGCTTGCTGGCGATAGACAGTAAAACTTTTACAACAAACAGAATTAACAGAATTGTTATTTGTTTTATGACCCAGTATTACACTCTTCTTTTTTATATGGTAAGTTCATTTTATATACTTAAAAGCCATGCATTGAAGGCATGTACACACTGACTTGTTTGTATTTTCGTAAATATACTTCCATTTTTATTGTGATTTGCAGTTCTCATAATGACTTATTTAAAAGGTGTTTTGATTAACTTAAATGCATAATAGGAATTTTCTTGTTATATTTGTGCTATTTTAAGTCTTTATTGTAAAGATCTATTCCTGTATATGTTATTTAATGTCAAATGTTGCCACTTCAATTAAAAAAGAATTCAATGTTTACATATTTATTTTGACTATGATGGTTAGTTGTAATTACTAACTTGATAAAAGCTAGAACCACATATGAAACCTATCTTAATAAGGAATGGATTACATCTAATTGAACTTTTAGCCAAAGGGGTCCTCTAGGAATCACCAAATAACCCAGGATATTGATAAAGCTATTGGTCCCTATCTACAATTGATGCTAAGGCCTTGTTGCTGAAGACAACCCTTACACAACTCATTGGATACAGGTGCCAAGCTGATGCCAACCTAAAGCCTTTACCCCTGTGGACTAGTGTCCATGTTATTGGAAGGTGTTCTACACACTACCAAAAGAGAAAGGTAAGCACCAATACGGCTATTGGACTCAATATCTGCAAGTTGTACTAGTACAATAATGACACAAAGCTTTTGGGAGTAAGCCACACATATCTGGTTGGATATAAGGACCCTTCCATGAGATAGGATCCATCCCAGAAACTTCCTGGGTGCCCAAGACCCTGAGACCAGATAGACCAGGGACCTAGGGGAAAATCAAATACTACTCTTCTGCTGAAGGAATGTAACAATAAAATGATCCCTAACAATACCCTGCTATACTCATAATCCAGTGCCTTACTCAGGCATCTTCAGAGCAACTTTCTTCAGCAATATGTGGTAACAAATACAGAGACCAACATTCAGACAATGTGAAGAGAGTGAAACACTTGGAATACCTTGAGACACCCCATCTTGAAAGGGATGTCTTCATGAAGTTCTTCCCCTACAGGCTCAGAGAACCCTGTGGAAATGGAGGTAGAAAGATTGTAAGAGCCAGAGAGAATGGAAGATGCCAAGAAAGCAGGGCCTTTTAAACATAGAAGGACCATGGGACATACTAACCCACAGAGCCTGGGGGTAGCATACACAGGAATCTACATGTGAGTAGGAGGGCAGGTGGAGGAACTCTTTGAGGAGTTGAAGAAGAGGAACCCACAATTAGAATATATTGTACAAAAATCCATTTTCAATAAAAGAAAAATTGAGCAAAACAAAGTAAAAAATAGAAATTAATGTTGGTACTTTATCACAATAAATTTGTTAAACATCATTTCATGGGTTCCATAGGCTTTGTGATATAACTCTCTAAAAATCAAATGTTTCTTTTACTTTTATTTTTACTTTTTTGTATTTTTATTTTACTTATTGTTTTTTCTCATTTTTATTTATTGTTATTTATTTACATTATATCCTGACTCTTTTCCCTTTGTTCTTATCTTTCTATTGCTACCCTCCCTCCCTCTTCTGCCCTATTCCCCTCCCCAGTCCTCTAAACAGGGGTCTCCCTACCCAACATGGTCTAACCACAGACTATCAGGTCCCATCAGGATAACCTGCATCCCCTTCCTCTGTGTGCCTGCAGGGCCTGCTGGTCAAATTGAATTGTTCAAATGTCAATCACTTGAGTTCTTGTCAGAATTCTTGTCCTCCCACTCCACTGACCTTGGAGAATGAGCTTTCCATTAGATATATCTGAACAGGGAACGGTCTAAGTTCTCCACACTGTCCTTAATGGGTACATTTGTTTGTTCAGGCCTTCTGGGTCCATATCCACCAGCCTTGATCATCTCCCTGAGGGAGCCCTGACCCTTCCAGATCCTTCCACCACCACTCCCTACTGTTCTATCCAATTCTCAGCTCAGAGTGCAGCTGCTAGTCCCAGTATCTGTCCCAATCTCCTATTGGGTGAATTCTCTCTGAGAACATCTATGTTGGGCTATTAGCTATTTATAAGTGAGTATATACCATGCAATACTTGACTCAGGGTGAACTTTTCTATTTCCATGTATTTGATTGTAAATTCAAGATTTCCTTGTTTGTGTAAGTGTATCACAGTTTCTTTTTTATTTTTATTTGTTTATTTTACATCCTGATTGTAGGCCTCTTCCTTGTAATCTCCTGGTTGCACTCTCCCTCTCTCATGGTCCCTCCACCTCCCATAGTTGTCAGAAAAGGGGAGCCCTCCTCAACTAACATCTGACCTCAGCCGATCACGTCTCATCTGGGTTCCTTGTTTCCTCTTCCATTGTTTCCTGGCACGGCTGCACCACCTGAGGGAAGTGATCAACCAGTCGGCACCAGAGCCATGTCAGAAGTAGTCCTACTCCTCATATGATGAGACACAGAGGGGGACTGCTGCCAATCTACTACATCTGAGCAGAGGGTCTAGGTCCTCACCATGCATAGCCCTTGGTTGGAGCATCAGTCTCTGCAGCACCACCCTCCTCCACCTGGATTTGTTGGCTCTACTGGGATCTTTGTGGGGGCTCTTGTCCCCTCCAGGTTCTTCTATCCCCCAACTCTTCCATAAGACTCCCTGCACGTCACCCTGGAGTTTGGCTGGAGGCCTCAGCATCTTCCGAGGAGCTCTAAGATAGGCTCCCATCCTGTTTCTTCTCTTCAACTGCTGCTGGTTTCTATTCTATTTTTCCTTCTGAATGAGAATTAAGCATCCTCTCTAAGATCCTCCTTGTTATTTTGCTTCTTTAGGTCTGTGTATTGTAGTGTGGTTATCCTGCCTTATGTGGCTAATATCCACATATAAGTGAGTATATAACATGAATGTCTCTCTGCATCTGGCTTCCCTTTGCCTCACTCAGGATGACTGTTTCTAGTCCCATCCATTTGCCTGCAAATTTCAAGATTTTCTTGTTTTTAATAGCTGAATAGTATTTCATTGTGTAAATGTACCACAGTTTTTTTCATCCACTCTTTGTTGAGGGACATCTAGGTTTTTTCCAAATTCTGGCTATTATGAATAAAGATGCTATGAATATAGTTGAGCATATGTCTTTGTTGTATAGTGGAGCATTGTTTGAGGAGTGGTATAGCTGGGTCTTAAAGTAGAACTATTCGCAATTTTCAGAGCACCGGATTGATTTCAAACTGGTTGTACAAATTTGTATTCCCACCAGCAATGGAGATTGTTCCCTTTTCTCCACATTCACACCAACATGTGCTGTCACTTGAGTTTTTTTATTTTAGTCATTTTGATGGGTGTAAAATGGAATCTCAGCGTCGTTTTGATTTGCATTTCCCTCATGACTAAGGACATTGAGTATTTCTTTTTTTTTTTTTTTGGAAGAATATTCCCTTTTTAAAAATTTTATTAATTTATTCATATTGCATCTTAATGGTTATCCTCTCCCTTGTATCCTCCCATTCCTCCCTCCCCCTCATTTTCCCCTTACTTGCCTCCCCTATGACTGTGACTGAGGGAGACCTCCTTCCCCTGTATATGCTCATAGGATATCAAGTCTCTTCTTGGTAGCCTGCTATCCTTCTTCTGAGTGCCACCAGGTCTTCCCATTCAGGGGACTTGGTCAAATATGAGGCACCAGGTCTCTAGGCCACAGTCAGACTGGATTTATGAGTACTTCCTCAAGTGCCAGGCTGGGGTGGCTGGCTAGAGAGACATGAATGAAACTTAGCCTCAGCCTCAGCCTCCTGGAGCACCAGTGTGTGAAAACACACACACATACACACACACACACACACACACACACAAACACACACACACACACACACACACGTAGTGCATGTGCATGTAACTGACAAGCAACAAGAATGAAAAAAAAATATGAGGCACCGGAGTATGTGTGGAGCATTTCTTTAAGTGTTTCTTGATCATTTGATATTCTTCTCTTGAAAATTCTATGTTTAGTTCAGTACTCCATTTTTTAATTGGATTATTTACCTTGGAGGTGTTTAATTTCTTGAGTTCTTTATATGCATTTTATATTAGCCCTTAGTCAGATGTAAGATTGAAGACATTTTCCCAGTCTGTTGGCTGTCCTTTTGTTCTGTTGACAGTCTCCTTTGCCTTACAGAAGTTTTTCATTTCTTGAGGTCCCATTTATTAGCTATAAAATTTCAACAATGTATAGGTGAGATAGTAAGAAAATCCATATTTCCATGTATCCACAAGTATTATTATATCTCATACGGTCATAGAAATTTTTCTATTATTAATAAAGGAAATACATAATAGGAAAGAAACGAATGCCTAGAATAGGCTGGTTTCTATGAGATTTCATACTTTTGTTAGCTGAGGTGGGAAGACTCACCCGGAGTGGGAGTGATGTTACTAACTGATTGTGTCATAGAATGAGTGAAAAGGAGCCAGCTCACCACAAGATGTGTTACAGTAAGTTGCTTCAAGTTCCTACTACCTTGATTTTCTCTTGGTGATATAGACCATAACCTGGAAGTGTGACCTAATGTGTTTTCCATCCAAAGTTGCTAGAGTTGGAATAATTTGTCACAGTAATAAAAGTGTAACTGGAGACACTTTAAGATTTATTGACACCCATCTAGGGCATTGCAATACAATTTTGTATTAGTAATTCTGTTTCTTTTCCAATAGCCAACATTAATGTTTGAATACTGCATTATCCTTATGTATACACTTCTCATTCATAAATATTAACCTATTCAACTTAATGATTATCCCTTACCCTTGCTCAGTGATATTTATGAAGTCTGTTCTAGTGTCCCAGTCCTCCATCATATTGAAGCCAATGTCTTAAAATCTATTTTCTGCTCCTAATATTAGTTGTTGTTCTATTATATGATATTAATTTGTTTCATATTATGTCTATAAAATCAGTGTTACTTAAGAACACAAATATATTATACTAACAAATAGCATACGTTTTAGAAAATATATTCTGATTTTATATGCAAAATATTTACACATTCATGCATATATTTTCCCATAATAACAATAAATTTTACAAATATGTTTCTCTTTCTGTTTATACATGTTTCCTTTTATACCATAACATTTTTATACTCTCTATTTTTTCTTTTTTCTTGTAAGAAGTCTACTCTCAAGCAAACTTCTTCCTCATTGTCTGAATATTCTAAAGTCGTTTCACTATCTTTAATGTTTTTCTGTACCACCTTGCTATGTCTAGTAGTACATATTTTGGTCGTTTATATTTGTGTTTAATAAAAATAAATTTTCAAATCAAATAGACAGTAATAGTCCTCACAATTCTTTGTACTTTTTTCACATGCTGTCTGTAACCTCTCCATGGGCCTGGCTTGAGCATTTGAAACCCCAAAGCCCACTCCCAGTGACACGCCTACTCCAACAAGGCTACAACTCTAAATTTCTGTCGAGTAGCACCACTCCCTAATGACCAAGATTTCAAATATATGAGCCTATGAAGGCCATTCCTATTCAAACTACCACAACTATACTCATATATCAGGATTAATCATAAATAAGCTAACATTGATATTATTCTTATTTTTATCATATGAGTACCACTTACCATTTTTTAGTATTAAATTTAAATTATTAAGTGTAGAGCAAGGACAATAAATGGCATTTCTATCTTAAAAATATCTACACTCAAAATTGTCAATTCAAGGATTTCCAAAATAATTGTAATATTAGTTTTCATGACATAAACAAATGACTGTAGAGCAATATTATATTATTCTGTGAAACAAAGTGAAGTTAAAATTAATCTCAGGCATTTATGTAGTTTGGCTTGGCGCATGTATGTTCATAACTCATACCCTTTTTAATGAGCTGGGTATAATTAAGCACCAGAGAAAAGGCCAGACACAAATGCTTCAGAATTTATATTTGATAAAGAAAATGATGGAAAAAATCACAGTTGTGTACATATAGAGGCTTATTGTGTATGTAGATTCTTCTCAACTTCTTATACTTTAGTTTCTTCACAAATATTTATATGTGAGTATATTTCTGGAGATTTTTTTCAGTTACAGTGAAAAAAGGTTGACTTAAATTTTATTCATTATACATTCATTCTATTAATTTTCTGCTGATTTGTGAGAACTATAACAATACAAACCAGGAATATCCTCAGTCTAAGCAATTACCAAAGGTTAATTAGAATTTTTAAGATAACAAATCCAACACACAATGTTCTTGCTGAGAAAGTTTAACTACATTTAATCAGAAGGCCAAAAAAATGAGCCAATTCCATAAACTGTTTTGTTATACGTTCATAATTTTTCTGGATAGCCAAATTAAGTATTGATATCCTTCTTTTTGCAAAGCATTGGGCAGATACTTAATTTTTCTTTCTTTTTTATTTCAAAAAATGGCTCATTCAATTTCTGTATGCATTCAATAATGAATCAGATAAAAACTGGGTATTTTTCTTATTTGAACTGAAACATATTGCAAATGTTTCATAAAATTATTAAAGAAAAATATGTAACATCTTTCAGGGTGGGAAAATATCATTGCATTCCCCAAAACCTCAGATTATGACATGAATAGACAAAGTTCTACACATCAGTTTTTGAGCATTTTGCAGTTTATATTACACTGGAAGATATAAAACATGTCGCCTCATGGACATAATCTTTATTAAATAAGGATTGTATATTGTTTTTCTTATTTAAAATGTATAAGATCATTTATAACTCTTGGTCCTAAAACCTCACAATCAGCTCATTAATGTTGTTACGAATACCACTTACTTTAAAACGTAAGTATCTACTGAAGTTGTCCTTTAAAAACTTCCAAGTTAGATAATATTTAATATTTTGAATATGTCTGGGATATATCCAAAATCTTCTAAAGTTCAGTTCAGAAAACAACAGTCACTACATTATGTAAAAAGAAAGTTAACAAGAGGAATGATAGTCAAGCATTTTTTTCTTGCTTAGCCTGGTTATGGAAAGAAACAGGCAGTAACATTACAAAAATGTAATTATTACTCAACAACAATAAATAGTATGTGGAGTATGAAGGTTAGTGAAATTCTGCCTGTGATAACTTTTTGTATAGGAATTGAACACCATTATTGGTCTCTCCAGTTTCTCTTCATTGTCCACCTTTACTGATAAGATTCTTTTCCCAATTAGTGTATCCTGATTACACTTTCTTCTCCGTCTATTTCTCCCTGTTTCTCTCATCTTCTTTCTCATCCACATCTACACCCCCCTTCTGTTCTGTCTGTGATTAGAAAAGAATTAGTTTCTAAGATATAACTACAACATATAGCAAAATAAGTTACGATATTTTCCTGGAACTTCTGGTGTTGGAGCCAGTGTGTTGCTGACTCTTGTGCCTTCTATTGGACTTTTTTTTTCTTCTCATGGTTTGCCTTGTACAAATTCAATATAATAGTTTTTGTTTTTTCTTATTATATTTTATTTTGCTATGGTTTAATGATAGTTAACTTTTTGAAGAATAAAAAGTCAGTATGTTGGCTGAGTTAGGAAGTAAATATAAACAAAATTATTTGTCAATTAAAAGTGAGTTTATATCATGTCTGTCTTTCTGGGTCTGGTTTACCTCACTCAGGATGATCTTTTCTAGTTCCGTCCATTTGCCAAAATTTTGAAGATTTCCTTGTTTTTAATAGCTGAGTACTATCCCATTGTGTAAATGTACCAGTTTCTTTATCCATTCTTTGGTTGAGGAACATCCAGATTCTGGCTATTACAAATAAATCTGCTATGAACACACTTGCGTAAATGTCCTGGTTGTATGGTGGAGCATCTTTTGGATATCTGCGCATGAGGTGTACGGCAGCAACTATTCTTAATTTTCTGAGAAAGCTCAAAGTTGGTTGTATTTCTTCCTTTTTTCTGAGATACATTTTCCCCATGAATTTTGGAATACTCATAAAATCATAATCATTTCGTGTCATTCTTCTAAGTGCTGGAGTACAGGTGTAGACCATGACATGTAGCTTCAAAGCAAATCTTAGTACTTTCCTAAAAACTGTTTTGAATATCAGTTCTGTGATTAGTATAACATACATGTCAAAACCTGTACAATATCAATGATGAAAATAAAATAAAAATACCAAAGTAAGGTGCTTGTAGCAGAAATTAGATAATTTTTCTTCAGCTGGACATGTAGAATCACACAATACTTAATCAGATTATCAACAAGTACATACTCTTGGGAGAGGACAATTCTAGGAGATCTAAAATGTTTGAAGGTAAAGAACAGACAATGTGTAGAGAAATCAAATACTTCCTTTGAGGTCTTCTTTAAAATTCAGAATCCTATGAGATAGAATAGGGTGAACACAGTTTGAGGTTTCTATATAGTTAATATTTGAGATTGTGAGGAGAAAACAATAAAGAAAGTAAGGTATAGGCTAAGACTAGACAAGAGAAAGAGGAATGATCAAGCTATAGAAATTACAGTGAATATAAGTATCTGAAAGGAGGAGATGCTATGAGCAATATAAACAACAAAGAAAAGGAAATCAGAACCGATATGAGCAGGATTCTCTTAAATTGTCTAGAAAAAGCATAAAAAATTATCTTTATTTGACCACATCCCCTGGATGAGGAGACCTGGTGGCACTAGAGGAAGGATAGCAGGTTACCAAGAAGAGACTTGATACCCTATGAGCATATACAGTGGGAGGTAATCCCCCCTCAGTCACAGTCATAGGGGATGGGAGTAAGGGGAGAATGGGAGGGAGGGAAGAATGGGTGTATACAAAGGATGGGGTAACTATTGAGATGTAAAATGAATTAATTAATAATAATAAAAAAGTACCAGATATGCATTCTAATATTCAATATTCTAAATAAATATTTTTGGAGATGCTTATGAAAATGACAGTGATTTCTCAGGAAATAGGTTATTTGAAGCAAAAAGGGAGCCATAAGTCAGTAAGCTCTGTCAGAGAAACAACCTAGAGCTGCAACTCCTGTTTCTGCACCTACACTGCTGCCAGAGACAGGGAACTGCCCTCTCGGACCCTTAATGTCCTCCATTCTAAAGTACAAAATATAAAACTTATTCTATAGCAATACTATGACAGTAAGGTGAAGTAAAGCAGGCACTAGAGACAATAAAAAAATTTTAAAGCTGTTTCAGAACCATAAGGTCCTAAAAGTGACATGGTGTTTGATTTTGTTTACAAAATATCATATGGCGATATTTTAACTTAACCTGGTTACACAAATGTATAACTTACTCTTCATTTTCTTGTCTACTAAGCAGCTTTATTGTTATGCTAGGACTGTAAAAAGTAACACAGACTAACTTAAACAATTGGAACATATATTCTAACAGTTTAGAAAGCGAGACATTTCAGGTTATCATGCTGCCATAGACGCTGTATATGCTCTGTAATATATAAAGGAAGACTGTTATTCCAGCTTTTTTTCCCTGGTCAGCTCATAGACAACTGCTTTTTAAAAATTAGTATAATTTACTCACATTACATACAATAGCGATCCTCTGGCTCTTATGTTTCTGTTCCCACCCTTCTTTCCTCTTCCCCTCCTTTATACCTCTGACAGGTGGGGTCCTTTCCCCCCACCGTCTGACCACAGCCTAGCAGGTCTTAACTGGATAGTTAAGCTATCCAGTTAAGCTGCCCAGGGAACCTCCACAAACTGATGCACCCACCAAGGACACATCGTAAGCTGAGAGCCTAGAGCACCTGTTCAAATGTAGCCAACAGACAGCTCATTCTCTACATGGGAAAGGCGGGGAGAGCAGGGGTGAGGTGGCTGCCTCTGACATGAAGTCTGGTGCCTACAATTTGATCACTGCCCTTGGAGGAGAGGTCTTGTGGAAACACAGACACATGATTTTAGCATAAGCCTCCTTTGTGAATATCTGCTTTCAGTTTCCTCTTTTTAAAGGACGTGCGTACGTGCATATATAATTGCTAATAATAATAATAATAATAATAATAATAATAATAATAATAATAATAAGTTATGCTGAGAAGTTGATGAACGCTTAAAGCACTTGTTGTGTAGGAAAATGTGAGTGCAAGGTGGTCTCAATGGCCTGCCTGAAATTCCAGAATCAGAAGACACAGGGGTTCCCAAAGTGATTTGATGAGGCTAGCCAAATTGCTAAACGCTGAATCTGATTGATAGGCCTTGCTTCAGAGAATAAGGTAGTAGAATTTTGAGAAAAATTCTCAACATAAGCTTTGGAACTCTCCATGCACACATAAACACCACATACACAGGTTGTCTCACATGTACACATATGCTTTCACATACACATATGTGCACACACACAAATGTACATACACACTGACACACAGATATACTTGCATGTATTCATATCTGGGGAGATATAAGAATACAAACAGTCATACAAATACACACAAACAGATATAGACATACACACAAACATATGTATACATGTGTGCATATACACATGCACACACAAGTATGCACTCAAACACACATACACACACACACACACACACACACACACACTATGCTGGTTAGTTTTATGTTAACTTGACATAAGCTAGAATCATTTGAGGAGGAAGCCTCAGTAGAGATGATACGACACCAGTCTGGCCTGTAAGCACAGTTCATCTACGGCTGGTTTGAGTTCTGCTTCTAGATTCATGTCCTAGTTGAGTTCTTTTTTTTTTTTTTTAGTTTTTTATTAATTTATTCTTGTTACATCTCAATGGTTATCCCATCCCTTGTATCCTCCCATTCTTCCTTCCCTCCCATTTTCCCCTTATTCCCCTCCCCTATGACTGTTCCTGAGGGGGATTTCCTCCCCCTGTATATGCTCATAGGGTATCAAGTCTCTTCTTGGTAACCTGCTATCCTTCTCCTTGACAGTGATGAATTGTTCCTAGTAATATGGGGGAACTAAACCCTTCTCTCCTGCAAGTGGCATTTCATCATGATGTTTTATAACAAGAGAAACCTTAATTATTACACACTTAAGAAAAGAGAAGAGACCAATAGTTGTCTTTGATTAATGCCAGCATAAAGATCTCATTTACACTGATTGATATGTAAAGAGACTGGTGGATCTCTGTGGGTTTGAGGCCAGTATGGTCTACAAAGTGAATCTAGGACAGCCAAGGCTACACAGAGAAACCCTGTCTTGAAAAACCAACCAAACAAACAAACAAACAAAACTAAATAGATAAATAAAATAAAGACCCATCTTTAAGTTCACTCACATCATAAGCTGCTGCGTGGTAGAATTCTGAGCAGGCATAAATTATAATATAGATATGGTAACATTTGGATATATAGAGAGTAAGTATTTAATGTAACTGTGCATACATGAACAAAATAATGAATAATAAAAGTAATGGTACTAATGATAATAATAGACAATTGCTAATGCTGAGGCCCTTTGAGCATATTTTTAAAAAATTTTTACATATAAATTTACATTAGTCCACATATACACAATAAATTACAATGGCAAGAAGAACCATGAAACAATCAGGAATTATATAGATGTTATATTAATAATGTTTTGGCTATTTCTAATTGGCAACCTTAAGGAATCTATCTTTTCTATCTTAGTGAGTCTAAAATTCTGAATGTAAATCAGTATCTGTCATATCTCATCTCTATCAACTTAAAATATCTATCTAGACCTAAAAACATATCAACACTTTCAAAGTATTGGAAGCAAATCTTGTATTATAATTGATTTATGTGGGTACAATACCTCATATTAGTGTAGAAATATATAGTGTGTGAAGAATAATTTTACTGTTGAATTCTATACAGCTGCATCTAAAATTGAACTTAGTTTGCATCTATATACAGAATTACATACCAGTGAATTAAAAATAATCTTGTGTGTGACAATTGAGGCATTAAGTTGGGAAGTAGATTAACTAATCGCCTTCTTCCCTGTTCTATCTTCCCTATATATTTCTATATTCTCCCTTCTTTCTCTTCAACACCTATCTCCAAACCTAAGAATGAAAGATAAAGGGAAAAGAGACATGTCTGACTCCAACCTTGTTTTCTTTCTAAATAAGATCAGTAATAACTTATAACCAACTCCCATTGAAAATCCAATATTTTGAAAGTGCTATTGCAGGCTATTTAGGATAAATAAGTTATACAAGTTAATTGTTATGGTCATATCAATTACTAGTTTATTTTTATCATAAGAATATAAATCTTAGGTGTAACAGATAGGTACGATTCTATAAAAATATAAGGTAAAATAGTTAGATAAGGTCTTCAAAAACCTCAGAGGCCTATAGGATATGACATTTTAAAATGATTTTAGTTTTCTAACGATTCATAGACAATGAGACAGGTTAACTTCTGGCAACACCCAGCCTACCTCAAAGAGGATGATGAGTATCAGAGAACCTCCTTATTGAAATGGCTTCAAATGTTGCAAACAAGACACTGGGCAAAGTGTCCTCATTTCTACCACAGAAAGAATTCTGCCTATGAGTGGGCAACCTTGGATGCAAGGAGCGTTGAAGGCCAAGTTCTGTCAAGACAGGGTAAGCAAGTTCTCAATGGTTCTGGCCTCACAAATATATCCATCAGATGTATTGGGCCAGAAGGCGAAGATGATGGCTCTATGTTATAGAGAGTATTGGGTGACTGCTCAGGTGCTCAAGTAGCAAGCTATGTTACTTTTTCATTTGGGAAGCCACTAACCTGCACTCCAGGTATACTCAGGTAAGCAATTTTATTCCTTCTCAATTGTCTGATGTGGTTGAAGACCATATAGTTCAGTTTTATAATAACGCTTAGTTGCTTAGGGGTTAAAAGTGTTTTTAGATCTAGATAGATGTTTTAAGTTGATAATGACGAGATGTGATGGAGATTGATTTACATTCAGAATTTTAGACACACGAAGACAGGAAAGACATTTTTCTCCAAGGCTGCCAAAGACAAATAGACCAAACACTATGAATATAACATTTATATAATTCCTGATTGTTTCATGGTTCTTCGTGCTATAGGTAGTTAAATGTATATATGTGTAATAATATAAATGATTATGTAAAAATATTTTATAAAAAGAAAAACAAACAAATAAATAAATAAAATTTAAAATCCCAAACAATGAAAGTAAAGTTAGTTTGTAGAAGGAAGCACGCATGTTTGAAGTGATGTCTAGTTGAGAGGCAGACAAAGTGACAAATAAGGGAAAGGTTTGACAGAATGAGTCAGAGATAGGATATGTCTAACTCCCATGAGAACAAAGAAAAGAGTGACTTCGGAAAGCATCACAGAGAGGTAGAGGAGGCAGTTTTACCAGGACAATTATATAGAGACAGGTTGCAAAGATAGATGGAACAAGACAGACACAGGTGAGGAAAGAAAATGCCAGATAAAGGAGAGAGAAGATTAGATTGATGTGGAAAGGGTACTTTAGATGTAGTACCAAAATCACAAATGAGAGAAAATATTTGTAAGTGAGAGAAGATTTAAAAAATTAACATTCTGCCCATGAAAAATAGAATGAAGGCTAGGAGTGTTGCTCAGTTGGTATTACCATGGCCTAGTGTGCATAAAATTCCTCATTTAACCCACAGCACTGCATAAACTGGACTTAGTAGTCCGCAGATCTAATTCCAGTGCTAGGGAGGTGATAGCAGGAACATAAGAAGATGAAAGTCACTCTCTGCTACACAACATGTTAACAGCCATTCTAGATACATTAAACACTAAGAAGGAGGTGGGAGGGAAGGGAAGGGAAGAAGAGAAAAGAGGGGTGATAAAATAAAAATAAACATAGGTACTGTGAAGAGCCAAACCCATTCTTTGGAGTCCAAATCTATGTTCTTGATTTTTTTCTCTGTGTCTCTACCTCCCCTTTTCTTTTATCTTTCTCTCTCTTCTGTCTTTCTTTCTGACTCTGTCTCTGTCTCTCTGTCTCTGTCTCTGTCTCTATCTCTGTCTCTCTGTCTCTCTGTCTCTCTGTCTCTGTCTCTCTGTCTCTCTGTCTCTCTGTCTCTGTCTCTGTCTCTCTGTCTCTGTCTCTGTCTCTGTCTCTGTCTCTGTCTCTCTCTCTCTCTCTCTCTCTCCCTCTCTCTCTCTCTCTCTCTGTGTGTGTGTGTGTGTGTGTGTGTGCATGTACATGCATGTGTATGTGAGTGTGTGTGAGTGTGTGTGTGTGTTTCAGTTTCAGTTTCTATATTGACACTCAACGATAGATAGAAATTATAAATAAGAAAGAACATGTGCTGGTGTAGTGGTTGTCTTTCTTGATCTATGTTACTTCACTGAGCATAATATTTTGAAGTTCCATTCATTTACTTAAAATTCATTTTATATTTCTTTACAGCTAAATATACTTTCACTACGTAAAAGTATTATAGTTCATTATTCACTCTTCAGTCGAAGGACATTTAATTTGCTTCTTTTTCCTAACTATTGTAAAGAGAGCAGCAATAAACTTCTCTGAGCAAGTATCTATCAAGTGGGATTTCAAGTTCTTTAAGCATATACCAAGGAGTAGTTGGTATAACTGGTTCATAAAAAAAGATCTACTTTTACATTTTTGAGAATTACCCAAAAAGATTTAAAGGGGAAAATGTGGGAAACACAGAGGAAATGGAAGATAAAAAGAAAAATAACACTATGAAGCTTAATATAAGTCATAGAGAAATATGCTGAATAAGTTCACTAAAAATTTATTTACATCGTGTTATGATAAAATGGATTGTAATGCTTCCTCCAAGAACCAGAGCATAACGAAAATTCCAGTGTCTGGGATGTGATACCTTCCTTTGAAGTGTTGGACAATAAAGTCCAATAGACTCCCCAGACAACATGGGAATATTTCCATTACATTGGCTTTCCTCCCAGAACATAAAGGTAAGACACTATTGCTAAAGTTCAACCAACATTAGAAATAGCATCTGAATAATTTGAATTATAACTGACATGAAGGTTCCTTTTGAGGACTGTTTCCCATGGAATCTGAAAACACTATTCAAGCTGCTGAGGAATAAATGTGATTAACAGCCTTACCCAGCTGTAAAGTCTATGGATCACAATGACAGGCTTTGAAAGATATTTCTAATGGTGTAACAGTGGCACTTAGATCTTGAGGATAACAAATGACTGTCTAACTAGACTTAAGACACACTCAACAAGAAAACCGTTTCCTTTTACTGTAAAGCCAACCAATTACCTGTGACCAGAGAGCCATTGACCTCCAAAGAAAAACTACAACTGCTATTTTCAGCCTTCATAACTCATCAAAGACCTTTCTTTGCAACAGGCAAAGACCATTGCAAAAATTCACAACTGGTCAAAATACACAGAAAAAATGACCATGGCTTTCCTGGTGACAACGGCTACATCCACAATACACCTCCTACACTAAATGTCAAGTAAGACTGTGGAAGAGGGGCAGAAAGATTGTAAGAGTCAGAGAACCAGAATGTCTGCTGCTAAATAGTGTTTTCTAACTTCAACAGGAAACCTCAACATTACAGCTACTAAACGAGACCATAAGAAAAACATTAGCTAGTATATCATTTTGGATAGCAACAACTTTACAAAGTCCCACACCTACACTAAGAACCAAAGAGCAATTAAAAAATGGCTGCTGAGAGAAAGGGAAGCTCAGTTTTCTCCTCTCAGCCAATACCAAATGATTAGCAATATACATATATACAAAGTAGCGATACTAAATAGGCTCAGTGATATCTATCCATCTATCATCTGCCTATCTGTCTGTTTGTATTTATATTGCAATAATACTTAAAGTAAGAAGAACAAGAAGTCATTAACTTGAGAGGAAGTGAGAGGAGCAGTGGATATAATGGAGTGGGGAAAAGATGTGCAAAAATGGTGTAATTAGAGTGCTTTTAAACATTTTAAAAATTTATTATAGTAAAGCTTGACATTTTTCCTTTTCTAGCTCCCTCTATAGCCTCCTCACCTCACTGAGTAGCCAACTTTATGTTCTTCTTCTCTTAAAAATAATGTGCCAGAGAAGTGTCTCAACAGTTAACAGCACTTGCTACTCTTCCAAAAGACTCAGGTTTGTCTCAGACATGAGGATAAGTCATAGAGGCTTTGGGTGACAAAGTTCCAGAGGCCTCTGATGGTCCAGCCTGATCACCAGACATCCAGAAGCAGCTGTTGAGGTTTGACTTGACAAACTTCCAAAGATCTCCAGATGATCACCACTGTCCCCGAAATGTTATGCATAATCCAGGTATAATGTTTAGAAATCTGCAATTTCTGGGTATATTCCAAGGAGTGTAATAGCTGGGCCTATTCAAAGTTTTCTGAGAAAGTGCCAGAATGACTTCCAAAGTGGTGGTATACATTTGCACTCCCACCAGCAATGAAGGAGTGTTCCCCTTTCTCCACATCCTCTCCAGTATGTACTGTCATTTGAGTTTTTAATCTTAGCCATTCTCATGGGTGTAAGATGGAATCTCAAAGTTGTTTTGATTTGCATTTCTCTGATGACTAAGGATGTTGAGCATTTCTTTAAGTGTTTCTCAGCCATTTGATGTTCCTCTGTTGAGAATTCTGCTTAACTCTGAGCCTCATTTCTTAATTGGGTTATTTGGTTTGATGGAGTTTAATTTCTTGAACTTTTTATATATTTTGGATATTAGACCTTTGTCAGATGTAGGTGTAATATACCCAGAAGATGCTTCACCATGCAACAAGGACTTATGCTCAACAATGTTTATAGGAGCCTTATTTATAATAGCCAGAAACTGGAAACAACCTAAATGTCCCTCAGTCAAAGAATGGATAAAGAAACTGTGGTACATTTACACTATGGAATACTACTCAGCTATTAAAAACAAGGAAATTAGAGGAAGGATAGCAGGCTACCAACAAGAGACTTGATACCCTATGAGCATATACAGAGAGAGGAAGTCCCCCTCATAGTCACAGTCATAGGGGAGGGGAGTAAGGGGAAAATGGGAGGGAGGGAGGAATGGGAGGATACAAGGGATGGGATAACAATTAAGATGTAATATGAATAAATTAATAAAATATATTTTAAAAACAAGGAAACCTGAAATTTGCAGACAAATGGATGGAACTAGAAATGATCATACTGAGTCAGTTAACCTAGAAGCAGAAAGACTCAAATCATATATACTCACTTATAATTGGACACTAGCTAAAAATGGAAGTCCCACGAAAGTCTTCACTTACCAGGAGATTGGTATAGATATTAGGACTTCCTATTGGGACTCTAGGTGAGAGAAGGATTGAAGAATGGGTAATAGAAGGACCCAGAGGGTTCTAGAAACCTACAAGAAGAATATCATGGTGGGCATATATGGACGCAGGGGCTTCTACTTAAAGTACTGCGCCAACCAAGGACAGTAAATGCAGTAAGCATTGAACCCCTCCTCGGTCTAGTCAATGGACTCATCATTCTCCACAGTTGTGTGAAGAGAGGGGACTGCCTCTGCCTTGAACTCTGATGCCCCATATTCAACCACTTCCCCTTGGTGGGGAGGTCTGGTGGAACTCAGAGAAACGATAAGCAGGCTACCAAAATGAGACCTGAGAGGCTGTGACCATTTGATGGGGGAGGATGTCCCCTTCTGTCACAGACCTAGGGGAGGGAAATAGGGTGAAAGAGGGAGGGTGGGAGGAACGGGAGGATACAAGTGAAGGGATAACAATTGTGATGTAATCTGAATAGATTATTAAAAATCTGCTATTTTCTCCTAAAACTGTTTTTTTTTCTCTTTATTTCTCAGTCCTTAGGAAATGCACACAAGGAAAATATTTTCCCACAGAGAATGTTGAAATAGGACCAAAGGCTTGAGACAATGATAAAGTGTTTTTGCTCTAACTGTGAGCACCCAAGAAGAAACTGCATGAAAGAAAGTTAAGACCTTGACATAACAGTGCCTGACGAGATACTGTTAGCTGTAGAAAAGTTTCTTTAGAATCCGATTTGAGATCAATAGGAGGGGTGCTTGTAACATCATGCTTTACAGATATTTTAAAATAGAGGACTCCATGGCAGTTAGCCTAGGTTTAGATAGCACACCTGTTGGTCTAGAACTGAAAGTAAGTCTAATTTTTCCTTGTTAAAGGACATTTAGTTTCAAGCTATGTTGCTATAACAATTATGTAAACACAATGGCTTTAGCCTGGGTAATTTTATGATTAAACTTTCCCGAGTACTGCTTAAGAAATAATAATCAAATCACGTTGTTCATTGTTTGGAGATTGATTTTTGCTATATGTAGGTTATACAGAACTGTTTATGTTTCTTTGTTAGATTGTGTTCTTGCACTGTTAATTTTTAAATGCTCTATTGATTGTAAAAGAAGAAAAAATATGATGTAATCTGTAATGAAAAAAATGAACATCATTTCAATAAATATTGGGGTTGGCCCATGGAGTAAGGTTAGTTAGTTAGTTAGTTAGTTAGTTAGTTAGTTAGTTAGTTAGTTGAACAAACAGACAGCAAGTGAGACAGAGATGGAGACAGATAGAAAGTTCTCCTGGGCTTTAAGATCTTCAGCTTGTACCACATATGTATGTCTGAGTCTTCAAGTTTTTCTTTTTCCTCTGTTCCTCAACCTCTCCTCAAAAGCTGTTTCCTCTAGCTAGTTGTTCAACCAATGCTTGGTTTCCCTTAACCAGATGTTCACTGCCTACTCAATTCTCCCTACCACGAATCCACCTCTCTTTTCTCTCTTTGCTGTTCGTAGAGCTGGTTTTGGGGAGCATCACAGGTTCAAATCCCAGTATCCACATGGCAGTTCACAATGTCTATAATCCCAGTTCCAGGATATCTGATGCTACATTCATATATGCAGGCAGAACACTAATGTAAATATAAAAACTCAAAATTGCTAGGAAAACTACAACAACAATATACACACAATTAAATTGTCAATCAAGCTATAATTTTCAAAAATACCAAAAAAGAAAACAAACAAACAACATGTAATCTGCTTTATGTTCTCCAGCCATTCCTCCTGCTTTGTAGAGTTGTTGATACTTTCAGTAACACAAGAATTTTAAAATGATAGTTTGAGCAGAACCCCCTGGGCCTCGATCCACCCGTCATGATGTTCTTCTTGTATGTTTCTCGGAGCCTCTGGGTCCTTCTATTTCTCCATCTCCTATATTTGTCTTACCTAGAGTCCCAGTGGGATGTCTTCACATCTATCCCAATCTCCTGGTAAGTGAAAACTTTTGTGGGATGTGCCTTTTGTTCTAGTGCCCAATTATAAGTGAGTATATACCATGTGAGTCAAATCCCTACTCTGAACTAGCCAACGGACAGGACATTCTTCACAGTTTTGTGGAGAGCAGGGACTGACTTTGACATGAACTCTGATGCCCCATGTTTGACTACCTCCTCCTGGTGGGAGGCCTGATGGCACTCAGAGAAAGAACAAGCAGGCTAACAAGATGAGACTTGATAGCCTATGACCATATCGTGGGGGAGGAGGTCCCCAGGGTGAAGGTGGGAGTGAGGGAGGAACAGGAGGATATAAGTGATGGGATAACAATTGAGTTGTAATCTGAAAAAATTAAAAAAGAAAAAAGAAAAAAAAAGAATTTTAAAATGATAAGCACAAATCAGTGAGAAAAATCTACTCTAAATACACCATTGTTATGGAATTTTAGCCCAGATGTAGAAAAAATATTAAAAGTCTACTTTAATAAAACAAACACTTAAATTAAATAAGGAACAACAGTGATCTACAGACACCTCAAGAAAAGGACACAGGTAGCAAAACAAAACAAAAAAACCCAAAACATATCTAATGCTATTGACAGCACATGTAATTAGCATTTTCATTAAAATAATGAAATATTACCACAAACCTATAAAATTGTTAAATATGAAACACATGGCAGTGAGATCTCAGATTCAGTCCTGGAAGAAACACAACATAACATAAGCACTTTAGAAGACTGTACAATGGTTCTTTCTTTCTTCTTTTCTTTCTTTCTTTCTTTCTTTTTTTTTTTGTTTGTTTGTTTTTTGGGGGAGGTTTTTCGTTTTGTTTTGTTTTGTTTTTGTTTTTTGAGACATGGTTTCTCCTTGTGGCCCTGGATGTCTTGGACTCACTTTGTAGACCATGCTGTCCTGTAACTCAGAGATATCCACCTGTCTCTGCCTCCTGAGTGCTGGAATTAAATGCATGAACTATCACACCTAGCTGTATAATGGCGTCTTACAAAGCTGAAAAGTATTATTATGTAATCATTGTCCTAGACAGTCAAATTTATTTAAAATAATAATTATATTTTGGTAATTTATAATTACCAAAATATCAATGATGTCCTTCAAAAGATGGATTAATAAGCAAGCATTACTAAGGGACAATATCTTTAAAGAAACAGACTTTATGGGGAAGAACGTCATCCACCTTTCTAACTGAACAATCCAGTTGCAGGGAACTTACTATGATACTGACTGTATGACATTCTTGAAAAGTCAAAACTATAGTCAAAACAAAAGGCAATAAAATAGTCACAGGATCCCAAGTGCTCATTGGAAGGAGTGGAAAGGATAAATAGGTGGCGCACTTAGGGTATCAAGCCTCTTCTTGTTAGCCTGCTATTCTTCCTCTGCATGTCATCAGGTCTGGGGGAGGAAGTCCCCCTCAGTCACAGTCATAGGGGAGGGGTGTAAGGGGAAAATGGGAGGGAGGGAGGAATGGGAGGATACAAGGGATGGGATAACCATTGAGATGTAACAAGAATAAATTAATAAAAGAAAAAAATAGGTGGAGCACAAGAGAAGGGCATTGAGGTGTGTGTGGTGTGTTGATGGGTGTAGACTATTATACATTTCCTAAAATACAGGTGTGTAAAGAGTCAGGTAAATGAAGTTGAATATTAAATGCTTAACTATTTATAAAGGTATACACAGGAAGAACTCACATATTGTCTCTGCAAAATGGATCTAGAATATTTTAATGTTTAAAAAGATAACAATAAAAAGCAATATGATGTTTTATTTTTAAAATATTTAATAATCAGGCAGTGGTGGCAAATACCTTTAACCCCAGCACATGGGATGCAGAGACAGGTAGAATTTTTAGTTCAAGGTTAGCCTAATCTACAGTTTGAGTTTCAGAATAACCAAGACCACACTGAGAAAGCTTCTTTCAAAGAACAAACAAAAACATTTTAAACAATATTTTTTAAAGCAAGCCTAATGGACTATATAAGCATATGTCTTATGGTGATTTGAGTGAGAATTATTCCCATAGCTCATATGCTTAGGTCTTGGTTGGTAGAAATGTTTGGGAAGGATGAGGAAGTGTAACCTTGTTGGAGTAAGCATGTCTTGCTGGATTGGGAGTCCCACTGTAGGTAGCCTTTTGGTTTCAAAAGCTCACTGTGGGCTCTCTCTCTCTCTCTCTCTCTCTCTCTCTCTCTCTCTCTCTCTCTCTCTCTCTCTCTCTCTCTCCTCCCTCCCTCCCTCCCTCCCTCCATCCATCCATCCATCGCCCCTCCCTTTATTTTTCTGTCTGTCTGTCTCTGCCTGCTGCTTTGAATCAGGATGTAAAACTCTCAGACTCAGGATTGCTTACTGTAGCCATACTTATTGTCATGATAACAATGAATTTTTTATTTGAAAGTACAAGAATGCCTCCAACTGTTTTCTCTTATAAGAGGTTTTTTTTTTTTTTTTTTTTTGGTAATGGTGTCTGTTTTCAGGAATAAAAAAGGTAACTAAGACAGTTATTGGATATCTAGAAGACACCAGAAGATATATAACTCAATAAAATTTAAAACAAAAGCTCTCAGGTTGAGCTGACTGACAAACTAGAAATATCTAGGGCTAGAACTTGGACACTAAACAGGACGTTAGGAGACTTACATTATAGGGATAAAGAGTCTAGCTTATGTCTAATCTGCATTTAATGGAAATCAATATGGAGGTTACTCAAAAAGTTAAAAATATAACTACCCATGATCTAAATGTACCTTGGGTATATTATCAAATACTTTATGTCTCTCTGTATGTAAATAATCATACATATTTACTATAGTTCTGCTCACAATAGTTAAGAAACAAAAATAGTCTAGATGTCCATAAAGTGAATAATGTCTAATGAAAATGTGCTATATTTACACATTGGAATATTATTCTGTTGTGGAGAAAAGCAAAATAATGAAATTTGCAGGTAAATAGACAAACCTGGAAACAATCATCCTGAGTATGGCTAATGAGACCCGGGAAAATCAATGTCACATTTTCTCTTTTCTCTAAACATTAGCTTTGACCCTCAGATACTCTTGCTTATATTCTGTAATTCGATGGTAAAACCATATGGCTGAAGACATTACATAGTTGAGTCATAGAATGTGATAAAAATCAAGATGATATGGACCTGAAAGCTTCACCCATACTACATAAATTTTATAGTGTAGAAGGTGATATGCAAGGTCTCAGTGGAGAAAAGTAATCAGCAATCCAATCCAGGTGTGACTTCTGCAAGCTACAATCACAGGCCCAATAGGACAGGCCTCCTGGTACATTAATGGCATGGATATCATAGAAATAACCAATGACTTCATGATTCTATTAAAATCCTACTCCAGAACATGACATCAATACCTGGCACCCTTATCAGGCTTGGAACCTACGTCTAGACAGGATATACCACTATTGTGCTACTAAATGGACATGATATCTTAACTGAATCCTAATCATTAATTTTTTACCCCTGGATCAATGTACCTCTTAACTCTTATTCAGGAAATTTCTATTTGAAGTAGGCAGTAATTAAAACAGAGACACATAACTGGCCAAGGTGCCAAAAATAAAAGACTACAAAAATGATCAAATGATTGAATATATATATATATATATATATATATATATATATATATATATATATATATATATATATATATATATTCCTGAGCCTCCTCCTAAGGATCAGGCATCATTTCAGAAGAGAGCAAGCAAATGTGTAATATCTAGAAGTGGTGGATGAGTAAAAGAAAACATCTTCTGGACACAGCAGGTTGTGGGACTGTACACAACAGCAACACTGTACACAGTGGTTGTGGGAATATGCACAAAACCAGGCCAAATCCAAGAATAGAGAATGGAGTTGGGCACACAGTGTAACACCAAACCCTAGAACAGCTGTCTCCAATAGTTAACTGCTGGGAAAGAAAGGGTCAATTTTTATTAAGACAGAGTGGGATTTGGGAGGAAGGGTGGGAATTGGGAGGAGAGGAAGGAAGGGGCTATGACTGAGATCTAAAGTGAATAAATAAATGGATTTTTTAATAGACTTTGTGTGTGTGTGTTGCATATAAAACAATAACAAAGGGAAAGGGCAATGAATTTGAGAGGAATAAAGGAGTTATGAGAAGATAAAGTATTTTAGGCAGCACAAAATGGTCTTGAGGGGTTAAAAGAGCACAAAGTTGTGTAGAGAGGGAAACAGTCAACCTAGGAAAGGTTTGCAGTGTGAATATAACCATAACCTGTTGTATAAATTGAAAACTATCAAATAACTAGTACAAAGACTAAGAAATAAAGATAAAACCACAAAGTAGCATACAAATTTATAATAGTCACCACTTTTTCAAGTATAACGTTATAAATTGTAAGGATTTAATGAACTAGGGATCCTTATTTAGGATAAAGAGCAGCCAATCCGTTGAGAAAAAAAGAATTAATTGGCTAACTAATAAAGGAAAAATGTAAAAGCAACAAATGAATATTAAAAGGTTTTTCTCTAAATACCAGTAATTAACCATAAATACTAGTAATAGGTTGAGTTAATTTCCAACCATAAAAAGAAAAAGCCAATGGGAAAAATTTAGTCGTTATGAAATCTATTCAGCCAACCTATAAATTGATATAAAGCAAAAATATCTTCTGTAAAGGAGATTTTAATAAAATGTTTCCAACAGACTGAGACCATTACAGGAAACAACAATCAACCAAATGGTACAGATGTGGATCCCAGACCCAGTAGATCCCTCTACTAAACAACTCTTACAGCTAGAACTTAGGGAACATCAAAGAAACAGGGAGCCAAAAGAGTAGGAAAGCCAGAATACAAGGAAGTGCCTCCTGAAATACTATCTTATAGAACTGGCTGTGGAAAGAGACCTGAATAATGTCAATGTACAGGACAATGTGGAAAAGATAAAGCTTTGTAGTGTGACACTCCTAGCCACAAAACCTGCAGGCAACCAATGACCACTGGAAGGGGAAAATCAGTATTTCCCAGGGATGAGCACCCTTATTAGTTGTCCAGGGCAGTGTGTTCAGCCTTGAAACCGTTGACACACAAACAATAAAAACAGACTCAGCAGATTGAATGTGTGTGTGTGTGTGTGTGTGTGTGTGTGTGTGTGTGTGTGTGTAGTGATGATAGATAGATAGATAGATAGATAGATAGATAGATAGATAGATAGATAATGATGGTGAAAGAGAGAGAGAGACAAAGAGAGAGAGAGAGACAAAGAGAGAGAGAGAGACAAAGAGAGAGAGAGAGACAAAGAGAGAGAGAGAGAGAGAGAGAGAGAGAGAGAGAGAGAGAGAGAGAGAGAGAAGAAAGAAAAAAGAAAAGTAGGCAGATTTACAAAATAGCCTATTGACAAGAGTTGGAGGGCATGGGCATGGGAGGGAGTTGAGAGAGTATAGCTGGAAAGAGGAAAGGGGTGTGATTATATTTCAGTTAAGAACACATTGAAAAATAAAAAAGGCATATAAAATAAAACAAAATGCAGAAAGTGAAGCAATGCTATCCTCTGATAGATGGAGCGATTATCAAGACATATAGCTAAGTGAATAAACGCACCGTGGAGTAGCTCAGACAGCGCGACCACTGCCTTGGCGCAGCATGCATGGTAGAATATTCTCATGAGAGAAAGAATCACCAACTCTGAGAGAGGACACATGCTCACGTACAACTAGCCACACAATTTAACACTGAAAACACAAATTTTTACTGAAAACATAAAGTTGTGTTTAAAAATGAAAATTTGTACCAATTTATAAAGCAAATGTATGTGAACGAAATCAACCATACATTAGAAAAATCTCTCCCCTAAATGATTTACATCACACTATTTTGACTGTCCATGCTTTGAGAAGTTGAGGCTGTAAACATTAAGACAGTGGTTCTCAGCCTTCCTTTGCTGTGACCCCTTCATACAGTTCCTCATGTTATGGTGACCCCCAACCATAAAATTATTCACATTGCTACTTCGTAACTCTAATTTTGCTTCTGTTATGAATTGCAATGTAAATATATTTGGAGACAAAGTTTTGCCAAAGAGATGGAGAACCACAGATTGAGAACAGTGGAAAAACTTACAATTTATCCCCTCACTTATTCAGATTATTATTAATATTAAGAGAATTATTACTTTTAAAGTAAAATGCTATTTCAGTAAGATGAAAAAAAGGAATTTGAAGTGTCAACACTACTAGCCTTTGATTCTGGGAAGTGAGAAAAATCAACAAAATCATCAAACATTTAATCCAAGTTTTCATTTACAAACTATTTTTAGGTAACTCTCTGTCAAAGAGAGAAAATTAAAATAAAAAACTCCAAAATAATACATTAAGGTGATATTACAAACCTATGAAATTCACATTTTAAAGCTCTTCATAAGAAATCCAACACCGAGAAAGCATTACATAAAGTGTTGGTGAAAATCAATATAATAGATACAGAGCTTTAGAGCAGTGACTGAACTTCGTCGGGGGTGAAGACAACTTCTATTTCTGTATTTCATTGCCTTGAAAGGAATAAAAAAATCATGTAAATGACACAAAATGATTAGAAAATCTAGACTATAAAATATACTAATACTATTACTAATACTAATACTAATACTAATACTAATACTAATAGTGACTAGTCAGGACAAGTTATTATTATATATGAAAGTGTTTCAGAGAGCCATAACAGCTGGAAGTAATATGTAGACCTTCTTGTGGCTGTAGTAACATAACTGTCCATTGTGTTTCAGATAATTGGAACACGTCAAGTATGTCTTGAGTAGCGGATGGCCTAATAATGGATTTATTTAAAATTTTGGTTGAAATTGTTCACACAGAAGTTTCTCTCTTTCTCTTTCTTTTCTTTCTTTCTTTCTTTCTTTCTTTCTTTCTTTCTTTCTTTGTTTTTTGTTTTGTTTTGATAGACATGGTTTCTCTGTGTAGCATTGACTGTCTTGGACTAGATCAGGCTGGCCTCGAACTCAGAGATCCTCCTGATTCTGCCTCCCGAGTGCTGGGATTACAGGCATGCACTACTGCACTGAGCTAGACATTTTTTTTTTTTTTTTGCTTTAGCAAAGCACATAAAGCACATAAAGCACATAGAATTTACATACAGAAATGTAAATTTAATTTTAAAAGTAACAGCAAAGAAGAGCAAATATTAATCAAGAACGTAAGATCAAACCTTGGAAAATGCTTGTTCGGTGAGTTGACTACACTTGAGGGTATTAAACTTACTTCTCCTGCCTTCCCCCCACCCCCGCACCCAAATCATGAAACAATGCTCAGGTCATAGCCCCCACTATATAGCAGCACAGATTTGCTATTGGTCTGGATTATATAAATGAACAATTGTTTAAACTTGACTTTAGGGTTATGTTTTCAAATATGAGAAGTTATATGTTGGCAAAATGCAATAATCTTAGGGGAAATGTCATGAACCGGCACAGCTCTTACGTCTGCCTTACATGTCATACCTTTGATTATGTGAGCTGAGATTCTCTTGACATCTTCCCATTAGCAGAGCTGTCAGAAACTTCACCTTTAGTATCATCTACTCCTGGATTTTTAACATGTCTGATTATCATCATTATTAATAATTACAATTTTGTAGAACTTGATCATTCTAAGTCATAACAGTATTCATTCAGCAAACATTTGCACTGTGTCTAATATTTTTCAGGCTCTGTTTTAGGCACTGCGGCACAAAAGGCAGAGACAAAAAAATCTCTATGGTTGTCAACCTTTTATGACCTGATGCAGAAACAAGAGGACCTCATCTCCAAAGTGTCTGTTCCAATGATCATTCGTGAAAGAACTCATGATGTCTTCAGACCTTCTGGCTACCCCATTGCCTTTTGCTGTGAATGACAAGTATTTAACACTTTGACCAAAAAGAGAGATTTTAGTGGGTCTCAACTTAATAATTTCTCTCCAGATTCTGTTTTACAAATAAAACAGAATTTTAGGAAAGGGTATTTATTTAATTCTTTCATAGCTGACAAATCTGAGCACAAAACAGAAGTAATGACTTGGTTAATTAACCATCCTAGAGGATAAGAAAGGGTAGAAAACAATTACAATGCTTAAATCCAATCAATCTTTCTTTTTCCATAGTTATCGCAGCACAAAAGGACAAAAGAATCAAGACAAATAAATACAGTGGAATTTTCAGCTTTTAAAAACAACCTAGTTTCTAAAAGGTACCTCAGGTAAACAGGTTTGCTCTTCAACTTTGTGTTCAACCCTGCAGTAATGAATAGAGAAGAAACAGGGTGTCTGTGTGTGTGTATGTGTGTGTGTGTGTGTGCATATGTGTATGCACTTGTATGCTTGTGTGCTTGTGCATGTGTATTGTGTGTGATATCTACAGACCACTAGACACTACGTAGATGCATCCATTAGTTAATATTAATAACAAATGGAAAATAGGAAGCAAGACCCATTGAGACACAAAGATATGTCCATCTGACGTGAACCTTCCTGCTGCGTGGTTTACTCTGTCTACCTGGAAAGCTGGGAAGCTGGAGAACACTGAGCTGAATTCTTTGTACAGCGTGAAAGAAGGACACGTTGAAAACTACAGACCCATTTGTAGGCACGTCTGGTTATCTTCAAGAGCTCGAACATGGTTATTGTACATTAGTGTCAAAACATTAACGTAATTAATATTAAGGAATAGCTACCATGTCCAAAATCTTCTATCCTTCAGAAAATCTTAAAAAAAGATTTTTCCCACCATGTTTTAGTTGATTAATTTGCTGACCAAACAATTAGTTCAACAACACTTTATTAAATAAAAAGTGTGGAGTAAATAACAAGTGTGGAGTAGCCTTTGAGTGGAATAGTACATTGTTGTATACAATTCAGGGATCTTTCTTCTTTGGAGACTCATGTTGGGATCAATTAAGGACAATGTTGACTTCACAACAGACTAGTTCCCAGTCTTCTCAGGAAGGTTTTTAATTGAGTAGATGCTATCACTTACATTACAAATACTCATTCTCCCTTGGAAATATCCTACAGTGATTCTTAAAATTTAAAACATTATCTCAGGGTACATAAGATGGCGCCACAAATAGACATGCTGTCAAGTCTGACAATCTGAATTTGATCTTCAGACATAGCGTGGTAGAAAGAATGAGTCCCTAAAGGTGTCAGTACACACACATGTGCATACACACACACACACACACACACACACACACACACACACACACACACACACAAAGATGCTACCACATTCAAAAAATATTACATAAAAATTTAAAAACCATCAGCCAAATTTATGGATTAAAAATCAAGTGTCTATTTTAAAGAATAGCAAACTCAGCCTGTGCTTTCTGATCTTCTATAATTATTACTCAGTTTGTTGTGATTGGTAATATGTTTGTTTTATGAATATCAAAATGGGTTTGAAACAGAAAGTAAAAGTGTTGTGCCATAACTCTACAAAAAGAATAGCACCTTGAAGCCAGAAGGATTCCAGTTTGCAGCCTTAGCTATAGAGAAATACACTATTCAAGGTTCTATGAACTTCTCTATGAAGCAGGAACTGCAGTCAGTAACTGGCCTTTGCTGGGCAGTTTTTATGCTCCATACTGAGTCTTAATAATGCCTTTTGAAGTTTTACCTTCCACAACATTAATTATAACTATGATTTAGTATACATTTTATGAATACTTGGAGCTACAGCCTTTGCTCATGTCAAAGTGTTTTTCCTGCATTTTAGACATATGTCATAATAGTTATGCTTTTAAGCCACATTCCTTTGCTTCCGCATCATTCTTTATGTAGTTGCATTGCTTCTTTAAGTGCTTGATTATTTTTGAATAATTTTATACTATTAATAGTATATGAGCATCCCAGCCTCTACTGTTTCTCATTTCTTCTTTTCATTGGTTTCATTACAGCTTCAAGTAAACTTCCTTAGGTTGCATGAATGGCACAGTTCCTGGGCCTTGAGCATCCCGTTCACTTGTTTACTGGCAAATGTAAGTTGTGGAGCTATAGGGCACTTAGTTTATAATCACTCTTCACAAGCTCGGTCATTGTTATTCTTCCGGGTCACTCTAGAATGTTTCCTCATAGTTGTGATGTCAACCATTTGCATTGTAGACTTAAAGAGACCTTCTCTTACTCAAACTCCAAGCATACATTTTCTGACTACTGTCACTTTGAGGTTTCTTTAGGCTTTTGTGTCACTCTCTTGAGTTTTCCTTCTTTAGCACTGTTTACAATCACTAAAGCTTTCAGCTCTTTGGTGTTCTAATAGCTCTCAAGCTCTGCAAAGTCAATTTCTCTGAATTTGTTTCTTTACCTTTTAAAGAATCTTTGTACTTTCAGGATTTGTATATTCTCAACTGTATTATGTCTTAGGATCTTACAAGTCAAAATTGATTTCAGGTTCATGGGGAAAATATTTTGTTGTCTTTTTGTTTTAGTGTCTTGTTTTCTTACCACCTTATATGTTACATGTCACCTCTTTCCAAGTGTCCCACCCTGTTCTTTGCTGATACTATTAGCACTAGTATTAAAATAACTACAATCACCTTTATTATGATACATTTTTTAAAGAGAAAATTACCAATATATATGTGTAATCTTTAAATAATTTAGCAGTATAGCTTAAAAATGAACATACAACCAGAATTTCTGTTACAGTTTTATCGAGAAGTTTAAAACATTAAAAATACTTGTAGAGAAAGGAATGAGCAAATAAATGATAGAATGAAAATACCCTGGTATATATTAGCATATGCAGTATTTGATTTGCATAAACCTATTGACTGAAATTCAAACACAAAGTTAGGTGTATAGTTTAATCAAGAATATAAATAATCAAGAAATAAACAATTCTTGATATGTTTTATTTGTACAAAATAGTTATTTATGCACATGCTTTTCATTCACATAAAATACTAGGTTCAAACATAAGAATATGTTAAAGCCAGTTTGTGTTTGTGAATTACGGGAATGGAAGGTTTTATGGTTTTATTATGAGTAGAGTATTTTTCTAAGTTTTTCTGTTTGTGTTTTCTACTTTATTTACTAATACAAATCCAATCCATATAGCGAAATTAAAATGTATAAACAGTGCATGAGCTAATGACAAATTTTTAAACAGGAAAATACTTGACAGAAAAAGACATATTGGAGTATTTTTAATTTTCAGAAACAATCTTTAACAATTTTTGAGAGTCTAGTGTTAAGATCAATTATCTTCAGTGTTCTGTGGGTGGAGGTTATATATATTAATATGACTGCCCTTCTTATAACACTTGTGGATATTGGCTGAAATACTTATCTTAAACTATTAACAGTTTCAGTAAAAACAAAAGTTATTGTTCTGTAATTTATTTTAATCTAGAAATTTTATTAGGCTCTAATATTCACTTGGTGAATAAGTTTAATGCTATTCCTTTAATAGTAATTATTACCTCTGTTTATTAGAAAGTCTGGGATTTTTCACAATAAGTCCTCTGAAATATTTTCAACAAAAGAGTATTACTTTCCAGTTCAGAACCAAGTACCATTTTGGTTATGGGGAGCGAAAGTGGTTGGCAAGTTTTAGGACGCAGAAAGATGTAAACAATATGTTCTAGCGTCCAAAGACACATTGGGATGACTATTTTCACAAAAAATATTACATCCATTATGAGAATCCAGATAAAGAAAGCTCAACTTTCTACACAATGAGATAATGGAAAGAGAAAAATTCTACCTTCTTCAGTTTTAGTCACACTAGTCATATGCATGTGTACCAATAATGTATCTATATTAAGTAGATTATTACATAGACAAAAATTTTAGAGTAAAAAGTCAGATATCTGTTGTTTTTGTTTTGAACATCTATTTTCAATTTTAAAATTTCCAACAGTTTGGAAAATTTTTTTCTTTTTTAAAATTTTTTTTACATACAGATTTATATTATTACACATATATACAATAAACTGCAGCAAAAAGAACCATGAAACAATCAGGAATTATGTAAATGTTATATTCATAGTGTTTTAGCTATTTTTATTTGTCAGCCTTTAAGAAAAAACATCTTTTGGGACTGGAGAGATGGCTCAGTGGTTAAGAGTTCCACCTGCTCTTCCAGAGGTCCTGAGTTCAATTCCCAGCAACCACATGGTGGTTCACAACCATCTAAAATGCCATCTGATGTCCTCTTCTGCAGAGAAAACACTCACTTACAATAAGTAAAATAAAAAATTAAAAAAAGAAAACATCTTTCATATTTTGGTGCATCTAAAATGATAAAATCATAGCCATATCAAGCACTAGTCTATTTTTATCACAAGCATATACATCCTAAAGAAAGATAAAGTAAAATCATTAAATAAGGCCTACAAAAACCTCAGAGACCTACAGGATATGGCATTTAAAGATGTTTTTATTATTTTAAAGATTCATTGACTATGAGACAGGTTAACTCCTGGAAACATCAGCCTACCTCAAAGAAGATGATGAGCATCAATGAACCTACTTATGGAGATGGCTTCAAATGTGGCAAACAAGACACTGGGCAAAAGGTGTTTGTTTCTACCACAGACAAAATTCTGCCTAAATATGGGCAAGCTTGGATGCAGGCAGAGTCAACCAAACACTGCCAAGACAGGGTAAACAAGTCCTCAACAGTTCCTGCCTTACAAATATGTCTGTCAGATATATTGGGACAGAAGGCTGAAGATGATACCCCAACATTATAGAGAATTTTGGCTGCCTGTTCAGGCACTGTTTTTCTATTTGCCATATGATTTGAGAAACGTTAATTATAGGTCCAATAAATAACACAGATTAATAGCATAATGCTGTGTTTACTTTACAGACACAATCACAAATGTGAAAAACAAATATAACTGCAACAATATTTGCAAAAAGCATTTTCATCTTTAGGTCTCAAAAAAAAAAAAAGGCTGACCTAAAAGGTTCTTGCAAAGAAATAATATAATTGTGGTTTTATTAATTTTTTTATTTTTGCATGTACATTTCTTTTATTGCATATATATAAAATAAACTACCTATAGCAAGAAGAACCATGAGACAATCAGGAATTATTTAATGTTACATTTATAGTATTTTGGCTGTTTGTATTTGGCAACCTTGAAGAAAGCATCTTTCCTATCTTGGTGAGTCTAAAAATTTGAATGTAAATTTATATCTACCATATCTCATCTTATCAACCTAAAAACATCTATCTATAGCTAAAACACTTTAACTCCTAAAGAACTAAGCTTAATTGTAAGACTAAACTATCTGATCTTCATCAGAGACTTGAGAAGGAATAAAATTAATTACTTAAGCAAGCAGGAAGTTCCGATTATCAGCTTCCAAAGTGAAAAAAATTACAGAGATTTTTCTACCTGAACAGTCACCCAAAAGTTTATAATGTTGAAGCATCATCTTCAGCCTTCTGGCCCAGTATATCTGAAAGACATATTTGTAAGGGAGGAACTATTGAGGACTTGCTAACCCTGTCTTAGTAGAGTTTGGCCATCGACAGTGCCCCAAGCAGAATACAAGGTTTACCACCATTTCTTTGAAAGTGCTATTTCAGGCTGTTGAGGATAGGAAATTATACAAGTTAATTGTTAGTTGATGAAATCCTGGTCATGTCAATTATTTATAAGATGTAATAGACAGATATGATTCTATAAATATATAAGATAAAATAGTTAGATAAGATCTTCAAAAACCTCACAGTCCTACAGAATATGACATTTAAAGATTTTTTTTTTAAAGAATTTTTTGACAATAAGACAAGTTCTCTCCTGGCAACACCCTGCCTAACTGAAAGATGATGAACATCAAAGAACCTCTTTATGGAGATGGCTTCAAATGTAGCAAACTAGCCATTGGGCAAAATGTCCTCATTTAAGCCACAGGCAGAATTCTTCCTATAAATAATATAGTTGTTTAATGTTCAGTGAATTGTCTTTAGAACAAATTTTCAGATTACTGATACCATTCTGTTTCCACACGAGGGCGCAATCTCACCAAAAATGTGATTGCAGTGTGCACTGGCTTCAGCCAGTCAAGTTATTCCCTCCTTTTACATTTGGAGAACAAAAAACGGGATTGTCAGAATAAATAGATGTTGTTAAGAAGAAAGAGAAAGTCCAGATTTTAATAAAAACCTATGTGTATTGTCTACTTAACTGTAGTAAGGTGTCACACAAACCCAAAGGTATCTTTAATCTATGTATGTATCTACATAAAGTGTTATATGATGTAAAAAGGCTAAAGATGATCTACACGATGGCAGGTTGTCAGGATCCATTTGCAACTTTGTTCATTTTCTGGAAAAAAGCATAACATAAGCATAACCTTGCCCTGATGTTAAACATTGGATGATGTTTAGGAAGTCTTGTAGAAAAGTGGGGCGAAGGAGAAATAGGCATGGAAGTGACAGGAGCTCCACAAGACCAATGAAGCCAACTAACCAGGGCCCAAACGGCCTTTTTGGGACTAAAACACCAATCAAAGATCGCACATGGACTACCCATAGGCTACCTGCAAAGATGTAGCTGATGGGAAGTCTGAGATTCACGTGGGTCTTCTAGTAACAGGAGGCGGTGCTGCCTCTGACATGGACTTTGTTGACTGTTTTTTGGTCACCTCCCCCTGGTGGGACTGTCTTGCCAGGTTCTTTCCACTGGTTAGTTTTTAGGTCTTTTCATTTGCCATATACTTTAGGCTGTGTCTTCTCTAATGCATAATGTTTGGGGACAGCAGAAAAAGCACTATCCTTTTTTTTAAAGGACAAATTTTTTTTGAAAATTTCAAATTAGCATAACTAAATACAGCATGGTTTGTGGGGGATATATATGTATCTTTATTTTGTTATTAAAAGTAGATAATTAAGTATTTGATGGCATTTTATAATAAATTGATCCTGTGGCTAGTAAGAGATCTAAATATCATGATTAATATTAAAATTCCTTAAATTACTTGCTAGTATAAGAAGGACCATTATTAGCACTTAGTTGTAATTAGAGTCTTAAGATGGAAATGCATAAAGAGCTGTATGGCAAAGTCAAGTTCCATATATAATTTAATGGTATTTTCCTCAAGCTCCAGGACCCTATATCACACCTGTGGCTGTGTTCTGTAGCTGACTATATTTATAAAAGGCACGGCGCATGCCTATAGTGAATTTCAGGACAGATTTTTACACACCTGACAGTAGAAAAGGTCAAATGTATAGACAGCTGTAGTTTTATATGTTAAGCTGATGTCTATTCATTACTAATTATACACTATAAGATTAGAATAAAATAATTATTTTATATTATATAAAACAATGTCTTTAATAATGAATGTGTTCATGTGAGCCTCCTGTAATTTTCTCCCTTGCAAGAATTTGGTCTTTTCAGACCAAGAGCAATCAGAAAGCTTAAAAAAAAAATCTGTAAATAACAATGGTCATTAACTTTATTGTATATACATTTAGGTCATTAACTTTTAAGATTTAAAAATATGCCTTTTTAAATAAAAGATTTAAGATATTTAAAATTGAGGACAATTTTAGTTTTGAGCTCAGGAAGACTCTTTTGTTAGGTAACAGGATATTTACATTTGTGGTTGTGAGCCTAACCTTTAATGGCTGAGCCATCTCTCCAGCCCAATAACAGGACACTTAGAAGTACATAAGAAATAATCACAGAACATCCTGAAGGAGAGACAATTGAGTTTTTTCCCTGGAAGCATAGAAACACATGTTCAGCTTATTGTGTAAATGAAAACCAAATGTGAACAATAGGAGAGCATAACAATTTCATAAAAGAAAAACTTGTTGGAAGGCTTTAATATTATTACATTTTGTACACTGCCTCATACAACAGATTTACAACAGGCTGTATCAGTGTCTTAGTTAAGGTTACTGTTGCTTTGAAGAGACACAATGACCACAGCAACATATAAAGAAAAACATTTCATTGCGGTTGGCTTAATGGCTCAGTTTCAAGAGTTTGGTTCATTATTATCATTTCAGGAAGCATGGCTGTACGCATGAAGACATTGCGCTGAAGGAGAAGTTTGAGAGTTCTACATCTAGATCAGCAGGCAGTAGGAAGAATGAGTTATATCGGGCATGGCTTAAGCATTTGAGACCACAAAGCCCACCCCCGATGACATACTTCCTGCTACAATACTATACCTGTTCCAACAAGCTCATACGTCCTAATAGTGCCATTTCTATGAGCCCATGGCAGGGGGCATTTTCATTCAAACAATAAAACAATAATTTATATAAAATATTTTAAATAATTTAATTTAAATCTTATGTACCTTTGGTTTAACCCTTTGGGCCTTTTAGGAAATTTGAGAAATATGAATTATGTTTGCATTCTTTAGCCAACATTGTATGCAGAAAAAAAATTTTAAACCTTTGTTATTCTCATTTATTGCTGTAGAAAAACACAACTTTAAAATGATATTTTATTGTTAATGCTACTATTAAACTGACAAAGCTACAGTTAGGAATTAAAATCATACAGCCTTTGTATCAGGCATTAAACATTTTAAATGTCATATTTAGTAGATCTTTAAAGAATTTGAAGAACATCTATTAAGTATTTCTCATTTTTAATAAACTTTATTTGTTTTAGTTATTTGCTTTAGGCTTAACCTTGAAAACATATACAGAAGGCTAAATAAAGCTTGTGCTTGTCAATGAATTGCATTTGTACTTTTTTTGACTACAAGCATAGTTTTGAACAAAGTAAAGAATTTGTTTAAAAGGAGCCTGGCCATAACCTTGTAAGTTTCTAACTTTAGTTATCTTTAATAGTTTATAAGTTAGTAGGTTTTATAACATCAGGATTTTATAGTTTTTAAGTCTTAAAAATTTTGATTGAAAATCCCTTAGAATAAAACTTTTAACCATAAATACAGTCTCAAAGAAAAAGAGAATAGACATGTATCTTAATGTTAGTTTCTGCTAGCCTGAATAGGCGTTAGAAACTTAGATATTATTTATCAAATATGTCTTATTTATCAAACACATATCATTATTATCTTAAAATTTCTAGAAGCCTAGCATTAGCAAAGACATAAATAGTTAGACACACAGATACCCAAACCATAGGTAGTTAGTCATACATCACTAAGTTTGTTTTTATTAACCTGAGAATGCCTTCATAACCTTCAGAATTTATTATTATGGAAATATCCATCCCAATCCCATATGTTGGAGACACGTTTTTGCCTCTGTAGTCTAAAAGGAGATACAATAATAAGCAGAGGGTTTAGTAGGACTAAGAAGTCTTGTAGGGATTGCTTTAGTTAGCTTTTAGCACACAGGTATTTTTATCAAGATGATGGTGAAGTTACAACACAAGTACTTTTTAAATTTAGTAAAGATGGCTGCCAGTCACATGGTTGCTTCTAGCCTGATGAGGTCATCAGCCAAGGTGGAGGAAAGCCACATGGTGGCATTCAAAATATCTATTTTAAACAGTATGGTGTAATAGACCTATTTTTCTAAACAAGGTTTGAATCACATAAGCCGTGTACCATAACAAATTAAAATCACCTATGTATAGATTTAACTATTAGCCTTCTGTTATAAGTTTGAGCTAAATTTTTGTTATGGTTTTTACAGATATCTTTAATCATACCCACTAAGCTTATAAATCAGAGAAAGAGTTTATATAGAATAGGAAGGTATACCAACCCTTCATGTATTAACATATATAAGGTCTGTTAAAGTACATACTGGCTGAGAAATAGCTAATAAACATGATTGATAATAATGATTTTAGACTGTTGACCTGTACAATCCTGGAAGGGTGCAATTTTTTTGTGGAGGATGTGGAATTTATGTATAAAACACATGTTCTTTGTCTTACAAAAGAGTCACTTGTAAATGTATTAAAAACAATCTCCATAGAATTTTTAGATGTAATATTAGGTACTATCAATTCTGTATCATTAAAATAAGCCTTACTAAGATGATCTTTTGAATAGTGATTATCTATAATCCCTGGATAACATGCTAATGCAACCTGCCAATTATTAACAGTGTAGAACAAATAATCAACCTGAATTTCATTCAGTCGAACAATTATTTCTTTAGGCTTTTTATCAGTAAGGGATTAATTCTATGAGCTGCTGCTTTAGTGGCAGCATTATTTAATAACTTAATAACTTGTTTTGATTCAGGTGTTACAATTTTAGTAGAATTTATGCAAATTTTCAGAAAGCAACATAGAGAGTAGCACCCAATCCTTAGTAGTGATAAACCGGTCAGAGTGTATCTCATTGACATAGCCCAGAATTACATACATTTTGGGTTTTTTTTTTTAGTTTGTTACCATGAAAGTTAAGCTTCATTTAAGTATTTGATTTGATAGACTGCCATCCATATACTGAATGCCTCAGCATACTGGTATTCTGGTATACTGGTATATATTGTTATACTGAACAATATCTCAGGAAATTAAAACAGTGTTGGCTTATGTGCTTTTATGTCCTGGTTGCAATTGTTCCTGTACGAGAAATTGGATCCTTTTAAACTCTTTCCCATCAAGGGACCATTGATTAGTCTATACCAAGTTAAGCTAAGAGTGATGCAGGAGAAAGCACACACACACACACACACACACACACACACACACACACATATACACAATCAAAATGCTAACTCTGAGGCTGCTGATGCTAGCTCATGCTGCATGGCATTTCTTAGAACTCAGGATTTGTAGAGGCCACTTGTATCCCAGCAGCTGAAAGGGTTTGTGTGGCCTAAGGGCTAGGAGTTCCAATTGGATTATTTGAGATTCTGAGCCTGGAACATGTTTACAGAGAACATTCAACACACTCTGCTGATACCTGCTGAAAATTCACTCCACCTCACTCTTCCTCAAAACAATAATTGACAAGAATTTTCTCTCCCCTTTCATGGGCTCTCTTTATATTAGTTCCTGTGCATATAATAACATTGCAGAGTTGTTGTTCTACATGTTTTGTTTGTTTAAATCCTAACAAACATTTCAATAATTGCACAAAATACTAAGTCTCAAATTACTGAGAAAAAACTATATTAATTTGACTCTCTCAGTAAAGTTCATGGACACTTTTCATCGAGAGGCTCAAGTTTCTTGCCTTTAATTTCTATTTAAAGAGTCTGTGTGAGGTGACGAGTGAAACTCTAGCATGTGCTGGGGTAAAGACTTCAGAGCCTGACCAGTAGTTTATTTTTCTTTCACATTTAAACTCAGTAAAACGTTGGTAAAATGTCTTCATGTGACAATCACCACAGCAAAGCTTCAAGGATGGCTACACCAAACCTGCATTACAAAGTCTATATCTATAACAAAACACCCATGACTTCTACCATAAGAATGAATTCTTACTCACATAGAAGCAGTGTTCAGATAAGGGCCTAGGGAAAAAGGACGTGTAATAATCATAAAGACAGGTTCTGTTAGCTGAGAAAACAATGTGCATGGAACGACTTTTATAAGGATGGGTTCTATTAACCGAGGGCAAAGCTCAGGTTCAGAGTCTAAATGATGTTCATGATTTGGCTGCATTTGGGTGAAGGTTAGCTCTACAATACAGCAAAAGATCACCAGGTTGTTAAACAATAGCCACTCCAGCCTTCTGAAAGAACTTGTGTCTGTTTTTTCTTCTTTGAGGCTGAGGCAGAAACCTGCATATTCATCTATTCTGGCCTTTCTAATGCTTTCTGTAAGTTGCAACACCTATATCAGAGGATTCTAAGTGAAATATACATACCTGAAGCTTAAAGGATAATTTCCACATATAAAAGAAAACATGGAATGTTTATCTTCCATGTGTAGGTTCTCTCCCTCAGGATAATTCCTCATAGCTCCACCCATTTACTTTCAAATATTATAATTTTACTTTAATAGCTAAATAGTATTCTTCTGGGTAAACATACTCCATATGTTATCCATCTGTCAGTTAATAGACATTTAGGCTGACACTTGCTTGACTTCCACTGGGAAAGGTAAAAGTTGTTCTTCACCCAAGAAAGGGATGTTGAGAGCCTTCCACTTAAAAAAATTTTCAAATTTTAACTAATGTTTCTCTAAAAGTTAGCAGTAACAAAAAGTTCTGTTTCTAAAGTATTATGTATGTCAAAGAGATTATTTCTAGGACTTGTCTGTTGGGAAAAATGTAAGTCCTGCACTGTCCTGATTGGTTCAGAATATGAGTGAGCCCTTCACAACAATGCACCTTTTTTTGATTCTCCAACCATGATTAGCAATAAACATCACTCATCATTTTCCATAAGATCACCCTGCTTTTCAACACCCTGCCCTCTTTATTACTTAATTATAATTTTAAAAATTCTCAGAAGAAGAGAGAGCTGTATCTAAGTTTTATGAATACATGCCTTGGGCTGAAAACAAAGCATTTCTATCTCTGTTTTAAGCATCCCTATACCAAGCCTGGAAGCTTCTAGCCGCCATACAATCTCATCTTCAATAAGCCTGGGCCTTGAAAGCTTAAGCTGCTTTCAAGTATCTTCTGTCTGCTTACAAGTGCCTAAAATATTTTCAGTCTCTGATACTTACTACAGAATAGGTTTACCCTTTCTAGTTCTTTCTGCATTTTGGCTGGCTTATTTAACTTGGCTGTTATGGATCAAAACTCCTCTCCAAATGGATTGATTCAAACTGGCTTCTCTTTTCTTCTCACTGAATAGTTCTGCTTAGAAAAACTGCCTCTGAACTCCACGAACTGAACTGTATTGTCTGCACTGACTGCACACTGAACTTACTGGACTGAGATGCACTAAACTCAACTCTTCTCTTCTCTTCTCTTCTCTTCTCTTCTCTTCTCTTCTCTTCTCTCTCTCTCTCTCTCTCTCTCTCTCTCTCTCTCTCTCTCTCTCTCTCTCTGTCTCTCTCTCTGTCTTTCTCTCTCTGTCTCTCTCTCTGTCTCTCTCTCTCTGTCTCTCTCTCTCTCTCTCTCTCTCTCTCTCTCTCTCTCTCTCTCTCTCTCTCTCTCTCTCTCTCTCTCTTCCCTGCTCTTAAGTAGCCTCTCTTTCCTATCTGTTCTAATGAGAGTTGGGAATATCCTATCTCAGACTCATTCTATAAAATCTTTATCTGATTCATCACTTTGTCTGCCACTCAATTAGATATCACGTTAAAACATAGCTGCTTCCTTCTACAAATTAACCTTTCCTTTGTTGTTAGGAATTAAAGGTGTGTGCTAAGAGAGTGTCTGTATTCCAGCCAGATCATATTGTAATTCAGGCTGTGTCTCCATACCAACCAGATCATATAAACCTAGAAGACCTTTGAATGCCATCCCTTGCCAGAGCAGCTACGTTGCTGGATTAGAATTTCTCTACGCTTTATAATAGTTTCTTTTAACTATGCTAGTAAAGTATTCAAAATAGTAAATCCATTCACAGTGTTCATTTATGATTCATTTTTCTAACAGATACTGCAGCTTGAACTCAGTATATTTGACAAGTTGAAGTTCACAATTTCATTATCCCAAGTTCCAGGGTCATCTTAGATTTTGATTTTAGCTACCTCTTTGCGAAGAATGTATACAGTAATAACCTTCTATATTTTATTGGCAGAAACACTTGAAAACTTCTTTCAGTATTTGTTATAATTTTAATATAAAATATCCTCCATGGGGTTACATGCTAACCATTTAGTCCAGAGTTCAAGGAGCTCTATTTGCAAATTCTGGGACCTCTAGGCAGATTTACCTGAAGAGAGTTGGCTACTCCATATCCCTCTGGTTGCTATCTTTGCTTCCTGTCCAGATTTGTGTAAATAAATAATCTTTCATTATATGATTCTGCCACCATACTGTTCTCTCCAAGAACATGAAACCAAGTGACACAGTGCAATGGGTTTAAATAAATGATCACTGTATTGAGCTGTTTCTGGTCTGTGTTTTGCTTACAGTGATAATACAGTTTTCTAATATCACATTTTCATGAAACACTATCAGCAATAAAGTAATGAAGAAGGCAAGAGTTAAAACTAAGTTTAAAATGTGCATGAAGTTTCCAGATTAATTACTATTTGGTAAAAAGCATACACTTTTTCATGTTTAATCTCATAATTACTCAGCAAACAATCATTTCTTAAAACAACATGCTGATGGTTCTACACCAAGAACTGATAAAATACATTAAGACATATATATGACTCAGAAGCTCTGTGATAGATCTTAACCTGAAAGCTTTCTTCCTTCAGTCTGGCTTGCATAGTGCCAGAAAGTACTATGTAACCTGCCAAGAGAAGGAAGCAATCAATAGCTCTATCTAGCTGTGATGTCTATGAACTATAGTAATGACTAATATGTCAAGATATCCTTAAGATATAATAGTCATGCTAATATCTTTGCAGTTAGAAACCGAGCTCAGGGCTACAGGGCTACGGATCTTAAAAGAGAACTCACTACCACCATTTACTAAAACTCCATATTCAAAAAATTAACCTTATTCCCACAAATGAACATAGTTCTCACCCTTCATCAAAGAAGCATTTCCTTAAAGAAAGCGGAGACTATTAAAACTACAACTGGTCACAATAAAGAAATTGACATCTTGTGAGGACATTATCCCCAACTGGTACATCTAGGACAAAACTCCCACACCTAAGACTCAAGGACCATTTACAGTCCAAGAACTATTAATCCCTTGTGAGATTTTTGTTTCCTGGAAATGACATGGATATAAGTGATATACCAATGATAACTCAAGAATATGTCTTTAAAAAGGGGAAAAAGAAAGAAAATGAAAAAAGACCTGAAAAACAACAATAATTGATATTGGTTAGCACCATCTAACATAGAGGGAAGAAATTTCATGAAGTCTGACCCCGGGACAAAGAAGGACTACTGAGAGAGGGAGAATTAGCCTCTTCCAGGCATCAGCCCACTAATTGGTTAGCCAATACAAAGTTGTATGATCTGAAATTATATAGATCCAAACCACTGTAAATAGACTCAGCAGATTGTATTCATATATGTTTCATTAATACATATACAATAATACTAATTCAAAATAAGGGCATCGGCTTGAGAGGAAGTCGGGGAATCATTGAAAGGTAGGAAGGAAGCAATAAAGGAGGGATTGAAGGAAGGAAAGAAAAGGAGGGACATGAAATCATTACATTTTAGTTTTCTAAACAGATATAAGTGTGATTTCCTATCCTCTGTGAGATTAAGATATGAAACAGGACATATTTATTATATTTAAGATGCAAGATGGCAATGCCAATCACACACAATAACTACACAGCAACTGAAGGACCAAACTGAGAGCTACAAAACCCCAGTGCTGATGTTTCCCAAGTAAGAGGGGACCACATGTTGTAGAACACAGATGAGTATAGCCTTCAGCCACCCAGATAATCCACAGAAAAAATCCCTGGGTTCCTACAGGCATGTGCACAGTCTCCAAAGTATAGCCATTCCCCTGCTTGCTTGCAGTACCTGTGCTCTATGTATCAGACTGTACTGTGGGCCACAAGCAAACAAAAAAAAACCAATAGTGTCTGAGTCTTCTAACACAGAGTAGACTCCACAGTGTGGAATACAAATGGATTTCACCTCAGTACACCCAGCCAATCCACAGAAAGTTTCTGGGTCCATGAAGGCTTGGGCACATTCTCCAAAGTCTAGCAACAAACTCGCCTGAATTTAGCACCTGCTCCCTGTTTCTCAGACTGAACTGTGGCCCATAAAACACCAGTACCTGAGACTCCCTGCCTAGAGGAGACACCATAGTGTGGAACATAGGTATATCTGACATAGGTCTGACCTCGGGTCACCTTGCTGATCCACTGAGGGTTCCCAAATCCCCACAGGTGAGGGTTCTAAACCAATAGCCACTCAGCTACATGATACTCTCAACTGCCAGTGAAGGACACTAGAAAATACCACACAATGATAGAGACAGCCAGATACCTAAAGGCTAGTGTAGAACCACAAACAACTAAGGCCAGTTATCCCAAACCAATCAACCCTGGACACTCTAACACAACTGAAACACAAGAAAATGACCTAAAAATCTTTCTTTATGAAGATGACAATGAAGGAAACTATTAATATATGTAAAGATACAAGAAGATATAGCCAAACAGATTAATACCCTTAGAGAGTCCATGACAGAAGACTATAGAGAGTGAATTAATATATCACTGGATGAAATTCAGGAAAATGAAAACAATCGGGTGAAAAAAATCAATAAAACAGTTTAAGATCTGAAGATGAAAATGGAATTAATAATAAAATCACAAACTGAGGAAATCCTGGGAAAAAAGAACATAGGGAAGAAAGCAGGAAATACAGAGGTAAGCATCTCAAACAGAATAAAAGAGATGGAGGGAAGAATCTCAGATGTAGAAGATATAATGGAAGAATTTGATGCAACCACCAAAGAAAATGTTAATTCTGAAAAATTCCTGACATAAAACATCCAAGAAATCAAGGAAAACATCAACTGATGAAACCTAAGAATAATAGGGATTGAGAAAAGTGACGATGCCCAGCTACAAGGCCCAGAAATATTTTCGACAAAACCAGAGAAGAAAATTTCCACAATCTAAAGAAAGAGGTCACTATAAACATACAAGATGCCTACAGAACACCAAGTAAAGTAGACCAAAAAGAAAGAAAAAAGAAAAAGGAAATCCTCCTACCATATAATAATCAAAATGCTAAATGTACAGAAAAAAAAACAATATTTAAAGCAGGAAAGGGAAAAAGGCCAAGTAACATAAATGGCGTGCCTATGAGAACCATGCCTGATTTTCAGCAGAAACCACAAAAGCAAGAAGGACCTGTCAAGATGTCTTGCAAACCTTGAGAGACCATCGGTGCTAGTCTAGACTACTATATCCAGGAAAATTTTCAACAAACATAAATACAGAAAACAAGATATTTAATGATAAAAACAGATTTAAAAAGTACCAATCAACAAATAAAGCCCTACAGAAGATACTAGAAGAAAAATTCAAACCCAAGGAGGCTAACTGCATACATGAAATAGGTAACGTCACTTTAGCAAAACAAAAATTAGACAAGCATACAAACATACTACAACAATCAATATCAAAATAAAAGGACATAACAGTCACTGGTCATAAATCTCTCTCAACAGCAAATCTCTCAACTCTCCAATTAAAAGGGACAGACTAATGGAATGGGTACACAAGAAGACCCAACATTTTGCTGCATACAACAAGCACACCTCAAACACCTCAAACACAAAGAAACACATTACCTGAGAGTAAAGACCGAGAAGGTCTTCCAAGCAAACAAACCCAACAAGCAAGCTGGATTAGTCATTCTAATACCTAATAAAGTAAGCTTTCAACCAAGATTAACCAAAAATGGTGAAGAAGGACACTTCATAGTCATCAAAGGAAAATTCAATCAAGATCACATCACAATTCTGGACATCTATTTTTATTAGAAACGTTGTAAAGCGAAAACCACCCATTGATCCCCACACATTAATAGTGGGAGACTTCAATACCACCCTCTTGTCAAACAGCAAGTCAATGAAACAGAGGCTAAACCAAGAAATAATGACACTAACAGATGTCAAGAATCAAATGGACCTATCTTTTCACCCAAACACAAAAGATTATAGCTTCTTCTCAGCACCTCACAGAACCTTTTCCAAAATTAATGATATAGTAGGTCACAAAGCAAGCCTCAGCAGACACAAGAAGATTGAAATAATACCTTGTATCCTATCAGACAACGATGGACTGAAACTGGCCCCCAGCAACAGAAATAACAAAAAGCCTACACACACATGGAAACTGAAGAACTTTCTATGCAAAGATAATTGGGCCAAGAAAGAAATAAAGAGAGAAATTATGGACTTCATAAAGTTCAATGAAAATGTAGGTACAACACATTGAAAACAGTACTAAAAAGAAAGTTCATAACACCAAGTAAACATAAACAGATTGGAAGCATCCCGTACAAGCAACTTAAGGGCATACCTGGAATCCCTAGAAAAAAAGAAGGAGACACACACAAGACAAGTAAATGGATGAAAATAAAAAAAATCAGGGCTGAAATCAATAAATAAAAAAAACAACAATTCAAAGAATCAATGAGGTTCCTAATCATCAGGGGAATGCAAATCAAAATAACTCTGAGATTCCATTTTACACCCATTAGAATGGCTAAGATAAAAAATTCAAGCGACACCACATGCTGGCGAGGATGTGGGGAGAGAGGAACATTCCTTCATTGCTGTTGGGAATGCAAACTAGTACAGCCACTTTGGAAATCTATCTGGTGCTATCTCAGAAAAATGGGAGTAGGACTTCCTCAAGACCCAGCTATTCCACTCCTTGGAATATACCCAGAAGATGCTCCAGCACACAACAAGAAAATTTGCTCAACCATGTTCATAGCAGCCTTATTCATAATAGCCAGTACATGGAAACAACCTAAGTGTCCATCAATAGAAGAATGGATAAAGAAACTGTGGTACATATACACTATGGGATACTATTCAGCTATTAAAAACAAGGAATTCCCGAAATTTGTGACTAAATGGATTGAGCTAGAAATGATCATAATGAGTGAGTTAACCCAGAAGCAGAAAGACTCAAATGGTATATACTCACTTATATCTGCATATTAGCCCAAGGGGCATGTCCCACGAAAGCCTTCACTTACCAGGAAACTGAGACAGAGGGGAGGACATTCTAGTGGGACTCTAGATGAGAGAAGCATGGGAGAATGGCAAAGTAGAAGGATCCAGAGGGTCCTAGAAGCCTACAAGTAGAACATTATGATAGGCAGATTTGGGCTCAGGGGTTCCGCTCAAACTAAGGCATCAGCCAAGGACAATACAGGCAGTAAACCTTAAACCCCTACCCAGATCTAGCCAATGGACAGAACACTCTCCACAGTAGAGTAGAGAGTGGGATATTACTTTCTCACATACTCTGGTGCCTCACCTTTGACCATGTCCCCTGGAGGGGGAGACCTGGTGGCACTCAGAGGAAGGACAGCAGGTTACCAAGAAGAGACTTGATACCCTATGAACATATACAGGGGGAGGTAATCCCCCTTAGGAACAGTCATAGGGGAGGGGAATAAGGGGAAAATGGGAGGGAGGGAAGAATTGGAGGATACAAGGGATGGGATAACCATTGAGATGTAACAAGAATAAATTAATAAAGCAGAAAAAAAGAAAAAAAGAATCAATGAAAGCAAGAGCTGATTCTTTGAAAAATATCAACAAGATAGAGAAACCCTTAGCCAGTCTAACTAAAAGACAGATACACAGTATCCAAATATACATAATCATCAATGAAAAGGGACACAACAGACACTGAGGAAATCTTAAAGAATCATTAGATCTTACATTAAAAGTCTACATGCCACAAAATTTGAAAATCTAAATGAAATGGACAATTTTCTTGGTAGATTCCACTTATTAAAGTTGAATCAAGATCAGGTAAACAAATTAAATACTCCTAAGACCCCCAGACCAAAAAAGCCCAGTGCCAGATGGTTTCAGTGAATAATTCTACCAGACTTTCAAAGAAGAAATAATATCAACAATATTCAACCTATACCACAAACTAGAAATGGAATAATCACTACCAAACTCATTCAATGAGCCCACAGTCACCTTGATACCACGCAAAGACTCAAAAAAATTTTCAGACCAGTTTCCATTATGAACATTGATGCTAAAATACTCGCAAACTGAATCCAAGAACACATCAAAAATATCATTCACCACTACCAAGTAGGCTTCATTCCAGGCATGCAGAGATAGTTCAATATATGGATATCCATCAATGTAATCCACTAAAAACAAACTGAAAGAAAAAAAATACTTGATTATCTCCTTAGTCACCAAAAATGTATTTGATAAAAGTCCAACAGCCATTCATGTTTAAACTCTTTGAAAGAATTTGGATCCTAGTCAAAATAGTTTACCACTCAGTTAAAACTGTGGGTCAGGACCCCATTTAGGGTGAAATAAGTCAATCTGATTATCATAGAAATTCGTACTGACAAAAGATTAATGATTGTGCAATAACAAAAATTACCTAAAAATCTAACATATAACAAATACTAGGTATTTCTGGCTTGCTTGTCCATGTTGCATAGCACAACTTCACTGCAGAATTGGTCTTGCCCATTGAACATGTGCACTTCGCACTATGCATGCTGTCATGCCACACATAGTCAGAAAATACGGACTGAAATACCTCGGCTCAGATTGGACTACAATGTGCCATGAACTGCTGTGTTTATATTGCACATACAAAGTTTTCTACTCTAAAAAAACACATAATGGTTTACTTGTGAAAAACAAGATATTTTATTCCTCACCATGTATCAAATTAGTTTATATTTGGTTTGTAATGTCAGAATGTTTGATTTTTTAATTGCTTCTCAAAGTTTCTAAATTGAGTTTCATTTTACAAATTGTTAGATAAATTTTACTTGTAGTACAGACTTTCTAGTAATTTCTGGAATGACCCTAAACATACTTCTGATACCTTGTAGTATGTACTTATACAAAGCAGCATTCTCCTAACTGATTTTCATAACATCAAGTTATTGCTGAATTCTGAACAACATTAAAGATATTGTACATTTTGCAATATTAAATATCCACTAAGGTTTAATCATTAGTGTAAAAATAAACAAGTACGTCTATCCCAGTATGCACACTTGCTTTGCCTTTAATAGATGGTAAGATTATATGTATTCCAAAGAAGTGTTTAAATAAAATTTCTCTATGGTGTAATTTCAATAAGTGTTTGAGTTATATACCTGTTTTTAAAATATATATACCTTTATATCCAGGATTACATAAAAGTTTTTCAGGATAAGAGAGTGAAGTAGGTTTAATAAACCCTGATCTAGTGTATATATCTAGTTAATATACCCTGAAAAGTAAGTAAGAATTTCATCACTGGACTGTGATTCCGTATTTCAATTTCAATTGGAATGTAGAATCTATCATAAAACTGAGTTGACTGAGAAATCAGTGGCTAAAGGAAAACCAAACGCTCTTTCCAGCTTCGTGATTAGACTCACATTCACTATTCTCAGATTTTCTTCAAGATTATGCCTCAGAAAAAAATGCTTTAGATCACCACTACAACAGAAACAACAGTAAGAAAAACAACAACAACAACAACCACCACTACTAAAATACATAGGAAAGAGAACCCCATTGTCTGGCCATAGCCCATCAGGTCTCATCAGGATAGCCTGCATCCCCTTCCTCTGTGTTCCCAGAAGGCAATCCTGCCAAGAGGAACTGACCAAATTGTGGGCTCCAGAGTGTATGTCAAAGGTTCAGCACCCCCCCCCATACACACACATACATATGTGGAAGGTCAGCTGTCCATCAGCTACATCTGAATAGAGGGTCTAGGTTCTCTGCATGCATTGTCCTTGGTTGGTGCATTAGTTTTGCAAGGCCCCTGTGTCCAGAGCTACCTGGGGGAGGGAAAGGGAAAATGGATTGTGATAGATGCTAGGACTCAGTGCTGGCCTCCTGGCAGAGGACTGGGAGTTGAAAGGGTTCTTTTGGCTTTGAGGAAATATTGAATGAGAGCAAAACAAAGCATCAGTCAGAAACTTTTTATGAATGGAGATTTACTGAATTTAAATGGAACATCAATGTACCGCTTATCTCCCTTTGCAGTCTACATAAAAGTTAAAAGTTTAAATTTGAAAAGTCATGCTGAAAATATCAGTTTTCTCCAAAGTGCAATTTTAAACAGTGAAGAAGTGTTTGCAAAAATAGTTCTTGCTGTATCATAACTGCAATGTTATGATTTGTGTCTCAGTGACATACTTTTGCTAAGGTTCGAGGACACAATAAAATAAATGCTTCATATATGTTCAATATATAAATATTTCTTTTTTTGAGTAAAGTTTTTATATATTGGGATCAGAATCATATAAATACATAGGGATTTATTTTTTAATTTTTAAATTTATTTACTATATGGGTGAATGAGAGAAAGGAGAAACACACACACACACACACACACACACACACACACACACACACACACAGGGGTGGGGAGAGAGGAGGGAATGGAGGAAGGGAGAGAGAGAATAAATTATCTCCTTGCACCATGGGTTTGGGGACTGCCCTTACATAACCATGCTTACACAGCCAGCACTTTTTACTTGGGCAGCTTCAATTTCCCCAGATCAGTCTTCTTAAATTTTACCATATACACATCATTATCATCGAGAAGTTTTTACACCATCCTTAGTATCTGCATGTACAAAATAGACAAACATTTAATAAATCAAACATTTAGTCAATAGTTTTCAAGGTTATTCAAGATGATTGAAAAACATTTTTTATGAACTTTTATGGTCTTCAAGTTGATATTTGAAATATATATCCATGTAAATGATATAGAATTATGATATTCTTTATCATATACTTATAAAGCTAAAAATACCCTCATAAAATATTTTGTATGATCTAGCCTAAAATTATCTCCTTAATAAATTTATGTGTGCTTAGATTACTTTTACTTATTTCAAGAATGATAAATAATTTAATAAAAAATAATTGAAAAATAAACTGACAGGACAGCAATTGAATTCTTTACTAAAATCTATTATGTATACTATCTCCATATCAATAGTCACAAATAATATAAAGTATCTGGTGTAGTTCTAACCAAGAAAGTGAAAGACATGTATGAGAAACACTTCAAGTCTCTGACAAAAGAACTTGAAAAAGATATCAGAAGATGGAAATAGCTCAGAGAATCAACATAGTAAAAATAACCATCTTAACAAAAGCAATCTATAGATTCAATACAACTCTCATAAAAATTCCTCCATAATTCTTTACAGACCTTGAAAGATCAATTCTCAACTTCATATGGTAAAAACAAGAACTGAGAATAGTTAAAATAATCCTGTACAATAAAATATCTTCCAGTGGAATTTCCATCCCAGATGTCAAACAGTACTATAGAGCAACAGTAATAAAAACAGTCTGAATAGGTTATAATAAATAAATATACCTTTAAAAGAAGAACGTCAAAACAGTTAATCCGGGACATGGTATCAAAGACCCAGAAATAAATCCCTATACCTATGGACACTTGTTTTTTGTCAAAGAAGCCAAACACATACAATGGAAAAAAAAGATAGCATCTTCAACAAATGGTGCTGGTCTAACTGAAGGTCTACATGTAGAAAAATGCAAATAGATCTATATTCATCACCCTGCACAAAAATAAAGTCCAAATGGATTAAAATCCTCAACATAAAACCAGACAAACTAAATACATTTGAAGAAAAACTGGAGGAAGACCCTTGAACTCATTGACACAGGAGACAACTTCCTGAATAAGACACCAACAACTCAAGCTCTAAGATCAACAACTGGTAATTGGACCTCATGAAACTGAAAACTTCTGTAATGCCAAAGACAGTGTCAACAAAACAAAATGACAGCCTACAGACTGAGAAAATATTTACGAACCCTACATCTGACAAAGGGCTAATATCCAAAATATCTAAGCAACTCAAAAAATTAAATACCACCAAACCAAATAACACAATTTAAAATTGAGGTACAGAGCTAAACAGAGAAACTTCGACAGAGGAGTAATGAATGGCCAAGAAACACTTAAAGAAATGCTCAGCATCTCTAGTTATCAGTGAAATGCAAATCAAAATGAGTCTGAGAGTCCATTTTTTCTTATTCTTTTTTTATTAATTTATTCTTGTTACATCTCAATGGTTATCCCATCCCTTTCATCCTCCCATTTCTCCCTCCCTCCCATTTTCCCCCTATTCCCCTCCCCTATGACTGTTCCTGAGGGGGATTACCTAACCCTGAGAATCCATTTTACATCTATCAGAATGACTGAAATAAAAAGCTCAAGTGATAACACAATAATGTGGAGAAAGGGAAACATTCTTTCATTGCTGGTGGGAGTGCAAACTTCTACAACAATTTAGGAATAAATCTGGTGCTTTCTCAGAAAATTGGGATTAGAACTACCTACAGACACTGTTATACCACTCTTGGGCATATACCTGAAAGATGCTCCACCATACAACAAGGACATTTGTTCAACTATGTTCATAGCTGTCTTATCTGTAATAGCCAGAATCTGGAAACAATCTAGATGTCCCTCAACTAAAGAATAAATAAAGAAACTCTGCTACATTTACACAAAGTGCTACTGTTCAGCTATCAAAAACAAGGGATTCTTTAAAATTTTCAGGCAAATGGATGAAATTAGAAACAATTATACTGAGTTGAGGTAACCCAGACCCAGAAAGATACGCATGTTAAGTGTTCACGTATAAGTGGATATTAGCCCAACATGGATGTCCTCTGAGAGACTCCTCCCAGTGGGGAACTGGGACAGATGCTGGGACTTGCAGCCGGACTATGGGACAAGAGCTTCAAATTGTATGCAATTGGGGGATGCAGGCTCAGGGAGGGAGCAGGAGCCCCACATGGAGTTCACTGGGGCCTACGGATCTGGACAAAGGGGGACCTGTATGGATTGGTGCACCAACCAAGGACAGTGCATGCAGAGAAGCAAGACCCTCAACTCAGATATAAACGATGGACTTCCAATTCTCCATGGGGAGGGGGAAACTGCTGCTGAAACTGTAACATGCTCTCTGGCACCCATGATTCGATCCTTGCCCCTAGACAAGAAGGCCTAGGAGGCAGATAGAGGATGGTGATGCAGGCTACCCTGATGAGTCCTAAGAGACCATTGCCAGACAATTGGAGCAGGAGAAAGGACCGACCCCCCCAGGAGGTCTGGGAGAGAGCAATCGGAAGGAGAGAGGGTGGGATAGGAAGAAAGGAATGTCAGTTGGCCTGTAGTCTGAATAGGTTATAATAAATAAATATACCTTTAAAAGAAGAACGTCAAGATGAAACAGACCTAGATGAAAGAGAAAGTACTAACTCAAGTCAGTCTTTACTTACATGAATTCGAAGTGCAGAATAAGCACAGGTAACTTATATCACTATTCGGAACACATGGGAATAACTCTGAGACTGGCTGAGACTGAATGACTATACATAGACAGTGCTTCTTGTTGGTCACAGAATCCCTGTGACTTATTTTTAGATGCAGTTCTTCACATGGTGTGAATGAAGGTTTACAGAAGTCTTTCTTCTGCTCGTACGAAGAGTAGTGAATTAACCTTAACTGTTCTGTGCATCCTGTACGCCTCATACTTTTATAATGTTATGATTGTATAATGTTTGTTTAAAAAAATTGTATGTTTTCAGAACAAAAGAACAAGATACTGAAGCTGGATAGGACCTGACAGAATCCACTCCTCACAGCATGTTAGATGCTGACAACCTGCCTCCTTCATGTCTCTGCCCCAAATGCTTGGGTTCCTGTTCCTCATCAGAACAGGACCGCCCTCAGGACAGCTTCAAAGAAGGATTCTGATCCAAATTGGTCCACTACTTCAGGCTATTCCACACAGGACTTCTATTAAGACTGGAATTTCTCAACATTTAGAAACTGGACCACAAGTGCTCTTTCTAGCTTGCTTAACCATTTTCCCCAATTGTATTTGTGTCCCTACAAAGGTATTATTGGTCCCATATGACCCACAAGAAGCTTTAAACAGAGAATGATGGCACATTTCCCTTAAGGTGGGTTGGACAGGGTGTTTGGTTGCTTTGGGGGGAATATGGATGTTTATTTTCACTGGGAGTCAGTTATAAACCATTATTGATCTTCTTCAGTGAGAAAAGGAGGATTCCTTCATCTTTCTTTCTTAAGTATGGAGATAGTGGTTTAAAGGAAAGAGGGAATATAAAAATTATAGGGATGACAAGACAAAAATTAGTTTATTGAACCTACTCCTCAACTTAAGGCCTTAACTTTTACCCACAAAAAGGTTCTTAGCAACTCATAGGTATAGAATTTTGTATAATAACACAAAATAAGTTCAATTTTGATACATTAGTATACAATTCAAATTCACAATTATTCCTCACATACATTATATATATATATTGCTATTCTAATAGGAGATAGTATACCAATACAACTAAATTATAATACAAGGTTTACTTCCAATACTTTGAAGGTGCTATTGCAAGCTGTTTGGGATAATTAAGTAATAGTAGTTAATTATTAGTTAATCAACATGTCAATTAGTAGTCTATTTTCATCACAATAATATACACCTAGGTTTAACAGATAGTTAGGATTCTATAGATAGGGAAGGTAAAAATAGTTAGATAAGGTCTTCAAAAACCTCAGAGATCTACAGAATATGGCATTTAAAGATGTTTTTATGATTTTTAAGTATCATTTGGCAATAAGACAGATTAACTCCTGGAAATACCCAGCCTTTCTCAGAGAAGATGATGAGCATCAAAAAAACCATCTTATGGAGATGGCTTAAAAATATGGCAAAAACGCCACTGGGAAAAATGTCCTCATTTCTACCATGGCCAGAATTCTAGTTAAAACTGGGCAACCTTGAATATAGGCAGAGTTGATGATCAAACTCTGCCAAGACAGAGTAAGCAAGTCCTTGATAGTTCCTGCCTCATGAATATGTCTGCCAGATGAATGAGCCAGAAAGTTGAAGATGATACTCCAACATTACAGAGAGTTTTCATTGACTGTTCGGCAGCAAAGTGCCTTTGTTATTTTCTCATTTTGGAATCTGCTAACTTGCACTTCCTGTTTACACAGGTAATTAATTTTATTCTTTCTCAAGTCTCTGATATGGCTGAAGACCAGGTTGTTTAGTATTACAATTAAGCTTAGTTGTTAAGATGTTTTTAGGTCTAGATAGATGTTTTCAGGTTGACCAAGATACGATAGATATTGACTTACATTCAAAGTTGAAGACTCACCAAGATAGGAAAGAAGTTTTCTCCAAGGTTGCAAAATACAAATAGGCAAAGCACCATGAATGTAACATTTATATAATTCCCAATTGTTTTGTGGTCCTTCTTGATGTATGTAATTTTTTACATATGTTAATAATATAAATATGGATGTAAAAGTAAAAATTAAAATTAAAATTTAAAATATCAAAAACTTAAGCAAAAAAAATCAAAATTAAATAATATCACACACTTGTAGGTATCTAGGACCCTCTGGATCCTTCTATTTCTCCATTCTCCCATACTTCTCTCACCTAGAGTCCCAATAGGATGTCTGTCTCTCTGTCCCACTTTCCTGTTAAGTGAAGACTTTCATGGGACATATACCTTGGGATAGTGTCCAAATATAAGTGAGTATATACCATTTGACTCTTTCTGCTTCTACAAGAAGAATATTATGATGGGCAGATCTGAGCCCAGGAGTCCTGCTCAAATATGACACCAGCCAAGGACAATACATGCAATAAATTTCGAACCCCTACACAGATCTACCCAATGGACAGGACATTCTCCACAACTGAGTGGAAAGTGGGTCTGACTTTCACACGAACTCTGGTGCCCCATATTTGACCACATCTCCTGGATGGGGAGGCCTGATGCTACTTAGAGGAAGGATAGCAGGCTACCAAGAAGAGACTTGATACCCTATGAGCATATACAGGGGGAGGAGGTTCCCCTCAGTCACAGTCATAGGAGAAGGGAGTAAGGGGAAAATGGGAGGGAGGGAGGAATGGGAGGATACAATGGATGGGATAACAATTTAGATCTAATATGAATAAATTAATAAAATATATAAAATAAAATAAAATAATATCATATATTAAAAAGCAAACCCTAAAAGATAACTACAAAACTACTCTATGAAAACATTAAAAAGTATATATTATGCACAGCAGCCCAAAGTAGCTTCTCTAAAATAGACCATGTTCTGAGGCACAAAATAAAACTAAGCAAATTCTGAACAATTTAAATATCTCTATGTATTCTATCAGACCATAATGCAATACAATTTAAAATTTACACCACACAAATCTCTAATAAGGACACAAATTCATGGAGATTAAACAATGCATTAATAAAAGATAAATGACTCAATAAAATAATTAAGAAAGAGAGAAAGAAAATTCCTACAACTAATTAAAATGAAAACACAGCAAAATATCCAAGACACTTTGAAAGTAGTCCAATGAGGCAAAATTATAGTTTCGTTTACCTATATTGAAAAAAAAAGTCATCTGATTGTCAGATGTATGACTTTAATCCCAGCACTCAGGAGGCAGAGAAAGACAAATCTATGTGAGTTCAAGGCTAGCCTGGTCTGTACAGTCAAAGCTACACAGAGTGAACCTATTTCAAAAGAATTAATATACCAAAGAAAACAAAAACAAAACCCCTCCAAAAATCAGAAACAGCACAAAAATAAGTAACTCAAAAATTAAAAAGAAAAAAAAACACACTAAAACCCAATAGACAGCAAGAAATAATAAATAATAGTTGAAATTAATGAAATAAAAAAAATACAGAGAAATGCCCTTCTACAATTTTTTTCAAGAAGATAAAATAAACAACCCCTTAACCCAACAAATCAAAAGAGAGGACCCAAAATTACAAAAGAAAAGGGAAAATTATGACACCAAGAGAATTAAGAGTATTATAAAGGAATACTTTAAAAATCTACATGCACTGAACAAGGTACACTCAAGAGGCAGCAGTGTTGAAATTGAGGTCAGCCTGATCTACCTAAAGTTGCAGGACAGCCAAAGGTATTAAGAAAGACCTCATTCAAATAACTCCTCCCATCAAAATTCAAAAACCAAAAGCTGCATCTATTAAATTGTAAAATCTAAATGAAATGAATGAATTTCTAGATATGCTCAAAACCAACTAAATTAATCCAAGAGAGTTCAAAAACCTAAAATAGAGCAATAACAAATAAGGAGCTAGAAACAGTAATAAAATGTTTCGTGTGTGTGTGTGTGTGTGTGTGTGTGTGTGTGTGTGTGTGTGTATGTGTGTGTACTAATCATAGATTTACCAGACTTTCAAATATCTACAGCCATTCCTTTTAAGATATTTTTTAAAATAAGAAGCAGAAAGATCAATCCTAAACTCCTATGTATCCAATATTACTCTTAACTTCCAAATGCAGTAATAAAAAATAGGCTATTAATAGAATATCTATTTAAAAAATCTCAATAAAATGCATGCACACTGAATACAGGCTACAGCCATGCATCAGAAAGATTAGCCACCATGAACAAGTTGGTTATATCCTAGGGATGGCCCAGTGTCTGCATGTCAGTAAATATAATAAGTCAAATAATTGTACTTAAATACAAAATGACATGCTCATCTCAATAAATACAAAGGAAAAAATATTTGAGAAAAATTCAGCAGGATTTCATGATAAAAATCCAAGCCCAAGTAGGACTGGAGTGAACATACTTTAACATAATAAAACTGATATGTAACAAACCCACAATCAACATCATTGTAAATGGAGAGTACTTTAAAATAATTCCAGTAAAATATGGAATTAAACAAGGCTGTGCACTATTCTCACTCATTTTCAGTACTGTATTCAAATCATTAGCTGGAACAAAAAAAAAAAGTAAGAGTAGGAAATTAAAGGGGTACAAGTAGTAATAAAAGAAGCCAAATTAACACCCCACTTTCACTCAAGGATAGGACTTTGATTTCAAAACTAAGCCGGGAAATAACCTCATTAACCAATGTCATGAATCAAATGGATCTAACAGATATCTACAGAACTTTCCACCCAAACGCAAAGGAGTATACCTTTTTCTCAGCACTCCATGGAACGTTCTCTAAAATTGATCACATAGTTGGTCACGAAGCAAACCTCAACAGATACAAGAAGATTGAAATAATACCTTGTATCTTATCAGATCACCATGGTCTAAGGCTGGACTTCAACAACAATAGAAATAACAAAAAGCATACCAACACGTGGAAACTAAACAACTTTCTACTTAATGACACATGGGTCACGGAAGAAATAAGGGAAGAAATAAAAGACTTCCTGAAATTCAATGAAAATGATGGAACAACATACCCAAATTTGTGGGACACATTGAAAGCAGTGCTAAGAGGAAAATTCATAGCACTAAGTGCCTTTAAAAAGAAAATGGAATCATCCCACATAAACAACCTAACAACACATCTGGAAGCCCTAGAAAAAAAAAGAAGCAGAAACACCCAAGAGGAGTAGACACCTGGAAATAATCAAACTCAGGGCTGAAATCAATAAATTAGAAACAAAGAGAACAATCCAAAGAATCAACAAAACCAAGAGCTGGTTCTTTGAGAAAATTAACAAGATAGACAAACCGTTAGCCAATCTAACTAAAAGACAAAGAAACGCTATCCAAATTAACAAAATCAGAAATGAAAAGGGAGACATAACAACAGACACTGAAGAAATACAAAGAATCGTAAGGACCTATTTCAAAGACATTTATGCCACAAAATTTGAAAATTTAAGGGAAATGGACAAATTTCTCGACCGATTCCATTTACCAAAATTGAACCAAGACCAGATAAAAAAATTAAATAGCCCTATTTCGCCTATAGAAATAGAAGCAACCATTGATAGTCTTCCAACCAAAAAAAGCCCAGGGCCAGATGGTTTCAGCGCAGAATTCTACCAGTCCTTCAAAGAGGAGCTAATACCGATACTATTCAAGCTATTCCGAAAGATAGAAATGGACGGAATATTACCAAACTCCTTCTATGAGGCCACAGTCACATTGATACCTAAACCCCACAAAGACCCAACAAAAAAAGAGAATTTCAGACCAATTTCTCTTATGAACATTGATGCAAAAATACTCAACAAAATACTAGCAAAGCGAATACAACAGCATATCAAAGACATCATTCACCATGACCAGGTAGGCTTCATTCCAGGAATGCAGGGATGGTTTAACATACGGAAATCCATCAATGTAATCCACCATATAAACAAACTGAAAGAGAAAAACCATATGATCATCTCTTTAGATGTAGAAAAAGCATTTGACAAAATCCAACACCCATTTATGTTTAAAGTTCTGGAGAGATCGGGAATACAAGGCACTTTTCTAAACACAATAAAGGCTATATACAGCAAACCAATAGCCAACATTAAATTAAATGGAGAGATACTCAAGGAAATCCCTCTAAAATCAGGGACCAGACAAGGCTGCCCACTTTCCCCATATCTCTTTAATATAGTTCTTGAAGTTCTAGCCAGAGCAATAAGACATCAAAAGGAGATCAAGGGGATCCAAATGGGAAAGGAAGAAGTCAAAGTATCCCTATTTGCAGATGATATGATAGTGTATATAAGTGACCCCCAAAATTCCACCAGAGAACTCCTACAGCTGATAAACACCTTCAGCAAATTGGCAGGATACAAAATAAACTCAAAAAAGTCAGTAGCTTTCCTATATACAAATGACAAACAGGCAGAGGAAGAAATTAGAAAAATTACTCCCTTCACGATAGCCACAAGCAATATAAAATATCTAGGAATAACCCTAACCAAGCAAGTGAAGGATTTATTTGAAAAAAACTTTAAACCTCTGAAGAAAGAGATTGAAAATGACATCAGAAGATGGCGGGATCTACCTTGTTCGTGGATTGGAAGAATCAACATAGTAAAAATGGCCATCTTACCAAAAGCAATCTACAGATTCAATGCAATCCCTATCAGAATACCTACTAAATATTTTGAAGATATTGAAAGAACAATTCTCAACTTCATATGGAGAAACAAAAAGCCCAGAATAGCAAAATCAATCCTATACAATAAAAGATCCGCTGGAGGAATCTCCATACCTGATCTCAAGTTGTACTATAGAGCAACAGTAATTAAAACAGCATGGTACTGGCACAGCAATAGGCTAGTGGATCAATGGAATCGAACTGAAGACCCAGAGATGAATCCACACACATTTGCTCACCTGATTTTCGACAAAGAAGCCAAATCCATTCAATGGAAAAACGACAGCATCTTCAACAAATGGTGCTGGTCTAACTGGATGTCTACATGTAGAAAAATGAAATTAGACCCATATTTGTCACCATGCACAAAACTCAAGTCCAAGTGGATTAAAGACCTCAACCTAAAACCACAGACATTAACCCAATTAGAGGAAAAAGTGGGGAAGAGTCTGGAACTCATAGGCACAGGAGACAACTTCCTGAACAGAACACCAACAGCCCAGGCCTTAACATCAACAATTAATAAATGGGACCTCATGAGGCTGAGAAGCTTCTGTAAGGCAGGTGACACTGTCAAGAGAACAAAGCGACAGCCTACAGACTGGGAAAAGATCTTCACCGACTCTTCATCTGACAAAGGTCTAATATCCAAAATATATAAAGAACTTAAGAAATTAAACACCACCAAACCAAATAACCCAATAGAGAGATGGGGCGCAGAGCTAAACAGAGAATTCTCAACAGAGGAATATCAAATGGCTGAGAAACACTTAAAGAAATGCTCGACCTCCTTAGTCATCAGAGAAATGCAAATCAAAACGACACTGAGATTCCATCTTACACCCATCAGAATGGCTAAGATCAATAACTCAACTGACACCTCATGCTGGCGAGGGTGTGGAGAAAGAGGAACACTCCTGCATTGCTGGTGGGAATGCAAACTAGTACAACCACTTTGGAAAGCTATCTGGTGCTTTCTCAGAAAAATGGGAATAGGGCTTCCTCAAGACCCAGCTATTCCACTCCTTGGAATATACCCAGAGGATGTACTACTACACAACAGGGACATATGCTCAACCATGTTCATAGCTGCCTTATTCATAATAGCCAGAACTTGGAAACAACCTACGTGTCCCTCTATAGAAGAATGGATAAAGAAACTGTGGTACATTTACACTATGGAATACTACTCAGCTATTAAAAACAAGGAATTTCCAAAATTTGTGGACAAATGGATTAAACTAGAAATTGTCATAATGAGTGAGTTCACACAGAAGCAAAAAGAGCTAAATGGTATATACTCACTTATATCGAGACACTAGTCCAAGGTGTACGTCCCCATGAAAAACTGTACCTACCAGAATAGTGGGTAAGAGGGGAGGACATCCTATTGAAACTTTAGGTGTGAGAAGCCTGGGAGAAAGAGGAAATGGAAGGATCCAGTGGGTCCTGGAAAACTACAGACGAGTCTGGGCCCTGGGGCCCTCCGCAAACTGTGGCAACAGCCAAGGAAAAAATAGGCAGTAAAAACCTTGAACCCCTACCCGGACTAGCCGATGGACATTCTCCACTGTTGAGTGGAGAAGGAGATCTAACTTTCACACAAACTCTGGTGCCCCATATTTGAACATGTCCCTTGGACGGAGATGCCTGGTGGCACTCAGAGGAAAGATAAGAGGTCACCAAGGAGAGACTTGATACCGTATGAGCATATTCAGGGGGAGGAGGTCCCCCTCAGACACAGACTTAGGGGAGGGGAGGGGAGTAGGGGGGAAGTGGGAGGAAGGGAGGAATGGGAGGATACATGGGATGGGCTAACAACTGAGATGTAATATGTATAAATTAATAAAAATGTATTAAAAAAATAAAAAAAATATGAAGGTCAAAAAAAAATTAAGCAATAAAATGGCAAAAAAAAGTAAAAAAAAAAAGAAGCCAAATTAATCTTTTTAGTAATTTTTTATATTTATTTTGGCATGTAAATTTATATTACTATAGATATAGACAATAAACTACATATAGCAAGAATCACGAAAGTATCAGAAATTATATAGATGTTACATTCATAGTGTTTTGGCTATTTGTATTTGGCAACCTTGAAAAAAACGTCTTTTCCTATCTTGGTGAGTCTAATGTTGTGAATGTAAATCAATATCTATCATATCTCATCTTTATAAACTTAAAACATCTAAAAACATCTTAACCCCTAAAGAACTATGCTTATTTCTTAGATGAAACTATCTGGTCTTCAACCCCACTAGAGACTTGAGATGGAATAAAACTTAATTACCTGAATAAACCAGAAGTGTAGGCTATCAGTTTCCAAAATGAAAAAATGACAGAGACAATTTACTGCCTCAACAGTCACCTAAAACTCTCTATAAAGGTGGATCATCATGTTCAGCCTTTGAGCCCAGTATATCTGATAGACATATTTGTGAGGGAAGAACTATTGAGGACTTGCTTATCCTATCTTGTCAGAGTCTGACTGTTGACTCTACCTTCATCCAAGCTTGGTCATTTTTAGGCAGAATTCTCTCTGTGGCAGAAATGAGGACATTTTGCCCAGTGTCTGGTTTGCCACATTTGAAGCCATCTCCATAAGTAGGCTCTTTAATGCTCATCATCTTCTTTGAGGTAGGCTGAGTGTTGCCAGGAGTTAACTTGTCTTGTCAAATAATCTTTAAAATGATTTTTAAAAAAAAAAACATCTTTAAATGCCATATTCTGTGGGTCCCTGAGGTTTTTGAAGACCTTATATAACTATTTTATCTTTTCTGTCTATAGAATCATATCTATCTATTACACGTCAGATGTATATTCTTGTGATAAAAATAGACTAGTAATTTACATGAACATTATTTTATAAACTAACAATTTGCTTGTATTACTTAATTATTCAAAACAACTTGCAATACTGCTTTCAAGGTATTAGAAGTAAAACTTGTATTGTAATTGAGTTGTATGGGTACAATACATTATATTAGAATATATACATATATATATATATATAATGTGTGTGAAGAATAATCTTAAATTTGAATTAATTTTTTAATTTTAATTTTATTAATTTATTCAGATTACAACTCAATTGTTGTCCCCTCACTTGTGTCCTACCATTCCTCTCTCTCTCTCACATTCACCCTATTCCCCTTGCCTAGGTCTAAGACTGAGAAGGACCTTTTCCCCCACTATATGGTTATACACTATCAAGTCTCATCTTGGTAGTCTGCTTATTCTTTCTTTGAGTGCCACCAGGCCTCCCCACCAAGGGGAGGTGGTCAAATATGAAGCACTAGAGTTCTTAAATTTCAATTCTATACCAATGTATCAAAATTAAACTTATTTTGCATCAGTATAGAGAATTCTATACCAATGAATTAAAACTAACCTTACCTTATTTGTGAATAATAATTAAGGCCTTAAGTTGAGGAGTAGATTCAATATCTACTTTTTGTTCTATCATTCCTGTATATCTCTATTTCCCTCATTCCTTTTTTTTTTCAAATCCTATCTCCATTCCTACAAAAGATAAAAGAAAGGAGAGACAACCCTGAGTCCAACCTTATTTTCTATCTATATAAGATGAATAATAACTTATAACCAACTCTCAATGAAAATAAGCATTTGTATCCCAAGAGAGAAAAAAAACCTACCCAACCCCTCTTAGGGGGAAAAAGGTGTCGTTCTCTTAAGATTTTTTCCAGTTAATTTGGGGCAAATAATACCTTTTTAGAGGTCCAAATAAAATTGAGGGAAATGGTTATATAAGCCAGGAATAGCATTTGCGGTCCAGTTTCTAAATGTTGAGAAATTCCAGGCTTAATAAGAGTTCTGTGTGGTACAGTCTGAAATGCTGGTCCAATTGGGAGCTGTCCTGTTGTGATGAGTAACAGCAAGTGAAGTGCATGGGGCTGGCACATGAAGAATGTAGGATGTCAGCGTCCAGCATGCTGAGAGGAATTGATCCCGTCAGGTCGGATTCACTGTCAGTGTCTGATTCTTCTGTTCTGAAAACACATAATTTCTCACAAGCATTATACATCTATAACATTGTAAAAGTATGAGGTGTGCAGGATGCACAGAACAGGTAAGGCTGGTTCTTTGCTCTTTGTATGAGCAGAATTAAGACACCTGCAAATCTTCATTATTGCCATATGAATAATGGCATCTAATAATAAGTCTCAGGGATTCTGTGACCTACAATATGCCTCGTCTATGCATAGATATTCATGTCTCTGCCAGTCTCAGAACTATTCCCATGTAGTAGGATTAGCAATATATGTTAGCTGCTTGTTCTGCAGTTTGAATTCTTTACATCCAGATTGTAGTTCCCTCCCTTCATGCCCTCCCCCACCCTCCCTTAGACCTCAGAAAGGGGAGCCTTCCTCAGCCTATCAAGTCTCATCTGTACTACCTGTATCCTCTTTCTTTGTGTCCGGGGAAGGCCACCATGCCAGGAGAAAGTGACCAACGTCGGGGGCCAGAGTCCATGTCAGAAGTAGTCCTTGAACCAGTAAGCAGTGTTTCTCTATGGCCTCTACTTCACTTCCTGCCTGTAGATTCTGTGGGAACTAGGATGCAGGAGGGGGTGATGATGGAGAGGGAGCCACCAAGTGGAGAAGCAGACTTGGGAGACCAGCATCGAGTGCAGATCTACTTTTATTGCACAGTAGCAGGCATTTTTATACAGCTTTTGGACCAACGGGAAATTGACATGAGCTATGGGGTAGCTAACCATCCCACTGTCACTATGGGGAGGGGCCAGGCCTGCCAGCACCTGAGCGAACTTCCAGGCCCATTCTGAGGCCCTCCCAGTTTTCTGGGATCCTCCTCTTGTGCCACACAGTATGCTGGTGGATGTAGGCACTCGTGCTATTGAGTGGTATGGAAGCCTTCCTCACTGTACACTGGGACATATCCTGGGGCTGCAGTACCCTCAAGGTTGCTGCCTTGAGTTCCTGTCTTGGCTTCCTTCAATGATGGATTATAAATAGTGAGATGAAATAAACTCTTACCTCCTAAAAAAGAGTAGTTCCTACTCCCCATATTGTGGGACCCACAAGGGGATGTGCAACCTATCTACACCTGGGCAGTGGGTCTAGGTCCACATCATACCTGGACATTGGTTGGCACATCGGTCTCTGTATTATAGTGTTTTTATCCTTTATTAAGTGGCTAATATCTGCTTATGAATGAGTATATACCATGTTTCTCTTTCTGGGTCTGGGATACACCACTTAGGCCAAATTATTCTTATTTGCAGATGATGTGATACTGCACATAAGACATCTCAAAATTCTAACAAATAATTTCAAGAAATAATCAGGAGTATTGACCTAAGCCTAAGTGAACATCACAAAAGATAAGGTGGAATTCTTTAAAACCTAAAGGGCCAGAATGTGTACTGTGGGACACGTTAGGTAAGCTACATCCAGAAAGTCTCAACAATGTAGCTTCCACAGTAAGGCTTGAATAAGGATGACACAATAGATGTGCTTTCAAGAAAGGGGACAGTCTCACAGGGCCCCAACTCTGGACATAAGACTTCAGTCAACAATGAATGATGGTTGGCAAAAAATATCTTCTCCAGGGACTATTCCTCCTATTGGTCATACAATACAAAGTGCTCAGTGCTGAAACCATATACATACAAGTAATATTATATGGATTGAACAGCTTGCACTGCATTTTATATATAGGAAAAATATTCTCTATAATAACTAAAAAAGAAGAGTGTATGAATTTGATAGAGAGCAGAAAGGGTATATGAGAGAAGTGGGAGAAAGGAAAGGAAAGAAAATAATGGAATTATATTTTTAATTTTTGAAAAATAAAAACTATACTTAAAAATTAACTTTATTAGTTATTAAATGTCTGCATATAATTAAAGACTATAAATGTTAACATTTATAATAATTTAGGAATTGTATTTATAGAAACTTTAAACTGACGGTAAAAATCGATAAGAAATCCATTTAAGATGTGTATGGTGAGATAAGCTACTTTTGAATGTGTTTTTAGAAAACAGAGGAGTAATGTTTGTGAAAGTAATCTGTCTCTATATCTAGGGTCACTGAATTAAGAGAAAAGCAAGTATGCCAGTCTGTTAATAAATAGTATTTTAGTTCCAATGTCCACCATGAGTGTTTAGTGTCTTCATCAATATATTTGGCTTATTATTTATCATGACAATAGAAGTAGAATTTCCATATAATCTGCAAAATTCTATTCTTAGCACATACTAGAAATACTTTCATTATCCAAATAAGTTCTGGGTTTCCTTTTCTGAGCTTTGACTGTAAGAGCTGTCTAATTCATCTTGCTTTGCTTTCTGCCTGTTAGAAATCTCAGAGCTAAGTTTAGCTCCTAACTCTTCCGTAAAATAACTTTGCTACTCTCTTCGTGACTTCACAATTTCCAGTTTTTTAATTTATTGTCCTTTTGTATATCTCTAATTTTAATTTCATTTAAATCTTTTTTATAACTGAAATTCCTTTCAAAGTAAAAATGCACAATTAGGAGTTAAATGGTCTCTGACCAAACCACAGCTTTATTCGTTTGTAGACTCTAACCAGTGGCAAATGTAAGATTTTTGTGCATTCCAGTCATCTGATGAAATGCAATGTGAAGAATGTCTAGCTCAAAGAGGATTACCTATGAAAACCTCATGATTACAAAGCGCTGATGTTAAGGATGTCATCTACAAACATCAGAAACCGTGTGGACTCTGACTAGACATAACTCATCATCATGAACCAAGTCTAGTCTTCTACTCTGAAACTTCCAGGCTGTGAAAAAGGAACAAACTGTCCAGTTCTGAAAACGTCAGTTAAAATGGAATATTCCAATGTAATAGTATATCTACTTCAATTAGTAAGAGTTAGTCAATCAAATCATTTTTATGTTATGTAGCTTTATAAAAATATCATAACAGAACAGTTTATTTATATAATTAATTCATGCTAAGAATATACTAAGTAGTGAAAAGAAGTCTATGACTAACCATCAACCATTAATATTTTATGCCTCTTGTATTAGTTACATTTTTATTACTGTGACAAAACACAATGTCAAGACAATTAATAAAAAAAAGCATTTAGCTGAGCTTATAGCTTCAATGGTTTATAGTACATATTGGTGGGTCAAAGGCATGACAGGCAGAAATATCCAAGAGCACACATGTGGATCAACAAGCAGGAGGTAGCGAGGACTCTGGAATGCCATCAGTCTTTTGAAATCTTGAAGCCCACCTCAGGTGCTCACCTCCTCCAACAAGGCCATACCTCCTAATCTTTCCTAAACATTTCCACAAACAGGGGATGAAAAACTCACATATATTCATCTATGGGGAGGGCAGTCTCATTAAAACTGTAACATGCATGTAAGTTGTTTTCTCCTAGTAAGGCTACAAAAGAGGGCCAAGAAGCTTAGATAACACCATCCTTTCCTGTGCCATTTGCTCAGCAGGTTAAAGTAGCTATGGGTAAGCTCACTGCTGGACCTAACATATATAACGTCAAAGGTAGGCTTCAAAGAAAGCTGGGGATGGAGTCTTGGGTCTCAGATTGTTAGCTACAACCGAAAGGCTGAAAACAACAATGTGAGAAAATTTCTCAACGTAATAACCTCCTCCATGTACCATTGTCCAAATTCGAACAGAACAGAACCATGCAGAGTACCACAAATCCTGAAAATATGTATTCAGAACAACTAGAAAGTTAAAATAATGCAAATAATGGAATTCTGCACAATACTGAATGCTTTAACTCTCTATTCTTCCTAAGAGGAGTTGCATCATCTTCTGCCCTCTGTAAGATGATGGATACACCACAAAATCTGCCTAGTAGGATTAAGATACAGAGAATGTAGAAACTGTCTCCTTTTCCACCAAATGGCTGGTTAGAAACTAGTTCACTCCTAGTCATTTGGGTAAAGAAAGAACTGCAAAGAAGAACAGTAGGAACAGCATGTGACACATGCTTGTCACTAACACTGAAGAGGACAAAGCAAGAAATTTCACACTGACATTCAAAGTGGTTGCATCAGTTTGAAAATCCACCAAAATTGAAGGAAAGTCACTGTGGACAATTCTCAAGAGCAAAACACAATCCACCTTATAACCCAGATATACCATTTGTTATATGCCCAAAGAACTGGGCATCCTACTTCCATATCCATTGAAACTGTATTTCTCAACAGCTAAAAAGTAAAAACAATATAAACCTCATTCAAAAATGATGAATGATAAGATGTAATACATTTATAAAATGGAATGCTATTCAGGTATAAAGAAAAATGAAATCTCAAATTTTTCAAGTAAGAAGATGCTTCTAGAATTGAGAAAATTTACAGAATGAGGTAACCCGGACCCAGAAAGAAAATCTCCATATGTTTTCTCTTACTTTGGTATCTACCTCTGGATTTTTAGGTGTGAATATATGTTCTGAGATAACAGTGGAGACGAGAAAGGTGCCCACTGCAAGATGTAAGCTCTAGAGAAAGGGATAGCAGAATATAAGAAGTGTTAAGGTGAAAATGTCAGAATGAGCTTGAGGGAGGCTTTAACTAGGGGTAAGAGAGGGTAGTATTAAGGAAAAGGAAGATGAATGGAATATATAGCACTAAGGATATTTGGAAAGACATAGGAAATCATATTTCATGGTTATTAAAATAATATCTATAATTAAATGAAAGTATATCTCCATGCAATATATATGTATATATGCATATCAAATTATATCACTTTACCATTTGGGGTGAAAAGACCTCTCTCAAGAGTCATAGATATCTAACAAAGACCCAAGCACCAGGCATAAGAAAGGTCCCTTTGTATTGCTGGTGAGCAGCATTGAAAGAACTCCAAAAACAAATAGGTTATTGGCATGGCCCTCACCTGCCTCCCTGAAGTTGAAGAGAAGCCCCTATTCCTGAACACACCATACATTTTGAACATAGGACATAAAGGAATCAAGCTGACTGTGACAGAAACCTCCTCCCTGAAGATTAGCTTCCAGAGTGTCTGAAGGGACTAGGCAAGCAACCAGGGAAGAAAAGTAATCAAAAACTCCACCCACGTGTTTAAGAACACATGTATAAACATATATACATGTGCGTATATAATGTTCTATATAAAATTATTACATATATATCAACAAATAAAAAAATAAGAGGCCATAAATTTAAAAGAGAGCAATAGGGGGTGTTACATGAAAGGATTTGGAAGGAAGAAAAGGACGAAGAAAATGATGAAATTATATTATATTCTCAAAATATATAAAGTCATTTTAAATATAAAAACAATAAAATAAAATAGCTTAGCCCATTTGGGATGCCAAGAACTACTAGCCCAGTAAGATGTTTCCACTGTTGTAATTTTGGCAGAAATATCTTTGGTGTGGCCAACATTTGTCTACTTCAATTTAAGGCCCACTTAACTGGAAGAAAATCCTGCTTAGTACTGAAATCCCAGCTAAATGCCTGTGGCTGGTAAAGTCAATAAACCTTGAAGAGAATGCACTACTGAAATTTCGTTATACTGACATAATTTCTAATGTATTCTAAATCCTTATCCGTCTATCTATGCACAGATAAGTGAAACTTGAACCCCTCAACAGCAAAGCCATTTCACAGCATTGGCCATTAAAGAAAACCACATCTGGTCACGCTGCAAGGGGACAACTGACCATGGAATGTCCAGCCAGAGTTAATATGTCTGTAACAACCACCACACTAAAGTTCAGGAAACAGTGAAAGAGGGAGAAGAAAGATTTATTTATTAATACACAGAAGACAAAAAAGAGGGATAACGTCTTCTGTATATGATAAGGAATTGCTTCAAGGAAATTTCAATTATATGATTGTTTAAAAGAAACCTGAATAATGACACCTATTGTCGTGTTAAGGTACATGGGGGGAAGTGTCACAGGACTCCATCCTTAGATCAAGAGCATGAAGGAGAATCAGTCTCCCTCTAGGATATGTGTGTGTGTGTTTTACAAAAATAACTAAAGCAAAAGAAACTATAAATTTGAGGGCACTGGGGGACTTGGAGGGAGGAGTATTGGAAATTATATAGATATATACACATTTATGAAATTAAAACAAAATAAGACAAAAAGAAGAAATTGCTTGATTGCAGTCACAATAAGAAAAAAAAAATACAGAGGAGAGAGTGCTCTTTCCAGACCAGTGGCACAAGCAGGTTGAGCTTCTAAAAATAGCAGACATTTTTTTATAATGCAACTCCATCAGTGAGGGAAATCTGTAAGTGAGAACAGTATAGAAGGGCATCACTACAGGTATTATAACATCCTGAGGGAAACACTTGAAGTACTACAAACTGTAGACTCAATTTTCTTAACCCGATTAACCAAAACAATATGAAATGAGGATTAATTGACACAACAACAATACCTTAAGGATATCAGTCCTGAGGAATGATTCTCCGGCCGGGAGCCCCAGGATTTCTCCCACTGGAACGGGGGTAACCAGACCCCAGAGCCTCAGCAGGAGCCAGAGCTCTGAAACTTTCCCTTGAGGGGTTTTCTCTAGGAGCCTCTTGAAGGGCAGCGATGAACAGCCAAATCTATCCCAAGTCTCCAATCCCGCCACTGCCAGTTCTGGGCTCATTTATATAGCTTCTCCCAGAGTCTGTTCACAAGATCGTTTTCATCTGGTAGCAATTAAGCTCCTGCACGAGGTGGTTGCTCTTCTAGTGAATTAACATCACCTGTTCTCTCACTAGACCGTTCCGATCCCACCCTTGGGATCCTAAAGAACAGGTTTCCCTCCTTCAACAAACTTTTTCCAGTTTTCATTATTTGACATTGTAATAGCTATTAAAACTGAAATTACCACTCAACCAAAAGCCACAGACAATACCTGTAGTAGAAGACCATTCAACTTCCTTTATAACCTTTTCTGTAGTAACACAGGGAAAAGAATGAAGACATGACAGACAAAAATGAGGAAGTATGAAAAAAACCTTGAAAATCATCAGACTTATCCATATTTTTTGTTGTTGGTTTTAAATAGACTCAGATTACATGGAAGCTAATTACGAAGTGAATTTTTTTTAATGGATGTAAATTCAAAATTTTATGTAAGGTGAAACAAAGTATTCATTCTTGGGAAAAATCAGGAAGATAGACAAACGCTTAGCCAAACTAACTAAAAGAAAAAGAGAGAGTATTCAAATTAGCAAAATCAGAAATGAAAAGGAGGATATGACAGACACCAAGAAAATTCAAAGATAATTAAGTTTTACTTCAAAAATCTGTACATCACAAAATTGAAAAATATAAATAAAATGGATAATTGTCTTGATAGATAACAGTGATTTAAATTAAATCAAGATGGAGTAAATAACATAAATAGTCCTATAACACCTAAGTAAACAGAAGCAGTCATTGCAAGTCTCCCAACAAAAAACAGTCCAGGGTCAGATGGTTTTAGTGTAGGATTCTAGCAAAGTTTCAAAGATTAGCTATAACCAATACTCCTCAAATTATTCCACAAAATAGAAACAGAAAGAACATTGACAAATTAATTCATGAGGCCCTAGTCATGTTGATACCTAAACCAACAACCTCTCAACAAATAAAGAGAATTTCAGAAAAATTTCCCTTATGAACATTGATGCAGGAATACTCAATGATATACTCACAAAACGAATCCAAGAACACACAAAAACATCATCCACTATGATCAAATAGGCTTTATCCCAGAGATACAGGGATGGTTCAACATACCAAAATCAATCAATGAAATCCACTATATAAACACACAGAAAGAAAAAACCACGAAATGATCAGCAAATTAGATGCTGAAAAAATCCTGGACAAAACCACACATCTCTCGTGATAAAAATACTTGAGATATCAGGGACACAAGGTACATAGCTAAACACAATACAGGCAATATACAGCAAGCCAATAGCCAACAATAAATTAAATGGAGAAAAACTTAAAGTAGTTCCACTAAAATCAGGGACAGAACAAGGCCGTCAACTCTCTCCATATTTACTAAATATAGTAAATAAAGTTTTAGTTAGAGCATAAGACAACTAAAGAAGATTAAGGTGATACAAATAGGAAAGGAACATGTGAAATTATCATTATTTGCAAATGATATGATAGTTAACACAAGTGACCCCCAAAATTCTACCAGGGAAATTCTAAAGTAGATGAACACCTTCACCAAAGTGGCAGGATAACAAATTAACTTAAAAAAAATAATAATAACCCTTCTATATACAGATGATACATGGGCTGAGAAAAAAAGTTAGCAAAACAATAGCCACAAATAATATAAAATATCTTGGTGTAATTCTAACCAAGAAAGTGAAAGGCCTGTATGACAAGAAATTAAAGTCTGAAAAAAAAGTTGAAGAAGATGTTAGAAGATGGAAAAATCTCCCATGTTCATGGATTGGTAAGACCAACATAGTAAAAGTGGACATCTTACTAAAAACAATCTATAGACTCAACATAATTCTCATCAAAATTCCAAAACATTTTTTGCAGATCCTGAAAGAACATCACACACCTTCATATGTAAAATAAAAAACCAAAGGATACCAAGAAAATAATCCTGGACAATAAAAGAACTTCTTGAGGTATTACTGTCCTTGATTTCAAGTTGTACTTCAGAGCAAAAGTGATAAAAAAAAATCATGGGGTTGTCATAAAAACAGACAGGTTGATGAATGGAATCAAATCAAAGACCCCGAAGTAAACCCAAGCACATACAGAAAATTGATTCTTGACAGAAGTGAAAACTATACAATGGGGGGAGGGGAGAGAAGCCTCTTCAACAAATTTTCCTGGTCTGTTTGTTGTAAAAGAATGCAAAGTTTTACATATCTATCGTTTGTACAAAATTCAAGTCTAAATGGATCAAAGACCTCTACAAATAACCAGATACACTAATTCTGGTAGAAGAGAAAGAGAAAAATAGCCTTGAATTCATAAGTATGGGAGACAACTTCCTGAACAGAATAATAACAGCTCAAGCACTAAGGTCAACAATTAATAAATGGGACCTCACGAAATTAAAAAAAAAATCTGTAAGGCAAAAATACATAATCAGTAGTACAAAATGGCAGCCTACAGAATGGGAAAAGGTCTTTACCAACCCTATATCCAATAGAGGGCTGATATCTAAAATACATATAGAACTCAAGAAACTAGACATCACCAAACCAAATAATCCAAATATAAAATGGGGTAGAGATCTCAGAGTTCCCAACAAAGGAATTTCTAATGGCTAACAAGTACTTAAAGAAAAGTTCAACACCCTTAGTCATCAGGAAAAAAAGTGAAAAGGACTCTGAGATCTGTCTTATCTGTCAGAATTGCTAAGATTAAAAACTCAAATGACAGCTCATGCTGGTGAGGATGTGGAGCCAGGTGAACCCTCCTCTATTGCTGACAGGAGTGCAAACTTGTACAACCACTTTGAAAATCTATTTGGTACTTTCAGAGAAAACTGGGAAAAGCTCTGCCTCAAGACCAATCAATACCAGTCCTGGGCATATACCCCAAAGATGCTCCACCATAACACAAGGATACTTGGCTAAACTATGTTCATAGCAGCTTGATTCATAACAGCCAGAAAGTGGAAACAATCTAGATGTACCTCAACTGAAGAATGGGTAAAAGAAAGGTGAAATATTTGCACAATGGAATTTTAAAAACAATGACATAATGAAGTTTGCAGGCAAGTGGGTAGAACTAGAAAAGATAATTGAGTGAGGAAACCCAGACTCAGAAAGACAAAATGGTATGTACTCACTTATAAGTGGATCTTAGCCATCATGTGCAGGATAACCATACTATAATCTGCACACCCAAAGTAGCTAAGTAACAAGAAAGGCCCTAGTGGGTATGCTTGAACCTCACTAAGAGGGAAATATAGAATAGACACCGGGGGTGGAGGGACAGACGGGATTAGTTGAGAGAAGAGTGAGGAAAACAAGAGGGATCAAATGTAGGGAGAAAGGAAAGAGAGAGTACTGGGAGAGAGAGTGGAATCAGTAGGGGCGCCCATCCCTGGGATGAGCTAGAATTTAGGACAATTGAAACTCCCAGGAATCTATGAAGTTGACACTAGCTAAGACTCCTAGCAATGGAAGATACGGAATCTGAAATGACCACCTCCTGTTATCAGGCAAGACTTCTGATGTAGGGATTGAGACACCAATCCAGCCACAAAGTCTTCGACCAGTGATTTTTTTTCCTGCCCACAAGATGTACCGGGGTAAAGACGGAACAGAAATCATGGAATGCCCAACCTGCGCCTGGCCAAGCTTGAGACCCACACCATAAGAAAGAGCCCACCCCTGACAGTATTAATGTTGTTCTGATATACTCGCAGACAGGAACCTAGCATAATAGTCATCAGAGAGGCTTCACCTAGCAACTGGTGGAACTAGATGAAGAGATCCCAGCCAAACACTAGGCAGAGCTTGCGGAATCTTGTATAAGAAGGGTAGGAGTGAAGGAGCCGCAGAGGTCAACAACACCGTAAGAAAACCGACAGAATCAACTAACTTGAGCCCACACGGGCCCACAGAGATTGAGCCACCAACCAGAGAGCATGCATGGAGCGGACATAGGCCTTCAACACAAAAGTAACAGCTGTGCGTCTTAGCCCATGTGGGACTCCTAACAGCAGGAGCAGCATCTGTTTCTGACTCTGTTCACTACTTTCTGATCTCTCTCCCCTGTCTAGCCTCGGCAGGAGAAGATTTGCCTAGTCCTACTGCAATTGATATGCAAGGAGGACTCCCTTTTCTGAGGATAAAATGAAAAAGGGAGTTAGTGAAGAGGGGAAGAGAGATCCGAGAGAGGAGAGGATGGAGGGTACCAACATTTGGAATGTAAAGGTAATTAATTAATTAATTAAAGTTAGGTTAGGGGCTAGAGACTTGGCCCAGTGTTCAAGAAAACTGTCTGAACTTGTAGATGACATGATGGTTCACAATCACATGTAAGTACTCCTCCAGGGTATCTGTCACTCTCTGGTCTCTGAAGGAACCAGGCAATCTTGTGTTACATATGTATACATGTAAGTCAAACACCCATCCACACATATAAAATAATATTTTTTAAATTTTAACTCAACTGGACTAAAAGATTTTATCAGTTAGAAGCAAACTACTTGTAAGTTTTAAAAAATGAAGAAATTTTGTGATCACCTTTGTACAGCCATAGAAGTATGAATTAATGTCATTTTTCAGCATGTTAAAATCCAGTCATCCCAGTATCACTGGTTGAAGTTGCTGTTTTTTTCCTCTAATACATATTTTGGCATTTTGTCAGACTCCTAGGTTATTGCTAGATAAATATAACTTATGGTACCATACCAAGATAAATTATACAACTTATACAGATTCATAACCTATAAGGAGAATGAGGAAGGAATCAAACTTTCTCTTGCATCCCCCATTTTTCTTCTGTTAACACATCAACTGTCCTAAAGTGAATATTAGTCCAGATATCACCACAAGTTCCTCCTTTCTTTATCTTTCTGTCATTGTTTTTAATTTCTTCACAAATCTTGGCAGCTTCTAGCAGCTTGGTTTCCAGTTCTAGAAATGTTACCAATTGCAATCTAACCTGTTTGTCTCCTGTCTTTTCCCAGATTTCTGTTTTAGTTTATACTACCTACAAAGCAAAACATGATGAAGTTCTAAAATGCAGCATCTTGGATTATAAATATCTTTGTTAAGAAATTTTTGTAATTAATTTGTGACCATTTGGACTAGACCCTAATCTAATATTACCACCCTCTCTAGAAAGAGATATTTTGACAGACATTAACAGAGCAGAACACAATTGAATTCACGCAAGGAGAAGAATGCCAAAAGAGTAGGGTGATGCTTTCATATGACAAGGTCCACCAAGCATCTCCAAAATCCAGAAGAGTCAAGTGGAAATGTTATTTTGAGTCAGGAAGACAGTATGATCCTTATGTGTATTGCCCTCAGCTTCTAAATCTTTTTAAAAAAATATTTATTTATTATATATTTATTATTTATTTATTATTTATTTATTTATTTATTTATTTATTTATTTATTTATATGAGTGTTCTATTTGCATGTTTGACAGAAGAGGGCACCAAACTCAATTATAGATGGTTGTGAGCCACCATGTGGTTGCTGGGAATTGAACTCAAGACCTCTGGAAGAGCAGCCAGTGCTTTTAACTGCAGAGCCATCTCTCCAGCCCCCAACTTCTACATCTTTACCTGCAAATAATAAGTTTGTTTTGTTAAGTCATTGGATGCTTGGTTACTACGTTACAATAGCTCTAGGAAATAATATCCCATACAGTATACCATACTATGAATGATCTAGATTTGAACCCATTCATTATAATGCGCAGTAGCATTGCAACATCCAATATTGTTAGAACATCACCATCCTTTTCCCAACTCTTCACTGTATCCCTCATTTGCATCCTCTTTGCCACTGAGATGACTTCTATCTCACTTTTGTTCTCATTGTTGTTTGTTTTCCTGATTGCAGACTTCCACCCTGCTCTCTAAAGAATCAGCATATTTCATGACCTATGCCCAATTATTTACTACTCATCTAATTTTTCTTTAATATTTCAACCCAAATGTGATCAAATTCTCATTTGTCTGTTTTTTCTTATATTTTTCCTTCCAAGGAGTTTTATTTCATATTTCTTTTCTGAATATTGTTGTATTAATTGCTGATTATAAATCAGGAGTCAGCACATCTTTTCTCAAAGAATTAATATTTTCGGCTTTTCAACCTGTGTGATAATTTAGTCAAATTATCTATTGTATTGTACTGATTATAAACTATATAGGAAAGGGCAATAGGCATAAATTTTATTTACAAAACAGTGAGAAGGTAAGAAACACATTTCACCAAGTCCTATCTAAAAGATAAATACTTCAAATCTATGTTTTCATTTATAATTGTTTATTTGTTAGCTTGTAAAACTTCTAATATTAGTCTTTTGTACTCAGTAGGAAAGATAAATGCATTTTTAAAATTCAAATTTAATACTCTTCTAAATGAAATAGTTTAGTTTTTCTTTCCAAGTATTATAGTATCTTAAATTTTAACAAGGAAATTCATAAGGAAGTATAAGTCTAGAGGACACTGAATATTTGATACTCTGTTGTAGTAGTCCATTAATGAAAAAAAAAGCCTCTCTTGTTTTTTAAAGGATTGGTTTCAGTGATATAATGTATAAAGATCTTTCAAATAATTATTCTATTTAATAAATGATTCCTCTCTCTCTCCCTCCCTCCCTCCCTCCCTCTCTCTCTCTCCCTTTCTCTCCCTCTCTCTCTGTCACTGTGTGTGTGTATGTGTGTGTGCACTTAGGAAGGATTTCTTCAGAGGCTAAAAGAGGATATCCAGTGCCCTGATGTGGGTGTAGAACAAAACTCTGATGTGCTCCAAGTGCTGCAAGCATCTGTAACTGCTGAGAAGTCTTTCCAGTCTTATGGGCCTGTCTCCTAAAAATATGCAACCAAAACAAAGCATGTGGCTGCTACATACTTGTAAATCCTCCATTCTGGCTCTTACACTTTTTCTGCCTCTCCTCTACAATGATCTCTAAGCCATAGAAGGTCAACTTTGGTACATTTCATCCCTTTAGAATAGAGAATTCTGAACTCTCTTTTTCCCTACTCTTGGCCAGTTGTAAATCACCCTGTAGATCATCATTTTACTACAAATAGAATATTCTCCCATAGGGTTAAGATGCATTTGATCTGTGGATATTACAATATATTCACTATTTTGTTTAGTACTAGGTCCATTTAGCAGCATAATAGTAATAGTAGCCGATTCCCCATTGTGGCCTATCATCTATGTGGTGTTATGTTCTTATCCTGATAATGGGGTCATATAGGAGTTTAATCTTGTGGAGCAGGACATAGATTCAATCAGAATGTTGTTGGTTACTCACATGATGTTCAAAATGCCATTATTGCACCAGTGGACATGTCTGGGAAAACCAAACATTATTGTCAGTCATAAGATTAATGGCTGAGAATACCTTTTCTCCTTTGCCTTGGGCTTTCCTGCACCATGAAAGCTCTGAAGTAGAGATGAAGCTTCAAGGTTGATACCAAGCTTATTTCTACAAGTTCTGTATCTCAACTATAGCATCTTCAGCAGTAGGTCCTTACAGTTAAGTTCTGGAGGGTAACAAAGAGCAGCAGTAATGGAGTTCTGTGGGACCTCACTGCCCAAAGATTTCAAAAGAAGTAATCCACTCCTGTCACTGGTCTTGTTATTCATCTCTGGTGTCTAGAAGGAATATTATTGTCATGTTTTAAGATAACTTCGTTTAAGGTAGGCATAGATACATAGATAATAGACAGATAAATTATATATGATAAATAGATAAATAGGTGGTAGACAATGTAGATACATGATAGAAAATTGATTGATCGATAGATATATTGTAGAAGATAGATGATTGCTAGATGGATAAATAGATAAATAATGTATAGGTATAGATAGGTGACAGATGATGGATAGATGATAGAGAAATGCAGATAGATACAGATGTTAGATAGATAGATAGATAGATAGATAGATAGATAGATAGATAGATAGATAGATAGATAGGGAAGACATTGGAGACTCTACACTAACAACTACACATCCATTTTTCAAAAGGTGTTTAGTGTGATTCTTTTTTTTAATTTTTTATTAATTTATTCTTGTTACATCCCTTGTTTCCTCCCATTCTTCCCTCATTCCCATTTTCCCCTTATTCCCCTCCCCTATGACTGTTCCTGAGGGGGATTTCCTTCCCCTGTATATGCTCATTGGGTATCAAGTCTCTTCTTAGGAAGGATAGCAGAGACTTTAGTGTGATTCTTTCCTTCCCTTACTTACTCACATCAGTTTCATCCTTTGTATTGTATATTTGCTTTGACTATTCACAACACTGTGTTTTATTTCCTCTCCATTGAAAGCCCTTATACATGTCACCTTAGTAATTTTCTGACCTCTGTGGGTATTCAAAATGAAATACACATCTGAAGATTCAGAAATAGCATTCACAGGTGAGAGAAAAATCTCCTCTTTTGTCTTTCTGGGTCTGAGTTACCTCATTAAAAATGGTCATTGTAAGCACCTTCCATTTACCTGAAAATTTTCAAATAACTCTTTAAAAGCCAGTATCTCCCCAACACAAATAACAGCAGAGAAAATTGTACATCAATATCTTTTATAATCACAGATACAAAAATTCCCAGTAAAATACATGCACACCGAATCCATCTAGCAATGCACACATTATTATCCATCTAAGATCAAGCTAGCTTTATCCCAGAGATGCAGGGTTAGTTTCCCATATGAAATAAATAGTTGTAAACCACCACATAAAAAAACTAGTGATCATTTTATTTGATATAGAAAAGGCATCAGACAAATTCCAACATCTCAGCATAATAATATTCAGAAAAATAGACATATAGGGATATATCTTAACACAATTATGGCAACATATAGGAATGCTGCAGCCAAAATTATTCTGAGTGGAGAAAAACTTAAGTCGTTTTTACTGATAACAGGAACAAGACAAAGATGTCCACTCTCACAACATCTGTTCAACAACACACTTAAAGTTTTAGTTGAAGCGACAAGCAAACTGAAATAGGTAAAGGGGAAAGAAGAAGCAAATGCATCATTGTATGCAGATGATAAGTTTTTATGTGTAAAAGACCCTAAAGTCTCCACCAGAAAACCAAATACTTTCAGCAAAGTTTTGAGACATAATTGTAACACAAAAATCAGTAACCTTGTATACAGTGCTGAGGAGGGCATCAGATCACATTATAGACAGTTATGAGCCACCATGTGGTTGCTGGAAATTGAACGCATGACCTCTGGAAGAGCAGTCAGTGCTCTTAATCTCTGAGCCACACATACTCTGGTGCCTCATATTTGACCATGTCCCCTGGAGGGGGAGACCTGGTGGCACTCAGAGGAAGGATAGCAGGTTACCAAGAAGAGACTTGATACCCTATGAGCATATACAGGGCAAGGAAATCCCCCTCAGGAACAGTCATAGGGGAGGGGAATAAGGGGAAAATGGGAGGGAGGGAAGAATGGGAGGATACAAGGGATGGGATAACCATTGAGATGTAACAAGCATAAATTAATTTAAAAAAGAAAAGAAAAGAAAAGAAGAAAAACAGCAAATAAATAGGCTGGAAAAAAATCAGTAACCTTAATTTACAACTGACAAATATATGGAAAAAGAAATCAAAGAAACAACACCTTTTACACTCCGATTAAAAATAAGATACATTGGGTTACAACTATCCAAAGGAGCGGAAGACTTGTACAATGAAAACTTTAAGGCACTGAGAAAAGAAGTCGGAGATAAAAGATACTAGAAGATAGAAAGATTTCTCATGCTTATGGCTTAGCAGGATTAATATTGTGAATATTGCCATTCTGTCCAAAGACATCTACAGATTCAATAAAAATCATTATGAAAATTCAAACACAGCAACATTAAATTCATATGGAACTGCAAAACTCAGCATAGCCTAAATAATTCTGAACACCAACAAAAATATCTTAAGGTATCACCATCCCAATTTCAATTCTACTGTGGAACTTAAGTTGATTGCAGTAATAAAGTAGGATGAAATTGGCATAAAACAGACTCCTTTGGCAATAGAATAGAATTAGAAAGCCACATCTAATCCCAAATCTTCTTACATCTCTGTGACTCCCATAAGCCCAGTTTAGTTGATTGTGTAAGCAGTGGGTTCATGGTGTCTTCAACTCCCCTGGCTCCTACAATCCTTTCCCTTCCTTTTTCTGCAGGATTCCCCTGGATCTTCCAAGTGTTTGGCTTTGAGTCTCTGCATCTTGTTCCATTAGGTATTGGATGATGCCTCTCTGATGACAATTAGGCAAGGCACCAGTCTATGAGTATAGCAGAATATCATTAGAAATTATTTCATTGACTTTTGTCCTCAGTTGTTTTTGGTTCTATCCTGAGTATCTGGGTTGTTCATCCTCTGGTTTCTAACCATCCAAGTAGTGTCAAGCACTGGATTCCTCTCCTGGCATGGGCCTCAAGTTGGCCACTCTCACAAGTTGTGTTCCATCATTACCCCATCTTGCAGGCAGGACAGGTTGTAGGTCAAAGTTTTTGTTCCCTGAGTTGATATCCCACTCCCACTACTGGGAGCCTTGCCCCATTACAGAAGATGGCCTGATTGGGTCCATGTCCTCCACTACTAGGAGTCTTCCCTAGGGTCATTCTTGTAGATTCCAGAGAGTTTGCACTGCACTAGTTTTCCATTGCCCCCCAAATATCCCCCAATTCCAGTCATGTTTCCCTGTATTCTCTTGCTTTGTGCTTCCCCCATCCCTGCCTGAACCCTTGTGTTCCCATATACACCAACCCACAGAATCTGTTCTCTTTCACCTTCCCAGGGAGAGCCACACACTCTTCCTTTGAGGCCTCATTGTTACCTCTGCATGTCTGTAGATTGTAGAATGACTGTCCCTTTCCTAGCAACCAATATCCACTTATAAGTGAGCACACACCATGTTTGTCTTTTTTAGGGCCGGGTTACCTTACTCATGATGATTCTTTTCTAGTTCCATCCATTTGCTTGCAAATTTTATATTATCATTGTGCTTAACAGCTGAGTAATTCTCCATTCTGTGAATGTATCTCATTTTCTTTATCCATGTCTTTGGTTGAGGGACATCTATGTTGTTCCCAACTTAAACGTGGACCCTATTCATGTCTGAGCTCAGTCCTCTGCATGTATCTTATGTTCGTGTAAGCTTACTGTTCTTGTAGGACTCCCAAAAATGGGAGTGGTGGATGTCTCTGACTCTTTTGCTTGCACTTGGGAGCCTTGCTCCTAACCAGTTGCCTTTGTCTATCTTGTTAGCCATGTTTGGTGGATGGCCCTGAGAAGCCTGCTTTTTTTTTATTATTATTATTATTATTATTATTATTATTATTATTATTATTATTATTATTATTACAGAAAACAGAGGAGAAATAGCTCTAGAAGAGTAGGGAAAGTGCAGTCGAGATGTAATGTATGAAAGAAGTATGTAAATAAAAATGATAAATGCAAATTCTAGCAGCCCTGATTTTTTACAATAAAGTCAACAATTCACATAACCAAAAAGATAGCACTGCCAACCAATAGTACAGGTCCATGTGAATAGCTATGTAGATGACTGAATTGTATCCTTATCTCTCTCACCTTATGCAAAACTCTACTTCAAATGGATTAAGGAATTCATCCATATTCTACTCTAGAGATTATCTGCTCTTCCATGATAATTGCTACTCACTAACAATATCCAGGGAATGGAAACGGCCTAGGTGTCTATCAGCTGATGAATGAATGATGAACGCAGTACTTTACACAGTGAAATATTTTTCAGTTGTTATAACAAATAAAAATTTCTGGTTTACTCCTATTAATCTCTAATTTTTCTCAAAATAGCTTGTTCAATTAAACTGGCTACTATGTGAAAATTTTCAACCTGTATAACGCAGTAATTGATGCTTAAAATTTCTGCCTACATATACATTTATATTTAGTCCTTTAGATAGGAAAGGGCCTATTAATGCTTTGTTTATAATATACAATGAATGTCTGTAAGTCACATATAACTTCTGAGGTTACTGCAGTTTCTATATGTAAAGTTCTTTTAGACAGCCTACAGATGGATAAGCACAATATTTTCATCAATAAACAGTACCAGTACTAAAAAAAAAATCTAGACATTCCTTACCAGTCACCACCCATACAAAACCAAGAGTCATTCCCTAGTATGAAGGGCCATAGACATGAGTACTCAAACTACTCAGAATGAATTCAAGAAAGATATAACTCTATAATCTTCCAGTTGTTCTCAGTATTTTACATTAATGTGCTGAATATCACCCAGCTACAATATACAAAGAAATTGGAAAGTTATTACTGGAATCATAAGATAAGGCTATTATTTAAGGCTGAATAAAATACCATGTGTGTATCCTAGGTTTAGACTTCACTTAAAATGCTTATTTCAAAAGAAGCTCACTTAAAACATTATGAATGGAATGTTTAATCTGTGTATATCCTAGGTCAGTGGTATAAAAAATTTAACATTTACCAGGGTTCTGTATCTCCTGTACTCTTTTAATATTTTTCCCAGTACTTCAAAAATATTAGGAGAACATCTCCCCTTCAGGTCTCTGCAGTCTGGTGCCTTACAGGCCAGACATCTAAGGCTCTCATTGAGCTTTCTTTTTGTATTGGCTAACTAATGAAACTGATAGTATTGGCCTTCTCAGAAACTCAGTGAACAACAACAACAACAACAAAAAATAGATCCATAATGTTTTAATACTGGTAAAATACAAAGTGATTGCTAAGACAAAGTTAAAACCATACTATTATATGGTCCAATATCCTATAGGCATTACGATTTTTTAAATGTAAAGAATTCACAAATGTATCCTTCTTTTTAGGCGAATTACAGTATAATGTGTAATTTATATGAGGAATTAATTAATTTTACAGCAGCTATTATGCCTGAAAAACAGATGTCATTAATCACACGTTTTAAATTCCATTAAACTTGTGTCTAAATCAATCTTTTCTCAAAAACTTCAGTATATTGAATGTCATAGAAAAGTCAAGCGACAGATTGCTCTATTTCGTTGAATCTTATAAGCTTCACATGACGATGTTGGGAGACTATTGGTTGATGAGCAAATTCTTATTTATAAGCACTCTGTAGAGTCACATAATTTTTTGTGAGATACACAAAGCTTCTAAGATAAGCTAATTTAAGAATCTTTCTCAGGACATATTTCATAAGTGTATACAGTAACCATGGCAACAAGCTCCCAAACCCTAACAACCTCAAAGATGAGCGTTTGTTCCGCCCAATTGACATCCAGTATGCATTCATTGATTGTATGTGTTGTGCTTTTGGTGTCATGTAATATATGCTGTATCTCTGTCTAACTCTATGTGACTACCCTTTTGATCTTTTCTCATCTACTGTTTGCAAGACAGACTCTCTTCTTGCTTCTCTTTGTTCTTTTCCGAAAAACCCAAACTAACCCTTTTTGATTGCTTACATTTAAGAAAATTCATTTATTTTTGTCATTTCTAGTTCCTGTTCTGCACTAGTCCACATGTTTATTGCCTCTACTCCTCCTTACAATACAAATTCTTGATGGATTAAAGCAACAACTACCGTCATAATTTATCATTTGCATTTTATTTTATTTGGTATTACATTTCTTTTTTCATATGCATTCTTTGTTTATCATAACAACTGAAGCAATAGGAGTTTTGTGTCTGATTGTCTTATTATAAAGTCCTGGCTCTGACAACTATTAATACTATGATCTTGTAATTGTGTAGAGAATTTCTGCTTTAATTCCTAAGACTTACAGTGTGATGTGAGCATGTATGGAGGGCTGATTAATAGTTAATTGAGTTGATACACATAAAACAGAGTTTCTGGCATATAGTTATAACTAGCATATATTGACATGAAGCATACCAGGTAATTTGCCAAAATCCTGTCCTTAGAAAGGGAGGCAGATGAGAATCAAACGCTGATCTTTTGACTCCTCATCCTTGGTATCATCTAGGGGCTATTGGGTTTTTCCTTGAGCAACTCTTTTATTATTACTAGCAAAATTGTGTACAGATAGATCTCTTTCAAACAGCTTGCTGCATCTGACCTTTGCAGCTCCTTAAGTTAATATCAGCCAAATATATTGCACTTATTTGAATGTGAAGAAACTGAGGTATGAAAAGATTATACATCTTAAATCTGCTATCACAGAAATAAAGAAGTAAGTGCAAGTTGGGATTTAACATTTGTGGTTCCTTTAAAATTCTACTTTAGAACATTTGTGACACAAGAGAAATAAGTGTCGAATTAGTCAAGATTAAACTAGCTTTGTTTTCATTTCCTTGTCTGTGTAATAAGGAAGATATATTTATATCATGAGATTATTACAATAATTAAATAGTGGTACATTGTCAGAGTGAATTGATTTTAGGTATTAGTCAAGGATTTGCAAACAGAAGAACTTTTTTACTGTTAATAACCAATTGATAACGATGTCACATCTCTCTTCCCTTTCATAATTCATCGCACAATTCATTTAGACCCTATTTTCCCATGTGATGTAAGGGAGGGATAAAATGAGCTTCATACATAGCCATCCATTTGTTCTCGCTTCATCTATTGGTAACAACATTCTTTCCCCCTGCTCTACAGTGAGGGATAATTCTGATAACCTCCACACATTCATTCTCTTGTGCTTTCTCACAGTCTCTTGAAACAGCTTCCTCTTGAAAATGTCATTTTTCCACTGTAGGAAAAAAAACCATAATATGTTTTCTGACATAATAAATTAGTTTGTATTCCTAGATTTTTATATAAGCCCAAATATTCTAGTATATATTCTTTTAAGGCTTGTTTCTTTCTCTTAGCATGATTATTTTTGAGGTTTCTCAATGTAATAGAGGAATCACTAACCATTTTTATCCATTCCTGAGCAGTATGACATTGTATATTATGCCAGAATATATTTGTGCTGCTAGAGGTCAAACCCAAGGCCTCTGGCATGCTAGGAAAGCACGCTAACAGTAAACTGCCCTCTCAACGCTGACATTTTAGTAAATTTTGCTAAGAACTTCTGCTTCTGTAGAGATTATTGTTTTCTTCCTCAGTTCTTGAAACTGATGCCCTACCTCCCTTCTATGAAATCTTGAAACTTCTTTAGAGAATAACTTTAGTAGTCTCAGTATATAACCTTAAGAATCGTAGTCCCTCAATGCCTGTGGTGGCCAATACCTCCCATCAACTTGACAAGACTTTGAGTCTCCTAAGAGACAGACCTGTGGGCAAGTTTGTAAGGGAGTTTCTGGAATACTTATATTAAGGTGTGAAGACTCTTCCTAAATATTGGTGGCAACATCCAGAGGGCTGGAAATTGATTTAATGCAAATGGTTGAAATGAACTAAGCTGCAGAATTCCCTCACCCCCTCTCCTCTGCAGAGGGGATGTAATGACCGGCTTCAGGCTCCTTCCTCCTTCACTTCCCCACCATGATGGACTGATGAGCTTTGGATTAAATCCATACTTCAGCTAGAGATTCTAGTTTTTTCATCAGACTCAATATCACTACAGTCAAACTGCACTCCAGTTACATACAGGCAAATATTTTTACCTCATGCAAGACTGTTCATCCGTGACCTTACTCTCCTTCAACTTTAGAATGTGTTTGTATTGTTTAGGTATTCCTTTCTAAAATTAACTTGTTCTTGTCAATGATAGTTTACTGTACCAAAATGTGTTTTATCATCTCATCTCCATCATTTTTTATCACTAATAGTTAACTAGATTTAAAAAAAGTGGACTTTGGTCCCATGTCATGATTTTATCTGGTATCAGTTAAGTCTTGATCAAAAGAAGTGGGTTTTTTGTTTTGTTTTTGTTTGTTTTTAAGATGTATTTATTTTAATGGATGTGCATGAGTATTTTCCCTAAATGTATGTATGTACACTATGCATTTGCTTGGTGCCTGTAGAGGACAGGAGATGTTGGGCACACTCTGGAATGAGATTTGCAGAAGGCTGGAGCACATGTGGGTTCCGGGAACCATAGGTCTTCTGCAAGTACAGCAAGCACATTTAAAGAGCAAGCCATCCTTTCAGAGCTCCAAAAAGGTCTTCTATTTGTTTGTTTGTTTGTTTTCAATCTTCAATATTGTGTTTTCTAATATATTTTAAAACCACCAGGACCATTGAATTCTATGCTGAGTTTATATTGCTTTCACTGAAGGTACTATGGCACCAGTATTAGTGAATGAGTAGACATAGTTTCTAGTGATAATACAGATGTAGATTGAAATGAGAACAGTTTTTAAAGCTCAATAGTAGTAAGAAATATGAAATTTCCCTTTCCATGTGGTTCTCAATTATAATGAAAAAATAAAATAGGTCTTTATTATTATTGACTATAGTATTCTATTCAGATTATGTTACTAAATTTAATCCATGGACATGGGAATAACATTAAATTGCATAATCATTAAAAACATCGTGGCAATGGTTTTGTGATGGAACTTGAGAATAATTTGGGTGTGTATTTGATTTCTTCCCAGATGTGTCTGATGTTTTCTAGGCTAAAGTTAAAAGCACTTTGAAATAAATGGTGTATCTAGCACCTGAAAACCATCCTTAACTATCTTTTATAAAATAAAACCCAATATTTATACAGATCAAACCAGAAATCTGAGTTTACGCTACACTGAACTACACCTGAGTAGTGTTTTCAGATAAAAATGAAACTAAACTCTCTCTGCTGGAGGCTATGGAAACACACACTATCATTTTCCAAGTACTTATGAATGAGAGTATTCTCTCCTTCTTTACAAGAGAGAGAAGAGAGCAATGTGGGATCCTGACTTAAATCCATATTTTCTCACCTACAATTCATATTCTTTCTTAGTAAACAAATCCTAATCATATTATGGAATATCCCATATTCAAGCCTTAACAACATTTGGTTCATATCAGATGGAACTTGATAACAACACTATTGAAAGAAAGAAAGAAAACTACCTAATGTTCTTGACAGTTGTGCTTAGGACCAGCCGCAGGATGATGCCAATAGGAAAGGATAATGATTACTGCTTCTCATGGTTGTAGTGGTGGGAAAACTAGATGTGATAGTCAATTCCCAATTGTTCTAATTCCATCTGAAAGATAGTAATAAAGAGAATATCACAATAAATTGCTGCAAACTGAGAAACAATCTCAACAGTGAAATTCTCTTTGAAAAAGATTCAATAAGGACCAAAAGAAATTTGTGACTTTTGTGCTCATAGAATAGAGGAATAAAACCAGATAACTGACAAACTGCTTAGAAGGCTTAGACACGAGATACTCTAGAACCTGGGGTTGAGCCCAAATTTGGCAACAAGATGAGATCCCACATATTAAGAAAGTAAATCTCTGAGTGCCTAGTGGCACTCAGAGGAAGGATAGTAGGCTATCAAGAAGAGACTTGGTACCCTATGAGCATATCCAGGGGGAGGAGGTACCCTCAGTCACAGTCATAGGGGAGGGGAGTAAGGGGAAAATGGGAGGGAGGGAGGAATGGGAGGATACAAGGGGTGGAATAACAAATGAGACGTAATATGAATAAATTAATAAAATATATATAAAAAGAAAGTAAATTTCTCCCTCCCTCCCCCCCCTCTCTCCCACACACACACACACACACACACACACACACACACACACACACAGGCAGGCCGGGTTGCCAGGCCCATACAGAATGGCGTTGTTAGAAGGTGTGACCTTGTTGGAGTGCTACTCCCGCAGACCAATTCTGGAAACACTGAAGAGGAGAGGAGAGAAAACCTTAATGGATCAGCAGTAGGGAGAATTGAACTATCCAATGGTGGATAGTTGGTTAATGGAAACCAACTATTGGGGGAAACCTGGATATAATAGTAACCAGCTATTGAGGAGAGGTTGAGGAATGGTGAAAAGAGAAACACTAGTGACCCAGATGTATGTGGTACAAACTAAAGGTCTTAATTTCCAGGAGGACTTTATTTTTCTGTCTCTCTCACATACTGTCTGTCTGTGTCTGTCTTACCTGCTCTTACTCCTTGGACCAACCCCAGTGTTTTATTTAAAGTAAAGTTTAGTTCTTTTCATTACAGATTACATCATGATTTTTCTCATTTTTTACAATCAATAGAACATTTAAAAATCTACAAAGCAAGAGAACAGTCTAACAAGGAAAGACAAATAGTTCTGTGTAACCTACAATAAAGCATACATCAAAAATCAATCAATCTCCAAGCAATGGTCAGCATAACCTGATTATCATTTCCTAAACAGTACTCAGGAAAGTTTAGTAATAAATTCCCCTTGGCTAAAGCCATTGTATTTACATGATCATCTTAGCAACATAGCTTGAGCTAAATGTTCTCTAATAAAGAAAAAAGCTGACTTACTCCCAGTCCCTAAACAACAAGTAGACTATCTAAGCCTAGGCTAACTGCCAAGAGGTCCTCTATTATAAAATACCTGTAAAGCATGATGTTCTAAGCCCACTTTCTATTGCTTTCAAAGCAGGTTCTAAAGAACCTTTCCTATAGCTAACAGTATCTAGCCAGGTACTGTTATGTCAGGGTCCTAACCTTCATGCAGTTTCCGCTTGGGTGCTCACAGTCAGAGGGAAAAATTGTATCATTGTCTCAAGTCTTTGGCCAGATGCCTTCCTTCAACATTCTCTGTGAGAAAAAGTTTTCCCTGTGTGATTTTTGTTAGGGCTGAGAAATAATGAGAAAAAGACAGTTTTAGGAGAAAAGTCAGATTTTTAGACAAAATTACACCTGGACAATATATAATATTTAAAGGCAGTGTAATCAGCTGGAACTTTGTCAAGCAAAGCCTCAACAGATGTTCTTGGTGTCTAAAGATCATGCCAGACAGTCAGAGGTCTTTGGGACTTTGTCAGGTTAAGCCTCTAAGACTTGTCCTCATGGTTATGACATTGAAGGAAGTGTGTCGCTGTAGGGACAGACTTTGAGGTCTCATATACTCAGGCTATACCCAGGGTGGTATGCTCTCCCCTTCTGCTGCTTGCACATTAAGATGTAGAACTCTCAGCTCCTTTTCCAGCACCATGTCTGCCTGAGCAGTGCCATGCTTTCCACCATAATGATAAACATCTGAAACTGTAAGCCTGCCCCAATTAAATGTTTTTCTTTCTCTTCACAGCAATATGAACCCTAAGACAGTACCCTTCTGAAAATATTATCATAGATATATTCTAGATCAATTCTATTTTTTCTCTCTGTCTCTTTCTCTCCCTATATATGTTATTGACAAGATAATTCTTCTTAATTCCCTGATATTGTTTAAATGAATAGGCTTAATTTTTTCAATAAGCCATTGTGCCCAAAGGAGCTTCATGCTTATCTAAAATAGATGTAACATTTGATTGTTTGAGCTCAGAGTGCACAAGCATGAAATGGAAGAATCTCGGGAGAGGTAAGAATACTTGGCCTGTGAAAATTATGTGCATCACTGCAATTGAGTTTCACACTGACCATTCTAAATTGTGTCCTAAAGTGAGCATCTCTAACAAAGCCCAACTTCTTACTACTCAGACATGGTATATACTTAGTTACCTATTGTAGTTTTTTTATTGGGGGGGGGATATTGTTATTTTGCTTTGTTTCTATGAGTGGTTTAATTTGCTTAGGTGTTGGCAAACTAAAATCCACTAATGTTATTTTTCAAAATGCATCTAGTAGTTAGTGACTCTGAATGATGTGTTAGCATTCCCACAGGTCCCTGAACACTCAGCAGGAAAGCATATTATCTCACCTGATGGTAATTAAATGCACATCCAGACTGGATTGTGTTAAAGAATGTGGGCCTTTGAAGTTCTCAGACCTGGATGGAGTACGATGTCTTTTTCATGGCCCTCCTCTCAAGGCTTGGAGACCTATAGACAAGAGGGGAAAGAAAGATGGCAAGTGTCAGAAGAGGTGCATGGCTCCAAGGAATCTTGTTATTTATTACACAACAGGGCTGATACAAAACAGGACTTCATCTTCGCTTATCTTACCTCTTACATTGTTTTAAAGAGAGCATGTCGTCACAGAAAATTGCCACTTAAAATAAGCTAAAGATTTAATTTTAAGTGGATAAAACTAATCATATTCACTATTTTTTCTTAAAAACAATTTTAGTATACAAAATTGCCATAGTCATCCTTAACGTTACAAAAGCATATACAGGTATTATGAATAAGAGTATGCGAGAAAGTGTTAAGTGATGAACTATTACTGGGACTTCTTTTTATCCACATAGTACATTGAGTGACTCAGTCAGGAGGGAACACTAAAAAGACAGAGCCAGTCCCTTTTTTGTTATATATTATAAATGAGGAACAAAGAAAATGAAGTAAAAGGCAACTGAAAATGTTAGAAACCCAAAGACTGAATGGAGGCAGACTGGAAGCCAGGCAGCCGCCTGAGATCTGGTCAGGTCTGTGGAAGATGGCAAGGTGGATCTAAGTAAGGATTTTCCGATTCTGAGCCGGGAGCACGAGAGTAAAATACACCCATCTGACCACTGTATGAGGAAAGAGAAACAAAGCTAGCAGCAGGTCCAGTAGCAGGCAGAGGTTTCGGTCCCAGGTATAAGTTAGCATTAGGGATGCATTAAATAACTTGGGTCTGGTTTGGTAGAAGAATGCCACAGATTTTTACTGAGGTGAAAGAAACCTGCCATAAGAGTTGATTGAATGTTAGACACTATACTTATAAACCACTTTTGGGAAGCTAAGAAGTAGCTTGCTTTTAACTTTATATAAGAATGCTCTATTTGTGCAACAATAGTGATAACTTGAACTTATTCCACTTGTTGATAAGAATTTGTGGCCCAGACATATCTAGTGGGAACAGCGAAAGTCATAAAGCCAGCATAGCTGTTTGGCAGAGCTCCAGCAAAGCTGAGCTAAATGATGCAATTGTTGTAGTACGGTCCACCACTACCTTTGACCTTGACCTCTACATGTGGCATGTTTGTGAGCCTTTATTATTTGTACAACTTGGGGATATTGGATTGATGGAAGCTTTTTTTTTTTAATTTCATTAATTTATTCAGATTACAACTCAATTGTTATCCCATCACTTGTATCCTCCCATTCCTCCCTCCCTCCTGCTTTCACCCTATTCCTTTCCCCTAGGTCTATGACCAAGGGGGACCTCCTCCCCCATTATATGGTCATAGGCTATCAAGTCTCATCTTGGTAGCCTGCTTATTCTTTCTTTGAGTGCCATCAGGCCTCCCAACCAAGGGGAGGTGGTCAAATATGGAGCCCCAGAGTTCATGTCAGATAACTGTGGAGAATGTCCTGTCCATTGGGTAGATCAGAGTAGGGGTTCGATGTTTACTATTGTATTGTCCTTGGATTGACGGAAGTTTTATGAATCACTTATGCTCTCTCTCGGGAGTGCTGCTTCTAAGCTTTCCCATGAGTGTCATGACCATACTACCCCACCCTCCCTCTTGGCTTAACTGGGCCTGGATGTTCCTTGTTCAGGAACATGATGTTCAAAACAAAATTAACTTTAAAAGGTAAACAATATTCAGTAGGCTAGAGAAGTAGGCCAAAGATCAAAGTAAAAGTCTCTTCCTTATACTGACAGACAAAGAGTGGTGTGGATAAATGGAAAAAAAATAAAATAAAATATTAAGATGCCCCTTTCTTAAAAAACAAGAACTCATACAGGGCTACTATGGTGTTCTATGACCAAGGCACAAAAATTACCAAGAACAGATATATAAATAATTTCTACAAGCATATAAAACATAAACATTATATTATGCCAAAAATTAACTAATAACTACAGCAGCTTTGGCCTGGAGATTTTTCTTGTGGCTAATGACAATTAGCACCCTGATTATTAAAAGTTGATAAAACACTGCTTTGGACATGCCAATCTGCCTACACTGGCTCGGGTATTTTCTTTATGTCTGCGCCCTTTGAAATTGCAAGAGCTATTAGATTTTGGCAAAATATGCCCTTAAAATTTCAATATTTTTTAAAATTGTGTTGTGAAGTTGATGAGGAGAAATGATTGTAAAAGATAATTCTATTCTGTCACAGTATATCAATGATAACTAACCTTATGACCAAAGGTTAGTGTCTGGGCACAAAATCTATGTTTTGGAACAATATGCATCTATCCCTGCCTGCTGACTTCTATATAAAGAAGCACTCTGACTGCCAGTCAGTCAGGCTGCAAAACTCCCGACCCTGGTGCCTGAGTCATCCCTTCCTTTCTCCCCTTCCCTCCCTTTCTTTCCCCTCTAATCTTGCAACCACCCTTCTTTGGGCCCTGACCCTCATCCTGAGTCTAAGCCCTGGCAATTTTGAGCAGGTTCTAAGTTTTGAATATCATTAGCAACACTCCTAAGACAAGAAACATATGTCTTTTAGTGCCTGGATTTCTGCTAAACATTGTCTTTGTTACTTTTCACATTGTTGCAATAATATATCTCACAAAAGCAATTTAAGGAGTAAAGGTTGCATTTTGCCTGGCACTTGGATGATACTAACCCTCATGAAAGAGAAATCATGGTAGAAGGAGTTTGAGGAGGTGGTCTTCCATGTGCACAGTCTGGAAGCAGAGAGAGATGAATGCTAATTAGAGCCGATTTCCATCTCTGTAATCCTACCTAGGAACCTGGCTCAAAGCACAGTGCTGCCCACAATTAGGATGGGACTTCCCATGAGAATCAGCTTCATGTACACATTATGTTAGAGACAGGTATCTGGGTTCTATTAACCAAGAGATAAAAAGATGAAACACCCCAAGCATGTCACTGACTACTCTTACACATTTTAGTGTCCTCAATTAGTAAAAAAGTCTAGATGTTTCCAAAGCTGCTTTACCAATTTACATCCCCAATGCAAATTATGAAAATTTTACTCTCCCCACATTATTAGCAACCGTTCATTGATAATTTAAATCCAGTTACTATTACGATGTGTAATATAATTTCAAGTTTTCATCTCTACTAATACATTTTGGCCTAATTTCATATGTTTAAAAAAAGGTACTGAGAATCTGTCTTCTGAAGCGCCTAGTCAAATCTACCTGCTTTTCTTTTAAAATATTTCTCATCTCATACTGAATGGAAAATCACCTTGTTCTACACTGGTACAGTTCGAAAACTAAGCTCCTTCAAGCAAACAAAAATCCTATTACTTTAACATGAAATCTGATTCTCAAAAAAAGAGCCTTAAATATTAACTCTCTCCAGATCATTTAAGAAGTATGATAAGGTGGACAATATGAGTCATGATAATTACAATGAATTTATGTGTAACATTAGACTCACACCCAATCTATTGTGTAAAGCTGAGGAATAATTTTCTTTTTCAAATATAGTAGGCAATACACATATGCAATCACAAAAGTTGTGATAGCACATACAAAACCTGTATAAGCACAAGTCCCATAAAATTATATAATGGTGAAAGCTGGTGAGAAGGAGTTCCCACCTCTAGCTGAGGAGCTATTAGCAAAAACATGGCTTCTCAAGGAGAACAAGTCAGGTTTTTTTAAAGGATGCAGCCATTGGTAAGTCACCATACTTCAGTTAATGACCACACATTTGAAAATAGATATGCAGCACAAATCTAACCAATGTGTGTGTGTGTGTGTGTGTGTGTGTGTGTGTGTGAGAGAGAGAGAGAGAGAGAGAGAGAGAGAGAGAGAGAGAGAGAGAGAGAGAGAGAGAGAACAAAGTTTAATGTGAAGAGAAGAAGAGAATAAGTCTGGAAGGACTAGAGGAGGGAGTAAATATGATCAAAATATAATTGCACAAAATTCCCAAAGATTCAAAATTGAGAATAAGATAAATCTTGACAAACTTCAAAAATATTCTTCTCTATTTTTTCTTGGACAGTTAAACTTTATTTAGATTTATACATTAAAAACATAAATATCTTATTAAATATTATCTATTTAGTAACCTAAAATCAGGGAGCAACTTTGAATTTTTTAGCCTTAATCCAACTGACTATTTCCCACTTCCAAAGTAGGTGAAATTGACTACTGCTAAGAGAGCTCATATGACAATAAGATAACAATTAACCTTTTCTAACAAAAAAATTCAAATTATTCTTCAGCTGAAGGACATTTTTCTAAATGAAAGAAGTAGAATTTTCTATGAAACTTCTCTATTTTCACTGGAGAAAAACATGTGTATCTTCTAAAATCATTTTTGAGCAAATGGATCTATGACATCAGTTTTTGGACATTATGTTGGAACATTTGCCTAAAAAAATTTACTTTAGAGGGTCAGAGAGGAAATAAATTAAAAACTTTCTAGAAATCAATGAAAATGAAGGCATAACATACCCAAACTTATGGGACACAATGAAACTGTGCTAAGAGGAAAATTTATAGCAATAAGTACCTTAATAAAAGACCTGAAGTGATCTCGTACTAGCAATATAAAAGCATACATGAAAGCTCTAGAACAAAAAGAAGCAAACACACTCAAGAGGAGTAGACAACAGGAAATAATCAAATTTGGGGCTAAAGTCTATAATTTAGAAAAAAGAGGACAAATCAAAGAATCAACCCAAGAACTGATTCTTTAAGAAAATAAACAAGATAGGCAAATCCTGAGCCAAATTAACCAAAAAGCAAAAGGAGAGTATTCAAATTAATAAAATGAGAAATGAAATGTGGCACATAAAAATACTGAGGAAATCCATTAAATAATTAGGGCATACTTCAAATTTTTGTATGCCATAAAAATGGAAAATCTAAATTAAATACACTTTTCTTGATAGATACCACTTGCCAACATTAAGTCCTGATCAGGTAAACAATTTAAATAGACCTGTAACTCCTAAGGAAATAGAAGTCATCATTAAAAGTCTCCCAACCAGAAAAATCAATGTTGTGCTTCCTCAAAAAACTGGGACTAGTTCTACCTCAGGACCCAACTATATCACTCCTGAAGATATACCAAAAAGAAGCTCCATCATACAACAAGGACACTTGCTCAACTACGTTTGTAGCAGCTTTACTTGTAATACCCAGAAACTGGAAATAACTCAGATGTCTCTCAACTGAAGAATCAGTACAGAAAATTCAGCTGTAAGGAGATCATGGAATTTGCAGACAATCGTATGGAACTGGAAAGGATCATACTGGGTAAGGAAACTCAGACCCAGAAAGATACATAGGGTATGTACTCACTTACAAGCAGATACTAGCCATAAAGTACAGGATAACAATGCTACAATTCACAGATACAAAGAGGCTAAGTAACAAGGAGAGCCAAAGGGATTATTTATAAATCTTACTGAGAAAGTGAAATAGGATAGACAGAGAAATTGGCTGAAGAGAAGGAACAGGATAGGAGAGGGAAATGAGGGTAGAGATCTGAGATGGTTGGGGCCAGGAGGACAGAGCTCTTACAGAGAGAAGAAAAAGCATAGCTTGGGGCATGTCTGAGACAGGCTGGAGACCCACAAATGGTAGGCTCCTAGGAAGATATGTGGATGATTCTAGCTGAGATCCCTGTTAGCAGTGGACTGAAGAGGAACATCAACTCACCCACAAAAACTTCCAGCCAAAATTTACCCTGCCTACAAGATGTACAGGGATGAAGATAGAGCAGAGATTGAGGCAATGTCCAACTAACGCCTGGCCTCACCATGCAAGAGAGCCAACCCTTGACACTATTAAAGACATCCTGCTACGTTTGAAGAAGGAAGACTAGCATAACTGTTCTGAGAGGCCCCATCCAGAAATGGATGGAAAAAGATGTCGAGACTCACAGATGAGCATTGAGCAGAGTGCGGAGAGCCTTGTGGAAGAGTAGGAGTAAGGACAGAAGGTCCAGGATGGAACAGGACCTTCACGAGGAAACCAACACAGCCAACTAAGGCCCTACACATATGTACTGGATAGTCAGATTTGTCTTTGTGCAGGTTCCCTCATAAGGGGAGTGAGGAATGTCTCTTACAAGGACCTTCTTGCCTCTTTTTGGATCACTTCCCCCTGTGAGGGCTACCTTTCCAGGACACTGTGATAGAGGATGTGTTTCCTCCTGATGGGTCTTGACATACTAGAATGGGTAGGGGGCCTCCATTTTTTCTTAGGATTAGAGGCGGGGGAATATGGGGATGGGAGTGCACGAGACAGCGAGGAGGAAGGCAGGGGCTACAATTGAGATGTAAAGTGAATAAATAAATTAATTAGTTAGAAAATTATTTACTTTTATTTTAGAAATTGCAGGACGTGAGTTCCACCTTTAGAGATATAATAGACATTAAGCAACTTCAGGAGGACATAAACTAGCTGTTGCTTTTTATTCTTGTTTTTCATAACATGGAGTTAGTATCTAGTTATTGATAGAACATTGCATAAGTCACTCTCCTAGAAACTGGAAAATCAAACATGAAAGAAGATGAGAAGTGTGAGAAGGTAGAAATGCAGGGCTATTAAAACAGGTGCTTAAAGAAGGCTTACACCACACCTGCCTCTGGAACTCTTTTTGCTATTAAAATATATAAAGATATTCACCTTTATTTATCTAGTTCTAGTAACTGTTCCTATGGATGCTTCAGGGTTGTTTTATTAGGAAATTTGTTTTGAACTTCAGGTTCATTCTCATGTATTATGTTGAAAACATCTTTAATTCCAGTAGTTGTTTTTTTTTTTTTACATTGAAGACCATGTTTCTCTACTACCAGTAATGTGTGTGTGTATGTGTGTGTGTGTGTGTGTGTGTGTGTGTGTGTGTGTGTTTAATGATACAATACATATTACTGGTATCTTTGTTGCAGAAGAGCTGCTTGTGTGGCTACTTCCCTTTCCAGGAAAATGTTTTACATCATTCCACTCTGGAATGTGGGTTTCACTTAGTGGTTTAAGCCTGATGGCTAAAGTGTGTAAATCAAGGTGTAAAACATCATGATGATGGCTTCTAGAAAACTATCCTTTGATAGGTTGTTGATTTTCGTACTCTCAGTGGCGAGTTTTGTGATTGTCATCATAGAATGTGGTGAGTGCTGAAATTTAATTCTGTGGCCTTCCTCTCTAAACAGCCTCATAACCAAAGCCCAATGATGAGAAAATCCCTAGACAACTTCATGTAAAAGAAATTCTATTTAAAAATCCTAAATATTACACCTCAAATTTTCTACAGTCATTGAATAAAATGAATTCAGAGAAATATCCTTAATTAAGGAAAGCCTTAAGAGACAAGAAAACTGAATATCCATTCTGAATGGAAGTTAGGAAGAAAGGTGACATCAAGGAAAAGCCAGTTATAGATGAAAGACTTGAGATTCTTCAATAACAAAGCTAATTCTGACTTAATTATACCACATAGAACACAGTAATGTGGTAGCATAAAATGTCAACCACAGGAGAAAGGATTTGGAGCAAAATAGGACACTGATTCTCTTTATATCTTAAAATCAAGTTATTAAAAATAAAAGTAGGTATAAGATAAACACATATTTTTATTTTTACAACTATGGCTGTTATTTCTAGTAAAGATACTCTCCAACTTCTGTTGAGGATATATCCATACAATCTTGTGACATCAAAGATATGATAAATTCAGATATTATAAATCCAAATCTGCTAAAACTATAGTTTAGCTCAGTGCAGCCTAGCATAAACATGCTCTGAAAATCACCCAACGCAAAGCCTATTTTTAAATAAAATATTGATTGTCACACATGGTGGGCCTGGGAGAGATGGAACTGTCTGCTGCCCATCATTATGACAGAGAATCAAAACACAACATACCGTTAGCCCAAAAAATGAATCAAAATTCAAAATGTCACTTTTATTGAATATCTGTCCTGTATCATGCAAATTCACAGTTATAAACTGAGTAATGATAAATCAAGGGCTCTGTATCTCTTTCTGTATGTTCTCACTGGTTATGATATTTCATCTCTTTAAGGATTTTCTTTACTATTTTTGTATCTGAAGTCTGCTAATGATTCATTCTTTTGTTTATTTATTTACTTATTTGATGTCTAAGAATGCCTTTTTTTCATTGTTAAAACATATTTTCTTTCACTAAGTTTTTTCCACATCCTATTTGATTGATTACTTGTTTACTGAACCAACATTTTCCTGTATATTACCAGATGGCCTCCTGCCTCTACCTCCTGAGTGCTAGAATTACAAATGTACATTGCTATGCTCAGTTCCCCTCTAGACTTTAAGTTTATTATTTCAACATTCCCTATTTTACATTATGTTGACAGAAAATTTTAATCTTTGTTCCTGTATATGTAACATATTTATAATATGTTTTGTCACTGATTTTAAGAAATCTGATTATGATGTACATTAGCACAGCTACTTTTAGATTTTAGAATTACGTAAAAGAAAGGAATGCCAATCAAAGAATTGCTTCCATCATATTAGCCTATTAACAAGAATGTGGGGCATTTTACTGATTTTAATGATTGGTGTGGAAGGATGCATCCCAGTGTTGTTGGTGCCATGCCTAAGCAGATGGTCCCAGGTTGTATAAGAGAGCAGGATAAACAAGTATTGTAGAGCAAGCCAGTAAGCTATGGTCCTCTATGGTTTCTACTTCTGTTCCTGTCTGCCTACAAAACACCAAATAGAGTAGACCATGAACAAAATCCTCCTGGAACACAATAATCAAAACATTAAATGCACAGAACAAAGAAAAATATTAAAAGTGGCAAGGAAAAAGGGCCAGGTAACATAAAATGGCAAACTTATCAGAATCACACCTGACTTTTCAGCAGAGATCATAACAGCCTGAAGAGGATGGCAAGATGTCTTGAAAACCCTAAGAGACCATAGATGCCACTGCAGATAACTATATGCAGTAAAGCTTTCAACAACTATAGAGGAAGAAAACAAGATATTCCATCACAAAAACAAACAGATTTAAACAGTACCTATAAACAAATCGAACCTTACAGAAGAGTCTAGAAGGAAAACTCCAACCTAAAGAGGATAGCTACACCCAAGGAAACACAGGAAAGAGATAACATCACTTTAGTAAGAAAAAAATTAGGCAAGCATACAACACACTACCACAACCAATATCAAAATAATAGGGCATAACAGTCACTGGTCATCAATCTCTCTCTACATCAAAGGTCTCAGCTCTTCTCTAAAAAGACACAGACTAACAGAACGGATATGTAGACAAGACACAGCATTGTGCTGCATACAAGAAATACACATAAAACACAAAGATATGCATACCTGAGAGTAAAGGGCTGGAAGAGGCCTTCCAAGTGACAAAAGAAGCAATTTGGAGTACCTGTTCTAATATCTTAGTGAAATAGACTTTGAGCCAAAATCAATCAAAAGAGATTAGGAACAACACTTGATACTCATCAAAGGAAGATGCAACCAAGATGACATTGCAATTCTGAACATTCATGCCCCAAATACAAGGGCACCTATAGTTGTGAAAAACAAACAAAAACAAAAACAAAACTCAAACCATACATAGATTAATAGTGGGAGACGTCAACACCTCCATTTCACCAAGAGATAGATCAATGTAACAGAAGCTAAACCAGGAAATAATGACACCAACAGATCTCGTGGACTAAATGGACCTAACAGATACCTGCAGAACTTTTTCACACAAACATAAAAGACTATAGCTCCTTCTCAGCACCTCATGTAACCTTTTCCAAAATGGGCCAAATAATAGGTCACAAAGCAAGCCTCAACAGATACAAGAAGATTGTATTCTGTCAGACAACCATGGACTAAAGCTGGACCCCAACAACAGCAGAAATAACAAAAAGCCTACACACGCACGGAAACTGAACAACTCTCTACTCAATGACAACTGGGTAATGGAAGAAATAAAGAAATTAGGGACTCCTAAAATTTAATGAGAATGAAAGTACAACATATCGAAACTTATGGGATACAATGAAAGCAGTACTAAGAGGAAAGTTCACAGGACTAAGCTCCTACATAAAGAGATTGGAAACATCTCATACTAGCAACTTAATGGCACACCTGGAAGCCCTAGGGGAAAAAAAAAAGAAGCAGACATGCCCCAAAGGAGTAGACAGCTGCAAATAATCAAAATCAGGGCTAAAATTTGAGCAAACGCTGTCTCTGAAAAGGACTTTCTTGACTACTTTTGGATCACTTACTCCTGGAGGGGCTCCCTCGCTAGGCCACTGTGGTAGAGGATGTAGTCAGTTCTGATGTGACTTGACATGCTGGGATGGGTAGGTCACAAGAGGAGGGGCCTCCCCTCTTCTGAGGGTTAGGGGAGGAGGGATACAGGCATGAGTGTGGGGGGGAGGGGCTAAGAGGAGGGAGGGCTTATGACTGGGATATAAAGTGAATAAATAAATTAATTAAATTAAGAAGTAAAAAGAATACAAAATAATCTTAGTTTAATTGTCACATCCAAAGGGGGAAAAACAAGCCAACAATGGACAGTCCACGGTATATTTATAAGTCACTATCCACTGAACAGAGCTTGCAGTCATTTAGAGCTGGCCAGATAGAGATTCGGATATACTATCTTTTCTTACGTTCTTTCTTTAAAGCATTATTTTTCTTCTTTCACTCTTGATTTAGGCATGTGCCTGAGCCTCAGCCATTGCTGATGTTTTTCTGAAACATTTCCTTCTGTGTCATGATGAGCTTAAAGAGAAGAATGATTAAAGCCACAGTCTGGAGATGCAAGACAGATGCACCTGTGGCTTAAGGTAGTCTGGTAATTCTTTCAGCACTGCAGTTACTATGCTCTGCATCACAGGAAAACCTTTAAGTGCCATTCTTTTGTTTATTTGCAATAGATCAGAGATTAGGCACTCAGTCTTGAAAAATTGTTATGGTTTAGCTTAACACATATTTTTAAGGACTGGAGAAAAGTGATGGAGGACTTTGTTTTTAACCACAGTTTAAGTACCTATTAATCATTGTTATCATTTTGTAGAATTTTATTCTACTCAGTCCTTTTGATTGTATTTTATACTATTTCATATATATGTTTCTTATTTATCTTGGTTTCCCCACCCCCAGCCCCCTGAGTCATCCCTCAGATTCCTGGGATTTGAGGAAGATGGGTATCATAATTCTTACAATAAATTCTGGGTCAAAGTATTTGGGGGTGGGTTGGTGTTCCACTCTCTACATTAGGAGTCTTGTCTTGTTAGAGGGTGTCCATTTAAGGGTCCACATCTACTGCTAGTAGGGGGTCTCAGCTAGAGTCACCCCAGTATCTTCCAAGGAGCTTACCCTATCTTAGGTCTCCATCCTGTGTCAGAGAAGCCCCAGGGCATGGTTTCACTTCTGCCTGCAAGCTTTCTCTTCTCTTGCCAACCCCCATCAGATCACCACCCTCATTTCCCTCAGCCTGCCATCTCCTATCCTGTTCCTTTTCTTTAAGCATTTCCTCTGTCTATTCTATTTTCACTTTTCAGTGAGATTCATGTCTCCTCCCTTGGGCCTTCTTGTTACTTAGATTCTTTGGGTGTGTGTATTTTAGTATGGTTATCCTGTACTATATGTTTAATATCTACTTATAAGTGAGTATATACCATTGTGTCTTTCTGGGTTTGGATTACCGCACACAGGATGATCTTTTATAGCTTTATCCACTTGCCTGCAAATTTCATGTTTTCCTTGTTTTTAATAGCTGAGTAGTAGTATTCGTTCAATAAATATACCACGGTTTCTTTACCCATTCTTTGGTTGAGGGGCATCTGGGCATTACAGCTCCTGGCTCTTACAAATAGAGCTGCTATGAACACAGGTGAGCAAATGGCTTTGGTGTGTGATTGGGGCATCTTTTGGATATATGCCCAAGAGTGTTATAGCAGGGTCTTGAGGTAGAGTGTTTATATTCATTTTTTTATATTCGTTGTTCTGATTGTTTATCAGGACAAAAAAAATATTCCAAGGGAAGTTCTAAGGAGGAAATAAACATGGAAGTCTCTGAAAATGATAAAATTAAATGTCTAGTAACACCAGTAGTAAAAAGAATAAGATGAACTTAATAGTGACCAACAACATTCCCTAGACAGGATGCTTTGCAGAGGCTTCCCTAGCCTGTTCCCTGGACGTCCTGTCATTCATGTTCTAATGGAAAACAGCATAGCATGTAGGAATATACACTTTTGCTCTCATAAAGATAGGAGTGGTCATTAAAACTATGAAAGCTTTTAGCTAGGGACATATGTTTAAACTAAAAATCAAGGCGTGAGATCAAACCACTGAAGTGTGTGCTTGCCTCAGAAGTAAAAGTGATGGGTGAAGGCAAAGGAATCAGGAAAAAAATAATTAAGTTTATGCTAATCTAGAGAATATAATAAGGCCAACAGTTATGCTCTTTCTCTGACCAATATAAGTTGCCACTAACAAATTATAGTAAGACCAGCCTTCCGTGGGTATAGAACTTTAAAGCTGTGATCCATGTTCTCTGAGGCTGTACAGTGCTCCCACAAGATGACAACAGTGTGCATGTAACTGTTTCAGGCATAGCCTATTCTTACACAAAAGTCTGGCAAAAATGTCTATCTTTAGGCAAAATATAATTTTAGTATCTTATTTTAAAGAGTAAATTTTAGTTTCTGAAACCTGTTGCATCCAATATGGTGCCATTGGCAGAGAGGGGAGGCAAACTGCAAATTAAATTAAGCAGAGACTATTATTAAAAATCTGCAGTAACACTCAAGTGAGGTAATTTGAGTGCATTAGTAGTGTATGCCCAGCTGTTGGGAGAGGTTTATTTTTTAATTATTTTTCTCTCATACAATATATCCTGACCATAAACCTAACCTACCTTACTTCCTCCCACTCCATGATCATCTCCCCCAGATCCACTGCTCTTCTGTTTCCTTTCAGGAAAAAAAAAAAAAAAAAAAAAAAAAAGCAAGCCTGCCAGTGATATCAACCAAACTCTGGATATAATAAGATGAGACAAGACTAGGCACAAATCCTCATATCAAGGCTGAACAAGACAACCCAGCAGGAGGAAAAAGGTCCCAGGAGCAGGCAAAAGAGTCCCAGACAATCCTACTACTCCATGGTTGTTGCTTTAGTTTCTGTGAGTCCTTATGAGCCTTGTTTGGTTGACTCTCCTGGAATCATAGACCCCTCCTGCTGCCTATAATCCTTCCCCCACCCTTTCTGTGGGATTGCCCCATCTCTGCCTAAAGTTTGGCTGTGGCTCTCTGTATCTGCTAGCATCAGCTGCTGGAGGAAGGCACTCTCATGACAATGGGACTAGGGAATAATCCTATGAGTATAGAAAAATATCATTAAGAATGACTTCATTCCCTTTTAATTTTAATTAATTAATTAATTACCTATTGACAGTCTTCCTTGATTCTCTACTAAGTCTGTGAGCTATCCAGAAGTTGTTAAAGGAGAAGTTTTTTTAGTGGATTAAGAGTCGAGACACTTTTGGAGAAATACGATTTGTAGAGGAAACTTGTGCACATGACCCCTGAACACTGGGTGCTGAATTTGCAGTGATTTAACATGCCCCTTTCCATGGGAAAGGTGACTGCTCTGAGTTTGGAAGCTGGAATGAGGCTTCTCAGCATCACAGCTGCTGATAAGCACAAGCTAAATTAAGTCCGGCGCCGCTAGGTTCTGTGATCTTCGGAGCAAATTGAGAGGATTGTATTGGATTTCACATGTCTCCACAGCTTTTAATGAAACTGAAGATTAGGCTTGTTTAATCCACCATTGCATGACTCGTGCTGTTAGACACTGAGAACAGGTTCAGAGAGACAGCTGGGCAGCAAGAATGAGGGGACTGGAATTTTAAAACAAGGGCCATACTATCAGTCCACAGAGTTCTATCATCACACTGACAGTATGACCTCACCCCAGTTTTTTTTCCACTTTCCGCTTTCTACTCATCAATTGTATGAGTCCTTGACTGGGATAAAAACAAATGTCCAAATAGTTGGTGAAACAATGTTTTTTTTTTTGGGGGGGGTGGGAGGGGGGGGGTGGGGAGTGTTTGTGTAGATGCTACTGCAAGAGATTTTAGTATTTATTTTTATTTTATTAAAAATGTATGCAACATATTCTTTCAGTTCGTAGACTTGGAAAAGAAGAGCCCTCATGACCAATAAGTAACGATGCGCATCCTTCAGTTGCCCTAGGCACAAATAGAACAAAAAGTCAGACCACAAATTATTTACTTTCTCCAGCTGAGAGCCATATCCCACCCCACCCCCATCCTTTGGACATTGTAGCTCTTGCTTGTTTGAATTTTGTTGTTGCTAATGTTTCAGTGTTGGTTTGAAAAGTTAGAAAGAACTGTGTCCCTGAGCTACATATGTTGTTCTTTAGTTATAAACTCTGTGATAGAGATTCCCTAAGGGAGAGGTAGAACTAGAACTCATCCTGCTGCACAGGCAGGCATTGAACACTCCTGCCTAAAGTCTTTTCTCTTCATAAGCAGCTAGGATATAGGCTTTACCACTAAACCCATCTACATTGTAACCCATGGCTTTCAACGTCTCCAACTCTGAGGCTTATTTCAGGGTCCCTTGAGTCTCAAGACTTCAGGCCAGGAGTACAATGAATGGAATCAGTTGACCTGCTTCTCAGACTCTCTAGCTCAGTTTGAATTACATCACTGATTTGAAGGACACTACAAGGAAACACTACAAGGAAACAAGAAACCTAGACTCACAGGTCCTCACTGAGACTGAAACAACAATCAGAGAGGTTGCATCACTCTAACCTAGTCCCTTTGTATATATGGTATACCTGTGTAGCTTGGTGCCTTTGTGAGACTCCAAACAGAGAGAATGGAAGATGTTTCTGATTCTTTTGCCTGCTTTTGGGGCTCTTGTCCTCCTACTGGGTTGCTCTGTCCAACCTTAATATGAGGGAAGGTACCTAATTTTATTGCAACTTGATATGCCATTTCTGTTTGATATCCTTGGAAAACCTACTCTTTTCTGAAGAGAAACAGAGGAAAAAGTGCATGGGAAGATGTAAAGTGAGGTGCGGAGGTGGGGGGGGCACAGAAGGAGTGAGGGGAAACTGCAGCTGGGATATAGTATATGAGAGAATAAATTAAATTATTTTTTAAAAAGAAAAAAAAATCAATGATTTCCTGGTTCTAATTTGCAGATGGCAAACATGGAACCTGTCAGTTTCAATAGATAAATAGATAGATGATAGATAGTTGATAGATAGATAATAGATAGATGATAGATAGATAATAGATAGATAGGCAGATATAAAGATAGCAGACAAGCATATAAATAAAACTGTAAGCATTGCTAAATTTTTAAAGTAGTGGGGACATTTTTAATCCATGTTTCTGTAAATTGAGGTTGACACAGAGATTCAAAGCTCTTGGAAAGTCCATAATCTGATGGCTAATGTAAAGAAAATAATCATAAAATGTTAATATTCTCCTCATCCCTCAACTGAAAGCACATTACAGCAAACATGTATGCTGGTGATTTTAAGTGAAAAGGGAGACAGAGGCATCATCTGAGGTTATAGCCATATCTCAGGAACCCCTATAGAATCATGTGCATTCCTGTACTGCTTACCTCATTCTTAGAATACCTTACTTTTTCTTACATTTAAAAAACAAACATGTCTTTCTGTTGCCATCAAATACCCACCAGGCCACCAAATACCCTTCAGGCAATGTGTAACAAGGAACCTCAAATATTAATCACACTAGATAATTTTATTTTATCGAGTTACTGGCATATATTGTGTAGCTTTAGAACATTAAATTTCATATCCCAGTTATTCATTTCTACAAAAGGGAATAGTTCAGATTCAGTTTATCCCTCAGAGTGTCACAAGTATCTTCTGTAGATAAAAGAGGCAGCTCTCACCACAAAGGGGTAAGAGACATGGAATATTCTGGAGCCAAATATGTGTGACAATGTCTCAGGAGCATAGATTTAGTTCTCTCCAAATACCATATTCCAATGAATTAGAAATTTCATGAATGTTTCATAGTTATACAACAAAGAAATCCATAAATGAAGACATTTTTCAAATAATTTGTGGGTACAGCAGGCAGGTGAGTCACAGCAAAGCAGCAGAACTCTATGGGACTTAGACACTGACAACACTCTTAGCACATTGGTTAGTAGAAAACCAGGGTTTTGTAAATGCATCACAAATGTTTTTGCTTTGTTTTGTTTGCTTCTAATCTGTTAGGATGCTAAGTTTATCTGATAGCTACAGACATGAAGCCTCACACAGAGTGAGGCAAGGAATGCCTACTTTACATGCTCAAGATAAGCCAAGATAAGTTGTCATTAGTCTCTAGACTTGCAGCATTCTAACCTCTCCATTCCACTGCAGTTCTAATCAGTCAGTCACCCTTAACTGACACAGCTTCTTTGCAGGAATTTGTATTGACATCACGTAGGAAGAACATGTCAGGATACTGTCCTGGGATATCTGCCAGCACCAAAGCCATCAAAATGTTAGCCTGTATGAGGCAAGAAAGAAGGTCAGTTCAACAAGACTCATTAGTGGATATTGGTTCAATCTTCCAGAGTGTGGCACCCTAAAGTTTATTCTTGACATATATAAGTACAGCGTTATTGGGAACAAAGCTTTCCTGCTGATCATTAACTCAATCCCATGTGGACATGACAAACTGAGGAATAACTACATTGAAACTCTTTGTAAAATACATGTGGCCTCTTCAATAGAGATGGATTCTATAGATTGACTGCATGTGACATCTTAGGGCTCTTGAGGGAGACTCTGTTGTGATCTTGGTCACACAGATAATATGAAGGTCAGACAGTTAGCCACATCTGTCCCCATTTGTAGAGTACATGTGCCATCTCCCATAAGGATGGATCCTATAACATGACTGAGAAATGGTGCTCAAGATAAAGGCCTGGGGAAGGATGACCAAAATAACATAAGGTATTTGGGGAGCCAAACTCTACAGATATAACAGAGGTCACCAGGCTATTAACCATAACCATTCTCAGCCTTCTGGGTAGAAAATGGGTTAGGACAGCCTTATGTGTTTAAAACTCCATAGAACATGTCTATGAGCACAAAGACCTCATGGCATCTACACTACTGGACATGACACACATTGCCTGAGCAGCAAGGTCTTTCTTTGAAACTTGAGGGGAAGTCTCTGTGACATCATAAAGCTTAAATACCTTTAAGTCTTTAAAACTAGGATACTACACTAGCTTAAGTATACTTCTGCTTAAAATAC